>NW_003852546.1:2529535-2534038 GCF_000181295.1 Otolemur garnettii | reverse complement strand
CTCTCCACAATACCCAGCTATTTTTTTAGAGATGAGATCTCACTCTTGCTCAGGCTGGTCTCAAACTCGCAAGCTCAATCGATCCACCCACCTCAGCCTCCTAGAGTGCTAGGATTACAGGCCACCAAGGACATTTTTTTGAGAAGCCTCAGGGAGGAGGCTGCCAGAGGACTCTAAAGCCTAAGTTTGAACATGACTCTCAGCAGTTCATTTCTCTCCAGTGGTGCCCAAGGCATCCCTTGGCCTCTCCCTTCCCCTCTAACCTCATCTCAAGTCCCATCCCTCAAAGTCAAAGCCACCTTGGCATCTGCAAAGTTCTTGAACATGCCAAGCCTGGCCGTTTCCCTAGCCCACTGCCCCCTACTCCTCACATCTTCTGTTTCTTGTTATCCCGTGTTACCTTAAATGTCACCTTCTCAGAGAAGCTCTCCCTAACCAATCATCTCACTATCACATCAGCTTAATTTTCTGCACAAAGATTTTCTAAATTTACTTACTCACTTTCCATCCTCCTACCCCACTAAAATATAAGCTCTATGAGAGATCAACTTCATCTTGCCATCTCCTTCACCACGGCTTCCAGGGATCCAATAGAACCGTCAAATGAGTAGAAATTCGGAAAGTACAGAAAAGTATGAAAACAAAAGCAAAAAAAAAAAAAAAAAATCACAATCTCCACCGTCCAGAGATACCCAATGTTACTTTGTTGGTGCAATTTCTTTGCCATCTGTTCTACATATACATATATTAAAAATTGGGGTTTGTAAAATTTTTAGTGTTGTATTCTGCTTTTATTTCTCATGAAGAGTGATTTTAACTGATTTTAAACTTAGAGAAAAATTGCAAGGTAGTACAATGAATCCTTTATATCCCTCACCCTGCATCCCTTGAAGTTCATATCTTATATAATCAAATATAATTATTAACATCAAGAACAGGAAATTAATACTCATACAATATTATTAACTATACTACAAGCCTTATTTAAATTTCACCAGTTTTCTATTAATATCTTTCCTCTATTCCAGGAGCCTATCCAGGATCCCACATTGCATTTGTTAATTTTCCTTTGTTCTTCAGTCTACTGTAAAGTTCCTCAGTCTCTTCCATGAGAGATGATTTCACCTTTTTTTTTTTTTTTAAAGAGACAGGGTCTCATTCTGTTGAGAATGGCAGAATCATAGCCCACTGCAGCCTCAAACTCCTGGGCTCAAGCAATCCTCTTGCCTCAGCCTCCCAAGTAGCTGGAACTACAGCCATGCGCCACTACACCTGACTTTATTTTTCTATTGAATTTTTTGATCCTTTGTCCTTCATTTATAAGAATTCTTTATGAGTATTTAGAGACCTTAGCCTTTTGTTTATGATATATGTTGGGAATATTTTCTCCCATTTTGTCAATTATCTTTTAACTTTATGGTGGTTTTATCATGCAAATTTTTAAAAGGTCAGTCAATCATAGTCACTCATGCCTGTAATGGGTAGGTGGATTGTTTTGAGTTCCAGACCAGCCTGAGCAAGAGTGAGACCCCATCTCTACTAAAAATAGAAAAACTGGCCGGGTATAGTGGTGGGAGCCTGTAGTTCCAGCTCAGGAGGCTGAGGCAAGAAGGTTGCTTGAGTCCAGGAGTTTGAGGTTGCTTTGAGCTATGATGCCACAGCACTCTATCCAGGGTGACAGAGTGAGACTCTGTCTCGAAAACAAAATAAAAGGTCAGTCAAGATTGTTCCTGATTTCTCTGTTGGAGCATGCGGTTACTGGAATTACCATGTCCACTAACTACACCACAGCCTATTACTCACCATTTACTGAACACTTGCTGCATACCAGGCCCTGGTCTGGGCTCCTTTCATATATCAGTTCAGTTTTTCTCACATTGCCCCTGAGAGCTAAGCAGCGCTCCCACTGGACAGTTTAAGATAACCAGCACTCACGAGGGGCTAAATGACATGCAAGATTTTTTTCAAACTCCTAGATGTACGATTCTAGAAAGTGTAATCTAAACAGTTGGTTCTCAAAAGTTGGTCCCTGGACCAGCAGCTCCAGCGTCACTGAAAAGTTGTTAGAAAGCAAATTCTCAGGTCTGTCCCCAACCTGCTGAATTAGAAACTGTGAGAATGGGGCCTGGCAATCTTCACTGTAACAAGCCCTCCATGTGATTCAGATGCTGTAAACACTGAGCTAGAGAATCCCAAAGGGCACAGAAGCTGGAGGCAGCAGCTACTGCAGATCAGCTGGAACAGTGATTCTGAGCTTGGTTTCAAGAAATAACAGAGCTTCAGAGATTACTATTGGTAGCGCCGGATAAGGAGTTCCACTGGCAAATAAGTTTGAGAGCCCCTGGCTTAAACAAAATTTTTTGTTTGTTTGTTTTAATTGTTGGGGAATCATTAAGAGTACAAAGAACCAGGTTACACTGCCTTAAACAAAGTTGAAAAGGCATTTTTATGGCAGGGTTTCTTGAGTTTTAATTAGGCTAGTGTACCTTGTGCATCAAAGAGAGAAGTCACAGGTGGTTTCCCAAACTTCCTAGACTAAGGAACTCTCTTTTCTCAGAACACCTATTAACTATCCCACTGGACACCCAATGGAGCCCAGTCTGGCTAGCACGGCTCTTGAAAAACAAAAAGCCAAAAAATACAGAAATACAAGAAGACAACTCCTACGGAGAGCAAGAAATGTCAATACCCATTCTGAATTCTAGGAGGAAAGACTTTCCCTTGGCTTCTGTTTAATTACAGGTTTTGACAAGTTCACCACTGCAAGGTTGGGGTTATTAGGAAAAGAAAGCCTGATAGTAATCCTGCCCAAAGCCCACAGGAGCCAGGTAGTGTATTGGTTATATTCTGAGCAATGGAGGACTGACATTTTCAAGAGTTTGTTAATTATTTTACTAACTGTTCAGGGCAGAGAGGCCAGGAGATGAGTGTTCCACATTCCACAAACAGGTAAACATCTGGAATGAGCTCCCTGACCCCAGCCCGTCCAGGAAAGCAGAGCTGGCCCAGCATCCTAAGGGAAGACAGGTTTTAGAGACATCTTTTACCCTCTATGGGTTTTAAATATCATCACCCTTCCCCAGATCTAATCATGGGAGCCTTTGGGGATCTGGAAGTTTTTTTGTTTTTGTTTTTGTTTTTAAACAGAGTATTGGTCTGCCACTCTGGGTAGAGGGCTGTGGAGTCATAGCTCACAGCCACCTCAAATTCCTAGGTCAGGCGATCCTTCTTGTCTCAGCCCCCCTAGAGTAGCTAGAACTACAGATGCCCACCATGACACCTGGCTAGTTTTTCTATTTCTAGTAAAAAAGGGCTCTTGCTCAAGCTGGTCTTGAACTCCTGAGCTGCTCACACCTGTAATTCCAGCACTTGGGAGGCCAAGGCAGGTGGATTGCCTGAGCTTACAGGTTCAGCCTCAACCAGAGCAAGACCTTGTCTCTTAAAAAAAAAAGAAATCACCAGGAACATGAAATATTTTGTAATGGTTCTAATCATATATTTTACACGTAAAATCAAAAATCTTAAATGTAAATCGGAATTATTTCACTAAAAATGTTGAACAAAGGAATATGCATACGCTGTTCAACATTAAAAAAATATTTAAAAAAACATTAGTGAGAATCAGAACAGCTGAGGAGGCTCTGAGGTGTGCCAACTTCATGCCCAAAGGAACCCCAGCCTCAGAATAAGAACAGGGTGATGCCAACACAGCTGGAGCATCACTGCCCCAGCTTGCCCCTTCCTGCCCCAGCCCTGGTTCACCCAGCTATTCCTGGGAGGCGTTGGGGATGGCCTCCCTGTGCCTAAGGATGAGGCCCTACTGTGCCTACCAAGTGCCACCTGCCCTTCTCCTGACTGTGTATGGGCAACCTGGCTCTCATGTGTGATTTCTGGGTTGGGAGTGTTTGAGGAAAGCCTCAGCCATTGCAGATACACACAGCCCCCTCTCCAAGGTGCCAGGCAGGGGGCTCTTTTTGGATTCATACATTCCATGTTGAGAAACAGGATTTTAAAAAATAAGAACACATTATCTTACTGGCAAAAGGATCCTCCAAGGAGCTACAATTACTGGCATAGAAAGCACTCCAAAATCAACAACAGGGTTTAGGTGAAGGATTTATTTGGTACCATAGAGCAAGAAACCATCACATTGCCCCCAAAACAAATACTCAAATTGAGCCAAAGGGAAAAACTGGACTGTTCACTTACAAATTCAGAAAGATGGACCCAGCATGTCAAGATTTCTGGTAGCAGCCAGGCGCAGTGGCTCACACTTGTAATCCTAGCACTCTGGGAGCCTGAGAGGCCATGAACTGCTTGAGCTCATGTGTTCAAGACCAGCCTGAGCAAGAGCAAGACTCCATCTCTAGTAAAAATAGGAAAACTGAGGCAAAAGGATTGCTTGAGCCAAAGAATTGGAGGTTGCTGTGAGCTATGATGATGCCACAGCCCTCTACCCAAGGTGACAGCTTGAGACTCTGTCTCAAAAAAAAAAAAAAAAAA
>NW_003852546.1:2508110-2529179 GCF_000181295.1 Otolemur garnettii | reverse complement strand
CCCCCACTTGACCACTGCCCCTTCTCCTGCCTACATGGCCTAAGAATTGGTCTGAACAGGAGAGGCCAGGAGCTAGGGCCCATAACCTGTCAGCAGGCTCTCTGGGACTGGCCCATCAGGGCCCCTGGCACCTGTTAAAAGTCAGGGCATTGCATGCACAGGTGCTCACACCCAGAACCTTGGGAGTGGCCTTGGCACCTTCATTCACAGTTAAGTACTACTGTGAGAGGCCTTATCCTGTTTCTCCGGAGCTCACCATAAATCCCTCCCTGGGTTTGCAGCCAGTCTTCCTGACGCTCTCTCTGCCCACCTCTAAACTGGCAAAGCTTTAAGAGCCTTTGCTTGCAAACCTCGACTTTCCTGTCCACACTGTTCCCAAAGGGAATGTTCTTCCTTTCTCTTGCTTCCTACTTGATTCAGGAGACAGCTGAGCAAAGCAGATATTTTCTGAACCAATAAAGATGGTTTCATGCTTTATGCCTGAGACGTCCCCTTAGATGGAAAAACATTTCAAAAAGACTTAAGGCCATTTGTGTCTCTCCCTCTGGGCCAAAAACCTGAAGTAATTCCAAGAGTAAAGCTCCTCAGCAAGAATGTAAGGGAATAAGGGAGCCCTAGAAGCCAGGGCTGGCTGCCCCTCCCCAGCATAGTGCCAAGCAAACGAGCCAGGCACCACCAGCTACTCCCCTGACATGGAACTAGCAGCAGTTCAAGCAGACCCTCCATCACCAAGGAGACTGAGCAACATTCAGGAGCCAATGTGTGATTCTCCTGAGGTTGTCAACGTCCAGATGACAAAGTGATAGACGCTGTAGCGGCCTCACGCTGGGAAACACTGAATACTGGACTCTAGCCAGACAGTACAATTTTGGTGAAGTCTAGAAATGCTTATTGTCCTTGAGAATTGCTCGGTATTGAGAAAAGATACTGGCTCCACACACTGCCAGCTCTTCCCACAAACACAGATGGCATCTACAGGAAAAGGCAGGGTAGGGGGACAGCCCACAGGGGGATGCTACATGGGGGAAAAGTTCTGGAGTTGGTCCAAAGTCTGAATGGTGCCAGCTGAACTGCACAGGGGCTGCATGACCCCGGGAGTCCCTTAACCTCTCTGAACTTCAGATTTCTCACCTGGATATAAGACTACTACCTCATCCTCCTGAGTGGTCCGAAGAGTGAGGTGATTTGTATATGGAGCGCAGAGTGATGTCGGGCACCCAAAGGGTGCCCTTTCCTAATGGATTCATTAGAGGGACCCAATGGTGAGAAGCCGCTAGGAGAAGTGCCAGGGGGAATAAAAGGCTGCAAACACCAAGAGCACAACCATCCCATTGGTCCCATTTGTCATTTACCCATGATGAAGACGCTGGCAAAGGAGGAAAGGCAATTAGGGAAATAAATCTGGCCAGAGAAAAAGCCCTCCGAAGAGTGGATTTTTCCAAATTGTTCCCAATGGCTAACTTGGCAGCTGCAGTCATTTTTCCAGCATGATCTCTAGACCTTTCCCGTCCTATGGGCCATGCTTCCGATACTCTGGCGTTAATATCTGGTCCCGGTTTTCTTCAAAGAGTTCTAACATTTTCTCCATGTGGTGGTCAGCCTCAATCACCTAGAAATTAAACACACAGGTTACAGGGCTGCACAGAACTTGGCATGACAGATGAAGTGACAGAGGACAAAACAGGGCAGGCACAAAAGGTTGCAGGTAGATCAAAAGGAAGCTTAAAGCCAAATGGCTCCCAGTTCTAGGGCAATCTACATTCCCATTGAGATTTTCACTGAAGAACCCACTGCAGTCATCTGTTATAAACTTATGCATAATTTTTTTTGCATCAATTTATATTCTCTAATTTTTTTATAACAAAGGAGGAAAAATAAACTTCATTAAAAATCCACTGTAGCCCAGGCAAAGTGGCTCACACCTATAGTTCTAGCACTTTGGGAGTCCTAGTGCCTCCCTAAAGAACTCTGGGAACAGAAAACAAGAAGATGGGGAAGTGAAGAGATACTAACAGGGACAGACCCATCAATATCAGAAATGAAAGAAATAGGGTCACTATAAAAAGCAAACACAGGAACTCAAAGACATTTCATCTGGGCAAATAGTCCCACACAACTCAGCCCCTCCTGAGGTGTCACTGTGTGACAGGCCAGACCAGCAAAGATGCTTCTCTGATGACCTAAGTCACCAAGAAAAGGTGAAAGGAGGGTCTGTGTCTTCCTCTGGAGCAGGAAGGTCACATCAGATGCACCACCATCCCAAGTGATTAAAACCAAAAGCTAGGTCTGTAGGCTTTGGACATCTACAGCACTCTTTTGCTAAGGATGCCAGACAAGTGATGTTACTGCCACTACCAGGTGTGATGGCACCGGGACAGATCTCCTTCTCTGGGGTCTGTCCAACTCTCTGTGAGACTCAATCCAGAAACAGGGACTGACAGAGGAAACCTGCTACCAGCCTTCCCACCTCCCTCCTTCTAAATGCTCAAACTCTGAAGGACCAGGCCCTCCTCTGTGTGCGGGCTGGCTGACATTCCCTGGGTCACTCCTAGAAAAGTCTCCCACCCTGTGAGGGAGACTGACTTACCAGAACAGGGGCTGGCACAGGGAACAGGTTTCCTTTTATCAGCCACTCCTCGTAGAGGTGGTGAATAGCACCCAGGTACTCCTGCCAGGGAGACAAGCTGTTGGGAGCAGGAGGAGAGCAGACCCCTCCCACTAAGGGTCTTAGGCAAGTGGAGAAAAGTTGTCAATGACCATGGGATAGTGACTTGGACAAAGGAACCCTGCAATAGCCAACCTAGCTCAGGTGGGCTATCGTAGACCAGCTGCACCCTATGCTGGCCACCCAGACAATCTAACGGTCACCATCACTAGCCACCTTACTCCCCTCTACTGGGCATTACTGAGTCAAAGTCAAGTCAAAGGCAGGACCCATTCCTAGCTTCTCCCATTTCCTGCTACTTCTCCAACAGCAGGGCCCCAGTTCTTCCATGGTGACCCCATGGCCAGGTGTCCCAACCCAGGGCAGCCTCTAACCAGGGGTGTCCAACCTGGGGCCACATGCAGTTTTGGGGTTTTTTGCTCATCAGTTTTTATTAGTGTTTGTGTATCTAATGTGTGACCCAAGACAACTCTTCTTCTAATGCAGTGAAGAAAAGCCAAAAGGTTGGACACCCTGGAAACCCTCCCCTGTCTTGCTACCAAGAGGATTGTAACGCTCACCCCTTGCCACTTCTGTGGCTCCTCAAAACCATGAATATCATCAGCTGCATGCAGCCTGTGAGGCAGAGACCAGGAGACAGGGCATGGCCTCTCTCCCAAGCCCCAGTGCCCACACCCTGAGCAGCAGTAGAAGCTCACGCTCCCTCCCACGTGGCCCCCAAACACCTCTTGGTGTAGCATCCTACTCGCCCTCCCCAGGGGCTCCCACATGGCTGCCTTTTCAGCCACCACCAAGCTCTCATTCGGCAACAGGAGCCAGGTTTGTCCCATGTTGTCAAAACTGATAAGACAACGGCTTGAATAATGGCTGGACTCCAGACTTGATATTTCTTGGGAACATCTGCATCACTGCACAGAGTTCATGTGCCCCCTCACAGCATGGTCCAGCCTGGCCCCTGCTCCATTGTACTCCATCTTCCAATTACTCCTGTCTCCAGGATTTCAAAGGAGCTGCCTAGACCAAGGTCCAGGCCTCCATGGCTAGAATGTACCTTGCTGGCATTAGGGCAAAATAAGGCTGGGCAAGGCCTCAGAAGTCAGACAGGCCTTCCAGAGTCCCTAGTCCAGCCCATCCTGAGCTTAGAGGCCCAAGATGTCCCACTAAATGCTTGCCCAGCCTCTGTGTACCTCCAACAGCAACTTCTCACATGGGGCATTCAATTCAATGTCAATGGAGCAATTACTAGGTACCAGGCCCTGGGACACAAACTGAGGACACAGAGAGAATAAGATTGGATTTTAAAAAGCTCACACTAGTGAGGGATAAAAAAACAAAGGCATAAACAAATAGTGTCAACAATGGAGGGAAGGTCAGGGAAGGCTTCCAGGAGGAGGTGGCATCTAAGCTAATTTTTTTTTAAGCTAATTTTTAAAGGCAAAGAAAACCACTGTGCAGAGAAGCATTTGTGCATGGTGTGTGTGGGTATGTGTGCAGCTATTAGTTCCTCATGGTCAGAACACTGAAGGCAGGGAATAGGAGGAGAATGCCAGGGAGACAGTTGGGGTTGGGTCACATGGGACCTCATATGTCAGGCTACAAAACAGAATCTTCATCCTAGACAGCAGTGAGGCTGGGCTGGGAAACTACACGAGTGGGGCCCGGCATTGGAAATATCAGCAATCCTGAAGGTTGGATTTTGGAGTGAGACATGGGGAGTGAAGGACCAGGGCAAGGAGAATAGTCTAGGCCTGTTGCAACAGTCCCCATTAGAATCTCTGTGGCCTGAGCCTGAGCCAGACCCAGAAGGACAGGTCTCCCTCCTGGCAAACAGTACTGTGCTCAGCACTGGGGGTTCTCCTACCCTACTAAGAATCCAGAGCATAGATATAGCCAAGCCATCTTCAGCAGGTGGGACAGACAAGCCTGGTGTACAGACAGGGAGAGGCAGCAAGGAAGGGAGGGGAAAGGGATAGGAGAGGATATTTCTGAACATCGGGGTGCTGAATCCAGAGTCGGGGGCCATAGGAAGGGAGGCAGATCTGGACACCCACATCACGTCTCTACCGTAAAGGAAGTCAGAGTTCACCCTGCCACAAGCCCAGTTCCTGCTTGTCTCTCTGCAGACTGGGGCACAATGATCTCAGAGTACTTGGGGCAGGGACAGGAAGGCAGGTTGTGACAGAGGGGTTTCTGGGTTTATCTTTAAGCAAGTCAAAGAGGCCTCTCACCAGTGGAATGACCTTCTCTTCCTCCCTGCATCTTCTCTTCAACCTCTGGTAACAAGTCTCAGGGGTGGTCTGGAGATAAACTGAGGTTAAAAAAGCACGTGATTCTTATTGTTCTATTCAAGGCTTGGAAGCCAAGGCCAAATAGCAAAGAGGGCAAGCATGTGGGCATGGGATGGGCTACCATCTGCCACAGCATGGTGAGCAGGAGAGACAGTTAAGCCAGCTTTCAGCTTGACCACTGGCCCCCTGTGTGGCCAAATGGGCAACCTGACCCTCATCCTTCATGTCATCAGCCCCACGGGGTCATCATGGGCCTAAATGATGTATGGAGAGCTCAGGGGCTCATTGAATGTCCAGGCTCTGTCCCTCCCCCTCCCTTACAAACTAGAAAAATCATCAAATCAGAACAGATTTGGGTTGGAAAACAGCTGACCCAGGGAAGGCAGCTTAAGGAATGACAGCCAGGGTTTTTCTCCATGAAGAATCAGAAGCCCCAAATTCTGTCTGCCCTTGGGGAGAAGGCTGAGTTGAGGTGGAGAAGGAATCCCTGATGGCAAGAGCTCTACCGGCTGCCCCTGAGAGTTGGAGACCCAGCCAGGCATAGCCTGTTTGGACTGAGGCAAGAGCCCAGGGAGGGAAGGTCTCACCTATCAAGTGAATGGACAGGTCGATGTTTTGCACAATCCAGTCAAACCATTCCGACAGAATGACGTAGTCCACTTCGGGCATCTTCCCGCTGCAACGAGAATAGTAAGGATTTTACTCACACAAGAGAAAGTTCCTGGGCTGTGCCATTCTCCTAAAAGGATCTGGAGATGGCTTTCATCGAAAGGAGTCACCAAGAGCACACAGGATAATGTAATCCATGCAATATCAGACACATAATGATGACAAGGACCTTGAGCATTCCAGGCCTCCCCGCTAGGGGATGGTTCCTGGTATGATGCAAGAGGAGCCACAGCACTGAACAATGGGAGAATTCATTTGGAATCTAAATTCCTGGCAGAGAAAGGGACTTCAAAGCTTGTTCCCTGCAAACAGACCCAGCATTCAGGTTGGGAAATGGATAAGCAAACCAAATTCACTTCTAGAAATTTATTTTGTGAAAATAATCATGGATGTTCACTGGAGCACTGTTTAAAAATAATGAAAAAAGAAAAACCAAATCTTGTTATACCTATCCAACAGAAAAGCATGCAGCAACTGAAAGACACTGTAAAAGACATGGAAAGATATGTAATGACATGGAAATGCTCATAACCTAACGTTACATGAAGACAGCAGGATATAAAACTTTGTATAACACTGTATCACCTTAACCATTTTTTTTTTTTTTTAGAGACAGTCTCACTTTATCGCCCTCCGTAGAGTGCCATGGAGTCACAGCTCACAGTAATCTCCAGTTCTTGGACTTAGGCAATTCTCTTGCCTCAGCCTCCCGAGTAGCTGGGACCACAGGCGCCCGCTACAACATCTGGCTATTTTTGTTGTTGTTGCAGTTTGGCCAGGGCTAGGTTTGAACCCACCACCCTCAGTATATGGGGCCGGTGCCCTACTCACTGAGCTACAGGCGTCGCCCTCAACCATATTTTCCAAAGTATTCATCTACATGTCTTGAAAAGGCTGGAAAGAAAACACAAAAATGTGAACAGTGTTTTGCTATGGGCTGCAGGACTATGGGGGGGCTTTTATTTTTTTCTTGATACTTTTTTGTATTTTCCAAATTTTAACAACATATTTGTTGTCAAATCAGGAGTGAGGGGTGGGGAGCATTACTACCTATTTTAAATGTTAACTTTAAAAAAAAAAAAAACAAAAGGAAGAAAAAGCCCCAGAGTAAAGGAGAAACCTGGTGTCTATTCCTGGCTTTCCTATGGGTTTACTTTGAGGTTTACTTCCTCACTTTCCTGTGAGGAAGGGAACAGGGAACAGACAGAGGATGGCCACCAAATAGAAAGGGACATTCTCCCTTCATCCCCATGCCCACCATGACGCCCTCAGCAAAGCCTGGGAGAAAGCAGGAGAGAGCAGGGTGCCCGAGAGCACAGCAGGGGTGAGAAGGGCATTTGCAGGGACAGTTATTTTTTCCTTTAATCTCCTTCTTAAAGTACCCATTCAGAGTCCATCCCGGGGGCCTAAGTGCTTCAGGGAAACCTGAGCCCACCCCAAGCTTGATGGGTTCAGAAGGGTTCAGAAGCCACACTGAGCCACTTGCACAGGGCTCTCCCCACCAGGGGCCTAGTCTGGACCAGGGAGGCCTGAGGGAGGTTCACAGGCATGTATGGAGAAGCTGCTTCCTCACACCCGGGAAAGAGCCTACGGGCAAGATACCCACACTCACTCTGCCCAGCAAGTACAGGAATCATACTGAGGATGTAGAAAGACCCAGAGTAGGAAAACAGAGAAGCAAGGCCACAGCCACCAGCTTAAACCAATCCAATCTGCGAGAGAACCAATGACCACCTCACTTCTGGAAACAAGCCTGGTCTCCAAGATTCTGAGAGACGTTGGGCACAGCGGGTACTGTTGTGACCACATTTGTTTTCCTCCTAGAAACTCTACCTGGCTCCTCCCACATCTGCCTCAGCCACAGGGCTCCCCACACCCCCAACAGCCCCTGCCTCTCTATAGCAAATCCAACTGTGTGAGTCACCAGCCGTGGACAAAGGGGGCTTCACAGTACCCTCCCTGACACCAGAGGTGGCCAGACCTAGGTCTTGCGTCCACATGAGTCCTGCTGACTGCTCTGTTTGGCAAAATTTGCTACAACATGCCCCCTGAGGGCCAGAGAGACCCTAGTTTGCACAGGATGGATTAGAACAGGAGTCTCACACTCAGATACCAGCTGCCTTGCATATATTATTTCCCTTTGTTTTCATAAGATCTTCTAGGGTCAGTTTTAGTCCCACTTTATAGATGAGGAAAACTGAGGCTGGGAGAAGTTAAGCTCAAGTCTGTCTGGATAGGGGCTCCCACCGGGCTCTCTATGGCCCTCAAATCCACATGATCTCTATTGCAGCATCGGTCTGCCCTATCAACCACAGGGCTATCCTAGATCAACTCCAGGTCTCTCTGGCCTGAGCTTGAGGAATGCCCCAGGCTTCAGGCTCATGACGCAGGCTGTGAGTCCTCGGTCTAGACCAGGGCCAGTCAGGGAAGGAGAGGATAAGCTTATTGTTCTAAACACTAGGTCATAATCAATGCCCCTGACCACCAGCTGCAGGTGAGTCAGAGGCCACCACCCCAGCTGAGCCCCACTCAATTCCTTTACTGTTATTCTTAGAAAGAGCAACCCGGCAATCTTGTACAACCTGTGCATTCAATTAGTCAGCCCACAGGACCTGGACCACACAATTGCTTATGTGGCCTCTTTAGCTACGTAATTCTTACTCACCGCCTTCAGCTTTTCATGCCAGCCAGGTGCCCATCCCACAGAAGTTCCTGTCTTTAAGGACATTGTGTAACCAGAATCTTCCTCTTCAGCAATTAACACAACCCTCTCAAAGTCTCAGTGGCATAACTGCACTTACATTCTGCCCACCCCAACCTCACAGTGGCCTGGGAGGGCCAGAGGAAGTGGGCTTCTCCCCACTGAGCTCTTCACTTGTTCAAGGCCCAAGGTCACTCTTCAGGGAGATGGAGAATTCAAGAATGTGGGCTTTCCTGTGAACCTGAGCCTGCAACTGTAGACAGCAAGGTTGTGACTGCCACATTGCCTTCAGTCCAGGTTGCCCCAGATCCCAGACCACAGCTACAAGGGCTTCTAAGAAAAAGACCCGCCCCAGTCCTGAAAGGGCTGCAGCAAGATGCCCTCCACCTTGTAAAAGGGTTCCCCATCATGGCGTGTTAGGAAGCTTTTTCCTTGAGCATCCCAGGATGTGAGGATAAACAAGCCCCCAGGCTGGGAGGTGACGCCCCCACACACCATCATGTGGCTCCTAGTACCTGGCTGAACTCCCTGCCGGTGGGAACCAAAACCCCCAACAACCCAAATCTGAAACAACAAATATAAAATGAAGAAGCCTCAGGCCAGGTGCCGGAAACAGGAAATCCTGCGCTGTGCAGAACCTTCCTGTGGCCCTGAAGACTGTGCTCTTATCTTCACATCTTCCAAAGGTCCAGGGAGGCTCCAAGGAAGCCACCAGGTAGAACCTCAGGGAAGAAGGGCCAAGGTGTAGGACAGATGGCTCCCTGTGGGCCACCTGGCTGCTGGCTTCTCTATGCCTTATTCCTCCCTATGAATCTCTGACCATCAGGAGCGTGGCCTCACCGGGGCCTTACTAGACATGCAGACAGTGGAGCCCCACCCTAGCCTTACTGAAACAGAGTCTGCATGTTGGCAAGATGCACAGGTGGCTGTAGGAGATGCCTGCGGTGCGGCCTGGTGCAAGGGGCAATTTCCCCCTGGGGCCAGCACCTCAGGATTCTTAGCTTTCAGGGTGTCCAAAAAGCCCCCAAGCATGTGGCCTTCCTGAGTGAAATCTAAGATGTCTCTTGCCACTTCCTCATTCATTGCTTACCCACAGAGCCGGGTGCAACTAACCCCTCCCACGGTTCGTTTCCTCCCCAGCTGGGAAGGAACCCTGGCTTTATAATCCCTCCTCAGGTCCCCATCTGCCAAATAGGGTCAGACAATAAACACAGCTTCTGTCCAGTGGTCCCTGCCCAGTCCCTCAACCACATGAGAAAATGGCCTAATTTCTAGGGTACACATAAGCTGGTCCAGTTCACAAGTGAAACACCTGCCTTGGGAAGGTGCTTCTCAACATCCCTGTCACGTGGTTCTCTGCCCCCGCCCCCGAACCTGGGGGCTCTGAGGGAGGGATACTCCAAGGCAATACTAAGTACAGTGTTTACTACAGGGCCATCCATTTCATTTTCCCTAAAGCTATCATGTAAACCATTTTTAGATAGACACAGAAGAGCATATTATGGAGTAGAATGTAAAATCCAATGAATTCTAAGATAAAAGAAGAGACTTCAAGAAATGTCTGGGTTATTGGCAGGTGGAAGCTTTTGGCACAGGGGCTGGGAGGCCAAGCTGAGGGAGGCAGTGCCTGTGAGGGCTTTCCTCCGCCTTCAGGGAGCTCCAGTGAAAGGGTTTGAGGAGCAGTGCCCTCTCCCATCTCCCTGGAGACTGTGGGGGATCGCTTGTCCCCAAGCATGCCACAGTGCCCCCAGCAGCCTCTGGAGTACCCAAGGCCACACGCCAGATGACAGGCTTGGGCTTCATTGAGTGATACCTGTGATGGGTCTTAAAGTTCCAACAAGGTCTTCCAGAGAGACTATGCCAGGGGTCCTCAAACTTTTTAAACAGGGGGCCAGTTCACGGTCCCTCACTGTTAGAGGGCCAGACTGTGGGCCCAGGACGAGTCGGCTGCTAAGCAGAACAGGCAGTGGCGGCAAAAACACCCGGCAGGCCAGATAAATGTCCTAGGCTGGCTGCATGTGGCCCGCAGGCCATAGTTTGAGGACGCCTGGTTTATGCCGCCTTGGAGCTGTATGAACTTGAACAACTAGATCCCAGGAACAGAAACAAGGACACCGCAAATTTCCTCTGTGGTTCCTTGTCCCATAGAAGTCCTAACCACAGATGTCACATATTCTGGGAGAGCCATGGGGAGACACCAGGACAGGAAAAGAGCTTAAAAAATTAAAACAATATTCTCTTCCTATACTACCCACAAAATGGCCCAGGGCAAGACCCATGTTATCTGGACTGATGCCACAGAGCCACAGAGCTTGGGTAGTGTAGTAACACAAGACTATGAGTGTGAGCTACCAAAGTCCATGGACATCAGGAGGAGCTGGGACCTGGGACAAGCACAGACAAATGGCTCCTGAAATCTACCTGGTGCTGGGCAGCCAACAGGTGGTGGGAGTATGGGGTGTAAATGACACATTTAATGAAGACCAAGTGGCAAGACCAAGTGACCCTGCTAAAGGGTCATAAGACCTAAACAAGGCAGCTAGTCCATGAATTTGGTCATGCTCACAAAGAGCAAATTCCAGAGCCAAGATGGAAGCCAGGTCTACCCAACTCCACACCTCACCC
The DNA here is from genome assembly GCF_000181295.1 of Otolemur garnettii. Taxonomy (NCBI): domain Eukaryota; kingdom Metazoa; phylum Chordata; class Mammalia; order Primates; family Galagidae; genus Otolemur; species Otolemur garnettii. Next base: position 2,518,231 of record NW_003852546.1, on the reverse strand, counting down.
TCTCCTCTTGACCTCAGTCATTCCACTCAGGTCTCCCCACTCAAAAAGAGCCACTGACCACCATACAGAACAGGCCAAGCTGACTGCGATTAGAAGACAGATATGCCAGGGGTGGTGATGCACCTCTAGTCCCTGCTACTCAGTAGGCTGAGGCACCATTGAGCCCATGAGTTGGAGGCTGTAGTGCACCATAATTATATTTATGAATAACCACTGCGTGGGCAACATAGTGAGACTCTCTAAAGAAGATATTTAATATTAAAAAAAAAAAAGACAGACATAGCCCCACTACTCAAGATTCATAGGAAATCCCACCTCTCTGCCCAAGGTCCACTACAGTTTCATCAGAGCAGTAAACAATTATCACATAAAGTTACTTCCGGTAGAGTTAAAAAGAAAAAAGAAAAAAACCGCATAAACCTGACAGCAGCTCCCCTTTTCTTTTCTCTCCTCTCTTTTGCCTGCCCTCCCTCTGGCTGAGGTGCTAAGAACAGGGAGCACAGGAGAGCAAAGGGTTGGATAAACCTCACATGGACACCTTGGACACCTGTGTCCTGCTGAAACCCAGGCAGTTGGGTGAAACTGAGGCTCTAACACTGGGAAGGTTGCCTGCTGGATGGGCAAGCTAGACCCTGCAGGAACAGCCCAAGGTAAGAGGACAAAGCTATGACCTGAGCTTGCTATGGCTGCCTTCCCCAACTCCACAACACTGCTCTGATACTCAGAGTGGATCTGGGGCAGAGGCATTGACTCTGGGGGTAACACAGGCTCAAGGGAAGGATCCATGGCAGCTGAGGGCCCATAGCCCATAGGAGAAAACTTTTTCAGGGGTCCAATCAAAGGAAAGGGTATAAAACAGTAAAGTCACAGCCTGGGGAAAAAGCTGGACTGGAGACCAAAGAATGGCTATAGGTTCTATCATTCATCAACAGTTAAGTGTCAACCAGGCGTCCACTCTGTGCTAGTGCTGGGTCTAAGCTAGATGAGGAAACCAGACTCAAAGCCTACTCTTAGGAGCTTATGGTCGAGTTAGGGTGGTGGGAAATGGTGTGTGTGTGTGTGTGTGTGCAATAAACAATTAGACATATACTAAGTTGAATCACATGGAACTGCCAATTTTGTAGGTCAAAATTGGTCAAATATTAACAATTTCATATGATTGTCTTGAATACTGCAAAGAAAATCAACAGAAAGTAGTCATTAAGAATAACAAGGGGAAAAAAAAAATAACAAGGAACTCAATCATCTAGTTTGCTGGTCCCAGGAGGAGGGTGACAAGCAAGAGGAAGAGACAGTGGCTCGGTGCCTGTAGCACAGTGGCTACAGCGCCAGCCACATACACCGAGGCTGGCAGGTTCAGACCTGGCCCAGGCCAGCTAAACAACAATGACAACTGCAACAAAAAATAGCCAGGAGTTGTGGCAGGTACCTGTAGTCCCAGCTATTTCAGAGGCTGAGGCAAGAGAATTGCTTAAGCCAAAGAGTTTGAGGTTGCTGTGAGCTGTGATGCACTTTACCGAGGGTAACATAGTGAGACTCTGTCTCAAAAAGAAGAAGAACAGAGAGGAGCCACCCCACCACGCTTGCTGAGCCCTTCCTGGACTGGCCAGTAGCTATCTGCCAGTCTATTTGTAGTTGCTTGTTACCCAATGGTACCACAACAATGGATAATGGATACAATACAGGAGGTACTCCATATCTGTCAATCGAATAAAGTTCCAGTTTCATTTTGAAAAATTAATGGTTGAATAAATTATCAATTGTCCAAACAACAGTACCTTCTATACAGGTTTTCTACAAAAATGTATCTTGCACTGTGAATCGACCTCTCCATCAACCGTACAGGTGACGTCTAAAGGAAAACAAAAAGTGATTTGCTGACTCAGGAGAAGAGGAGGGGGTCAGGAAGCCTTGAAAAACACCTATTACTAACCCTGCTCAGGGTCTTCGCTGGATATAAGAGTGGGGAGGATGAGGCCAGCGCCTGAGGAGAAGCCATGTCTGACCTCAGGCTAAGCTGTATTCCTCTCTCTGCCTTGAGCCACCCACACCCTGCCAGGGCTGAGGGCCCATCAGCAGTGGCCTCCTCCTTGGGAGAGGAAAGGACCACATGGGCGAGTGCTGGGCAAACTGCCAAGGGCTGTCCACTTGAGGCAAAGTGTGGTGATCATTATTATCATTCACCTAAAGAGGGTGGATTTGCTCAAGTGGGGAAATCATATGCCTGAAGTAGAGCCCTGAGAAAGCTGGGGTGGAGGCGACATTCTGGGGGCTCTACCATGGCAACTGAAGGGAGAAGGACTTGACACTGTCCCTTTCTCTCTGATAAGATGCTCACACCCTCCACAATGACCTTCTGTCCAGTTCCTCTGGATAGCAGGAGGAGCTCTGACCCTGGACACTTGGCTGTGCCCCCAACCCCGTACCCATGGGACTTAGGCCAACAAATCAGAGGCAGACTCAAAGCCTTAACCAAGGCTCGTCTTCTCTTACCTTACCTGTCTGCCTTCCCATCCATCTTCCCTTCTGTTCTCCATCCTCCCTTTCCTAGCAACTCCACTGCCCATCTCCTCCTAGCTCCCCACTCATCCATCTCTCTCCTTCTGCTCGTCTTTCCTAACTTTTCCATCCCTCTTTCCATCTCTGCTTCCTTGTTGGTAGATTTCCTCAATAGAAGAGTATACTTATGTCCCCTTATATTCAGATAATAATTAGACAGGATTTAGGTTTGCAATTGAGTGCCTGCTCAGGAAAAGTGGGATTAGCAAAGAAAAAATGTGCTCGCTTCAAATCCTCCTATCTGTGTCACTTAGACATATATTTGGGGAGAGAGAAATTCATATTCCTCCAAAAGGGTCTGCTCACATCTTTCAATTTTAAAAAACAGAGATTTTAGAAAAAAGCTATTAATTATAGGTGCCCAGACCTGGATCTATCCTCCCAGCCCACTGGCTAGGCTATCAACTGGCTGTAGGGATACCCTGTCTCCTTTGAGCAGAGCTTCTAAAGCTGGTATTTTAGGTTGTGCTTACAGCTTTGAACCAAAGGTGCCAATCAGATCTCCTCAGACCCCCTTTCTCCTAAAAGACTCTGTCCCTGATGACATCTCCACTGATGGAATAGGCCTCTGCAGCCATGTGCGTGCCCTGGGATCCTATCCTTAGCACGTGATTGGACCAGCGCTGGAGACCTAACCCAAGCTAAGCCAATCAGATACTTTGTCCCCAGCATCTGTACTAAGAACCAGATCCTGTGAAAATGTTCATCTCTTTCTTTTATATTTTTTTTTTTTCAGTTTTTGGCCAGGACTGGGTTTGAACCCACCACCTCCAGCATATGGGGCCAGCACCCTACTCCTTTGAGCCACAGGCGCTGCCCAAAACGTTCATTTCTAACAAGTACTAGGTGCTGCTATAGCTGCTGGTCCAGAGACCACAGTTTGAAAAGAACTGAGTTAAATACAACAGTGGTAAGGTCATAAAGATGTGGGCTTAGAATAGCAATGAAGAGACCCCCCCTGGCTGAGGCTGGCACTCAGAGAGCTGCTGGAGCAGGAGACCTTGACCCCAGACAGAGAAGCCCACACATCATTAAAGACCTAGCCCAGCTTCCTTGTGAGGTTTCCCTTCCTGGCAATCACATGCTCAAGAAAATTTTGTTTAAGGTGTCAACGGAGCATCTAAAACACACCTGAGGACGAGTGTGTTGGTCTAGCATGGTGAGCTGCACATACGTCTGCAGTGTGAGGCCCCATCGACAGGCATCGCGGTACATCAGACCCTGCAGAAGGGAGAACACAGCATGTTACATCACAGTGGCACCTGCAGGAAAGCCCTCACATGAAACCTACGCAGGCCCTCAGGACAATGTGGACAAAGACAGACACCAGCATGATTTTAGGACAGCCCAGTAACAGAGATAGCAGGAGCCTATACAGAGTCCCAGGGGAATATAGATTCAGTCATTCAGTAAATGTTCTTTGAGCCCCTGTAGTCTGTTCTCTAGCCAGCAGCCTCAGTAACCCTGGGAAATATAAACTGTTCTTTTTTTCTGAGACAGAGTCTCATTCGGTCACCCTGAGTAGAGTGTCTTGGTGTCATAGCTCAAACTTTTGGGCTCAAACAATCCTCCTACCTCAGCCTCCCTAGTAGCTGGGATTACAGGCACAATGCCCAGCTATTTTTAGTAGAGATGGGGGTCTCACTCTTGCTCAGGCTGGTCCTGAACTTCTAAGCTCAGCGATCCACCGGCCTATGCCTCCCAGAAAGCTAGGATTGCAGGCGTGAGTCACTGTGCCTAGCCTCTAAATCTGTTCTTGTCACACCCCTGCTCCAAACCTTCCAGTGGCTTCCCATTGCCTTCAGAATGAAATCTAAACACCATGGCCCATGGGGCCCTAAAGAATCCCTTCCATCCTCTCTCATCACCTACCTTTCTCTTGCTGGCCCAGTCTGCTTCCAAACACACAAGTTTCCTTAGTGTTCCCCAAACATGCCAGGCATGGTCCAACCTCAGGCCCTTTGCATCTGCTGTTCCTTCTGCCTGAATACTCTTCCTCCAGGCATCTTCAGTGCTCACTCCATGTTAAACCTTTGCTCCCATGGCACCTTATCACAGACACACTTCCTACTCATGCCGTCTAAAGCCCAATACCCGCCAATCACTCTCCAGCACCACAAATACAAACACTTCCTGTTCCATTATCCACTCACTAATAATCTTATTCTGCTCTTATCCATATTTTTGCTTTCCATTTTCTCTTGGAGTAAGCTAATGCTCTTTCAGTGCTCTGCCTTGAAAATTGCAGACTCCTTCCCAACGGCAGGTGAAAGAAAATCTCTGCAGAATCCCTGAGGGCTATAGAAACAAATGCCTTTCTGCACGAGAAAACCAATTCAGATAGAGTGATACACTGAGACTTTTCACCAAAACATCAATCTTGCTCTTCTGTCCACAGTGAAAACTCATGTAAAAGTAACTAATTCTATTGTATTTTTTATGATAAATCTCTCATTGAAAAGGCTATTTGTACCAAGGATAGTCAGACTTCTGAGACTGTGATTCCGACCTGTGAAATGTCACCTATCATCCGTAACATCCAAATTTTAGTTGTCTTACTTGATGATCAAGCCCTGATTCCTCCCTGGCTTCTAGAGAACATGAATGTTTCTGAGGCTTCTTTGTTCCACAGACATGAACAACTGGCATTCCATCTTCTCCCACATGCATGGAGGAGAAATTCTTTTCATGTCTCCGTGGGATTCTTTATTCAAAGACTATGAGAGGTTTTGCCTTATTTAAGTAATGTCTTTTCCCATGCTTTAGCTTTGTTCATGACTTCTATCGTCACCTACCATATTATACATTTAATTGTCTTCTACCTCCACATGCTGGAATGTTAGGCCCAGGAGAACAGGGCATTTGAATTTGAATTGTCACAGCATCCGGAAGTGTCTGCCACATGGTAGGTAGGCAATAAGTAATTGGGTGGATGAATAAATGAATGAACAAGCACCTACTAAGTGCTAGTACCTATATTCTAGTAAACAATGAACAAAATAGACACACTGCTCCTAGCAGAACTCAGAGTCTAATGAACCACATGAAGGGATGCCAATTGTATTGCTTAAAATGAGAGGGCAGCTTCCAAGTCAAAGGTTCAAATCCAGGTCTGTCAATTACCAACTGTGTGAACTCCGGCAATTTATTTAAGTTGCAGTTTTCTCACCTGAAAAACGTGACTAATCATCCCTGTACCAGGGGATGGGAGCCCAGAGCCAATATCCCTTTCTCAAGCCCTCTCTCATTCTACCCATCTCTTGCAAGCAGCCAGAGCAGAACTTTCTGAAAGGGAAGGAATGGGGTCACACACTATACCCCCTGCTTTCCAGGTCCATCTCTGGGGAAGTAGACAGGTGGCTTCAGCATGAGCAAGACGCCAGATGCAGACCCTGTTACTAGACACTGTCAAGTGCAAGCCCAAATAGGGGTTCCCCAAGGAACCTGATTACTTAGCTCCTGAGGAGTCAGGCACGAAGACACCTGGATTCTGCTAGGTGTCTTCTGGAGGCAAGGATGAAATGAGCAGCAAGAGATGGACACCCCTGGTAGCTGAGGCTGGCCATGTTCAGGATAGCTAATGGGAGGTCCCTGGGCTCTGTGCACACCCATGTGGGCCTCAGGCGTCCTTGACCTCAGCACACCAACATGCCTATTCCTACTTGCCCTCCAACTCAGCCAAGTGTGTGGAATATTACATATGCTCAGGCTCAGGCATCAGTGCCAGGCATTTAGGGGAACTCTGGGGTTCATGCAAGAAACAACCCACTCACCAGAGGGTTATGGCCACGGACATTTCTCCACTTGAGCACAGGCTCCGTTAATACCTGTAAGGAAAGAAAACATCAGAGGGCTGCTGCTCCTCGGTTCTGAGCTTTGTGAAACTGTGTAAGTATAGAAAGAGGAGATTAGAGGAAAAGAGAGAGATAAAGGCATTATAAATATTTGGGTGCCCAAGGTGGGCCAATATAGCCCAGTAACCCCCTCTGTGAACCCATAGCTCTATCCAGACAAGGCTTCCTCGTGTAACTTCCAGAAATGACCTCAGAACAACTCCATCTGTCCTTGTATCCACAGACACACTCCACCTCTCTGGATGCCCTGGGAGCCTCCTAAGGGCAAGGCTTGTGCCCTCCAACCCTCCTCTGTGTTTTCTGTCCCAGCCCTTCCTGCCCATCATGTCAGGCTGGGTATGGGGCTGGGAGAAGCCAAAGGGAAGCTAGATAGGGCTGGACTTGAAGTCCAGCTTCCCCACCTGGGAGCTTGCCCGTGACCCTGGCAGGTTACTTGCCTCTGTTTTCTACCTCTGAATGCCACACTGGGTCCATAGGCCACTGAGTCCAAATTTCTTTAGTACGCTCCCCATCTCGCAGATTTGGAGGCATTCTTGCCCTCTGGCACTGCTTGTGCCTTTTAGATCAGGATGTCTGTTGGGCATCTCTACAGCCTCCATCTAGGGTGTAGACACTCAGACCTGGGACAACCCAACTCTGTGCTAGAATGTGCTAGAAAATATTTGAATGGTGTTTTGGAGGCCAAGATCATGAGCACGACTGGTTCCACCTGGGGGACCTTCAGAGTGTGTGTGAACAGATGCCATAGGTGACAGGACACCAAAGACAGGCAATGCAAGGGACTCTTGAAGAGTAATCACCCCACCCTTCACACCTCTGTGCCTTTGCTCACACTGTTCCTTCTTCCCTACATTCACATCCTACCCCACTTCACTTCAACTTTCATGATATGGAAAACCCCTGTACAACCTTTAAAATCCAGTTTAAATATCCTTTCTTCTGTGAATTATTCCTTGCCCCTCTCCTTCTCTGGGTCTTCCACACTATATTCCCAGCCCCTAAGTAGCATATGCTGCATCACTCCAGCCCACTAGGGGCTGGGTCATAGGCAGCCTCGCGTCTTGACCCAGCTCAGAGGTGCTCTGTCCTAACATTGTCACTGAACCATTGATTGAACAGATGCCCATGCTAAGCCCTGAGGGTACAACAAAAGCAAAACCACTCTAGCCCATGCCTTAGTAGAACTTTAAGCCTACTAGTGAAAGCAGACCTTAACCAGGTAATCAAAGAAGTCAATACATATTTTCAAACCCCAAGAAATGTGATAAAAGAGAGGTACAGAAGGACCAGAAGACTCTACATCAGGAAGGGTAACCTTGCTGGGGAGGCCAGAGAACACTGAGCTGAGATCTAAGACCACTGAGTGAGTGGTCTTCCTAAAGCCAGGAAAGCTCTTCCTACTACGAAGAATCAAATAAGGGCATGGCCACTGGAGCCAGACAGCCTAGGCTGAGACCTGGCTCCACCACATACGAGTTCTATGACCCTGGATGATCCACTTCACCTCGCTGAGGCTTGCTTCCTCATCTGTAATTGGGGTAATAACAGGACCCACCTCAGAGGGACTACTCTTATAAGGATCAGTTAGATACTATGATAAACCCTTAACATAGTACCTGGTAAACAATATCCTCATTGGATGTTAACTATTGTTGTTGCTATTATTGTTGGCACTGTAAGCTGGCTCCAAGGTCTTCAATGAGAATATAAGCATCATACCACTCAGGACAGGTGTTGGGAGCAGAGAGCCACTGTTATTATTTAGGAAAGATGGGAGCCCTCGTTAAGATCTAAATTTCCAGGTGCCAGCCAAGGGCCAAACTTGCAAGGGATCTTTCTAAGGACAGCAGTCTTAGGGCTGCTACAGTAACTCTTTCCCACACAGTGGGACATGAACACAAGGGCTGTATATAATGTTTATTATTTTTATCAACCACATACACTTTTAATAGAAGTGAAAACAGGAAAGGAAGGAAGGAAAGAAGGAAATAACTATATCGGTATGGAAATTGTAGGATCTGTAGTTACAGAAGAAAGCTATAAGATGAATAGATTATACCACTAAAATCTAGAGTAAGGAAGATGGTCAGGGTCTTAGTGTAGAGATGCTTCTTAAACTTTTGTGAGGTTACTATTAGTAACTGGGCTTTAAATGAGCTAGAAATTATATTAATTGGCTGTGCACAGTAATACTCCTATTCGGACACTGATATATCAGCATCATGCTGTAACATACAAGTCCTACTCAACAGCCTGGCTTTTCTTCTTTCACATGTGGACTCTTCCTAACCAGACCGTGAGGCAGTCTATCCCTATTTTTATCCAACATAGTGATCGTGAACTGCACACAGCCATTGAGACCTTGAAAGGTGACTAGTCCCAATTGAGATACACTAGAAGTATAAAATATATACAATTTGAGCGTCATCACTAATCCAAAACCCCCAAATCCTAAAAGCTCCAAAATCCAAAACTTTTTGAATGTCAACATGACACAAGTGGAAAATTCCACACATAAAAGTACTTAACACAAATTTTGTTTCATGCACAAAATTATTTTAAAATATTACATAAAATTACCTTTAGGCTATGCGCATAAGGTGTATATGAAACATAAATGAATTTTGTGTTTAGGCTTGGGTCTCCTCCCTAAATCATCTCATTATGTATATGCAAATATTCCAAAATCAAACAAAAAACCTGACATACAAAAATACTTCTGATTTTAAGCATTTTGGACAGGGGATACTAGACCAGTAAAATATTACAAAGACTCAGTATAAAAACCAGAATGGAAAATGGCACATTGATGATTTTTATATGGATTACATGTTCACATGACAATACAATATTTAGGATAGATTGTGTTAAATGCTTTTTGCTTTTTTGAATAAGGCTATTAGAAATGTTAAATCACAAGTGTGGCTTGCACTTGTGGCTACTGGATAGAGCCACAAGTATGTGTTTCTACTGGATAGAGCTGGTCTATACCTCATCAGGCATTTTCAGGTTCCTTCAAGTTCAAACCCAGTATGGAAGCCGTACCTCAACATCTGGATTGTTGGAGAAGAACTCTAGGCATGTCGTCTTCCCACTTGCAATATTGCCCTCGACACAGATCTGGCAAAAGACAAATGCTCATCAGAGCCAAAAACCAACCAGTTAGGGGAACATGAGGCAATGATGTCTAGGGAAGGGATCAGTCCAAGACGTCAGCCTCCAGACCAGACCCTCCTCTCTATCAACACCTCGACCATGTACAGTGTATCTGCCCAGTCTAGCTCTACCCTTCCCTAGTTCAGCTTCTCAGACTATTAGATTTTAGGCATAACTGCTTTGCCTTCTTAACCAGACCCTAATGAATAGCTTTGAGGTCAGGATACACAGGTATGCTTGCCTAGAATCTAATTCACTACACTGTACAGAGAAAAAGCTCTCTGTCACTGACTGGAAGATACAGTAGAACCTCCTAGTTGATCATCTCCCTCCACTGACCACCTCAAGTTGGCCTAATTTTCATAGACTGGGCATGCACCATATGTATGTATCAGTACAGCAGGCCTAGTTCCTTATGTTGACCACCTCCATATGTTGACTAGTTTGTCACAGTCCCTTGGGTGGTCATCTTACAGAGGTTCCACTATACTAAGCAGACTCCTGAGGCCCCTAAGTCTAGGCCAGTGTTTTTCAACCTTTTTTATCTCCCAA
>NW_003852546.1:2503200-2507622 GCF_000181295.1 Otolemur garnettii | reverse complement strand
ACCAGTTGAAAATCCCTGGTCTAGGACTTACTTCCCTGGAAGGCATTTCTGGACCCACCCTGGGCCAAAAGGAAACAGGGGGCCCTGAAGAATTCACCCCTACTAATGAAAAGCTTTGAAAAAACATCAGAGGTAACCAGGCAACAGTAATTCCCAGCTTTGGGTGAGACTGGGCTAGCTTCAGGTGTGACCTGGCAGGGTCCTAGCTGCATTGGCCTGGAGGAAGTGCTCCTGTCACTCTTCCCCCAACTCCAGCAGCCCAGCATAGACAGTGAGGGAAGATGGTGAGTTGGCTCAATGGCATTCCAGCCCGGCTCAAAAAAAAAAAAAAAATTCTACACTGCAGAGTGCACATACAAGAGGAACTTACCACTGATTTTTTCTCTTTTTCCCGTTCTCTATCTTTATCTACAAAACAAAGGAAATTAATTTTTAAACTCAGTTTTAAATAACTCAGTCTTCTTTGCCCTATTTGCTAAATGACCTCAGAAACAACAGTTTTTATGCATACTACTGGCCTAAAAGTGTTTACCAATTTGGGGACTCTCGGGAACAATGGTATGGTCACCACCGTGTACCTATGTGTGACACTGTGCAGCTGCTGTCTGGGTCCCATGGTTCCCCGTAGAGTGATGTGGCATCACAGCTCACAGCAACCTCAGACTCTTGGGGTTAAGCGATCCTCTTGCCTCAGCTTCCCAAGTAGCTGGGACTACAGATGCCTGCCACAACTCACAGCTATTTTTGTTGTTGTTGTAGTTGTCATTGTTGTTTGGCAGGTCCAGGCGGGGTTCGAACCCGCCAGCTCCGGTGTATGTGGCCGTCACCCTAGCTGCTGAGCTACAGGCGCAGAGCCTATCTACACATTTCATATAGCTCTTCACAGATGGCTGTCCAGTAAGCGAAAACGAAGAGGGGCTTTCACGCAGAGCACAAGGGGAGGAGTGGGCGGCAGGCACGGGTTTGGTCCTAAGATCCAGGTTCTCCTCCCGGCCCAGGGCTGACATCGCTGCACACTCAAACCACAGCTGGTTCTGGGGTGCCCCTCGACCTAAGCCGGAACCTTAGCCATAACGGTGACCTATTTCTAAGTAGGGCCCCATTCCCAAAGAGAGCAGGGTGGGCAGCGCCTAAACACACCCCTTGCAGCCGCCGGGTGAAGACTGGTTAAATGCAGCTTCCAGTACCCACCGATCCTCAAGGCCTAAACAACTAGACTAGGAAGCGGGGCTCAGGGAGCCAAGCCTGGGCCAGCAAGCTCAGAGCAGCCCTGCCCCGCGGAGTGGGGCCCCTTATCGCTCTTTAGAGCCCCTCTCCCCTTCCCAGCATGAGAGCCGGGCTCCGGGCTCCACCGCTACCCGGCGGCGGGAGCCCGGATACCCGCTAGTGACAGCCCCTCCCCCGCCCAGGGAGGAAATCGCTCGCTTCGGAGGAGTCGTTTCGGGTCTAGATGGGTCCCGGGAGCCAAGGGGTGGGAGCGGGGACTGCACACAGAGGCGCCAGCGAAGAAAAACAAAGACTCAAGTTACCCAGGAGCCAGGCCCGCCGCTGTGCCCCCCGGGAACCCGAGGCGGGCATCTCGGGGATCCCGGGGATCCCAGGTCCTACGCTGCGCAGCGCCCGGGCGGCCCAGCCCCTTAGCGGCCTCAGCAGCATGGCAGGCCCTGCCGACCTGGAGGCCCAGGTTTCCTTCCTGTGCCACTTGGTGAGAGCGCCGCACCGCACGTCCAGCCTCGGAGCGCCGCCTCGGTCCTCGGGCCCGCCCCGCCGGGACGCCAGCTTGGGCCCAGCCCTTAAAGAGACCTGGTCGCATTTTATCCTCTCAGCGAGAGGGGAAATAATCCTAGGTGGGGAGTTCGCTTGGAGTCAGAAAGTCTTCCCGCTGCTAGGACGCTGGCAGAATGCACCCAAGACCTGACAGGACTTGGAGGATGGAAGGCAATTAATACCAACAACTGACTGGTCTAGGTGGTTCAATTACTGGAATGCAGGGCCTTAAGCGAAGGATCCAAGACCAGATGAGTCAATTTCTTGGCTTGGATAGGTCAGTCAATCTAATGGAATGCAGAAACAGCAAAAAAAACCTCAAAACTACCCCTAGGTTCTGAAGAGGTGATGTTATTTATGGAGTAGAGTTAGGAATCTTACAATTACTAGCTGTGCCCTCTAGAGTAGCAATTAAAGAGAAGCAAACTATGGGACAATGACTAATTATTATCAAGAAAATGAGGAGACAATGGCTGATTATTATTGTTTTAGCTAAGCCTGTTCTTTCAAAGAGTTTGATTATTATCATTATTTTAGGTAGGCCTTTTCCTTTACAGAGTTTTGGGGCTAGTTTTCTCTAGTTCTCACCTTATACCCCTTCATCAATCTATAAGGGTAGTTTCACAGTTAACTGGAGCTGGACTGTATAATTCCAGTGCTTGGGTGGCGGGGTTTCCCACTTCTCCCAGTCCTTGACAGTCTCCTTTTACCCAGGAAAGAAGCCATTTGCCAGAGGGTTCACTTGGCTTCAGGATCTGTTATGTGAAAACCACCACCCCATTTTGTGCTTTCTAAATATCTGCCACACACCTAGCAAGGGCCAGTTTGCACTCCAGAAATAAACTTCAGGATAAAGGTCAACAGTTTTGTGAGTGGCTTGGGAAGAGTCTGTTGGTCAGATTTAACAGAATGAAATGAACTAGGCCTGAGATGGGGCAGGATCCAAAGAGATCTGAATAGACTGGGTGATGGCCAAATTATCCAAGACAGAATTTAAATCACATAAAAGGAGCAACATACTGTATACTTAACATCCCTGAAAAGAAATGCTCCAGGATGGTGGAGCTCCAAGCTCCAGCCAGCTTTATGGGAGCATTTGTGGAAAATGTAAATTAAATTCAAGTACCTGAAAAGAACTCACACTGGTGGGAGGCAAAAGAACAGACTGTGATGCCTGGGGGCGTCAAGGACAAGCCCAGGCCTTAGTTCAGGCTACATATACTCCACACCTACTCTATGCCCCACTCTGGGAATGCTGTAAGGGGAGAAGCAGATGATAAGTTCCCTGCTTTTTGTGGACCTTATATTTTTATGATGCTAAGGAATGATGGTGGCTACTCTAAACGGGGTGACCAAGGAAAATCCTCTGGGTGGCATTTGAGATGCCCAAGGTCTGCACAGGCAGGACAGCCATTCCTGGACTTCTCTTCTTGACCAACGTCCACACTCCGGCCCCCTACCCTGGGTGCTGTTCCCGACAGGAAAGCTCATCAGGAGAGCTGGAGAGCTGAGGTCATTAAGCCGGGCAGGCCAGGGCGGGCTAACTGTGGGCTGGCCCGCAGGGAGCCCCTTGAAAATCCGCAAATGTGCTACGGGAAGACGGGAGAAGAGGACAGAGCCAGAACCGCCAGCAGGCCGCAGCCATGTGGCGCATGCGTATGGGGATGGACCGCGGCGCTGTGCGCCTGCGCATACCAGGGCGAGACCCCTAGCGCGGCGGCGCGCGGCTGCGGCAGCGGCTGTTACTGCCACGCGAGGGCTGACAGGGAAGGCGGCTGAGGCGAAGGTTTGAAGGGGAAGTGCGACTGTTGGGTCTGCGGACGCGATGGAGGTCGCGCAGAGGAATCCTACACATCGCCCTTTCTGCTTCAGTGTGAAAGGCCATGTGAAGATGCTGCGACTGGTGAGAGCCGGGCCGCGGGGCGGGGGTCGGCGTTGGAGGTGCCCTAGGACAGTGAGGTGTGGCTCTGAAGAGTGCAGCACAGTGCCCCGTTTCCCCTTTCAGCCTTGCTTGTATCAGCACCTCCGCGGGGGGCAAGGCATTCCGCTCTGCCCCCTGCCCCTCTTCACACTGTTTAGGGGCACACTCATAAATCAGAATCAGCAGATCTACCCGAATGGCCTGTCCTTGGACCCACAAACCAGCTGCAGCTGTACCCCTGAACTGGCAAGGTTTTCCAAAAAGTGTTTGGGAGGCGGGGCTCAGGGGCTCATGCCTGGCATCCTAGCTTGCTGGGAGGCCGAGGCCGGTGGATTGTTTGAGCTCACGAATTCAAGACCAGCCTGAGCAAGAGCAAGACCCCATCTCTACTAAAAATAGAAAAAGTAGCTGCACCTCATGGCGGGTGCCTGTAGTCTCAGGTATTCAGAAGGTTGAAGGAAGGGGATTGCTCAAACCCAAGAGTTTGAGGTTGCTGTGAGCTATGACGCTAGGGCACTTTACCCAGAGCGAGAGAGTGAGACTTTGTCTTAAAAAAAAAAAAGTGTTTGAGGTTTCAGTGGGTGCTATGGATACTTTATAGTTATGTCAGACATTTGATGTGACCCCGCTAAAGGCTGACTGAGTCCAAGACAAGACGGGAGGAACCTGCCCATTTCTAGAGCTTCACACTTCCCAAGAGCATTGAGGTCAGTTTTGAGCAGAGATTTGGAGAA
>NW_003852546.1:2502035-2503112 GCF_000181295.1 Otolemur garnettii | reverse complement strand
AATCCATCACAGAAATTCAAGAAGAGAAAACTTAAGGGGAAGGAGAGAGGAGTGGAAATAAAATATTTAAAAGTTGCAAGTAATCATTTCTACTTAATATGAAGAAGAATTTTATTTTGGAAAAGGTCCCAAAATTAGATGGTCACTTGGGGGGTGGGGAGTACCTTCCTAGACAGGAAAGGTAATAGGCATAGATAAGCCCTTGATGAGGATATTGTAAAGGAGACTCAAATTTAAGGTGCATATAAGATCCCACACTAAATATCTGTGATTGAGAGAAATAGCTGTAAGATGGTAAAAGTCAGAATGCATAAGAGGTTTAGAAAACCACACTGGAGCTGAAGGAGACATTACTTTTGGTTAAGAATAAATAATAAGGGAAAAAGTGACCTGAAGCTCTGGAGTTTTATGTCGGGTACTGAACGCTCTGGAACATTGGAGGAGGAGCAGGATTTTGTGAGAAAGACTTATTTTTTGATATATTGATTCCTTCAGAAGCCATTTGAATATTTAATGTGGTCTGCCCTAGGACCTGGAACAACAAAGATGAGCCAGAACAAAAGTCCCTGACTCATGAAGTTCTTCACTTTAATGCAGGAAACATACACATGAGCAGATAGCAATAATATGTGATAAGGTGGAGATAGGACACAGAACTGAGACATCTAACCAAAGAAATAGAGATGTCAGAAAACTCGTTCTAGAGGAACGTGGAGTTGGCTATAAGGGAAAACTTCCTGAATAAAAGCATAAAAGAAAAGAAAAGAAGAAAACTTCACAATTTGTGCAGTGAACTCTAAAAAGTTGAGGGTTGCCTTATTCATTCAACAGATATTTATGAGATGGCCATCATGTGTCAGCCACTGTTCCAGGCTCTTGAGAAATATCAGTGAGCAAAACAAAGATCCATGCCCTCAGAGTTTACATATTGGGGTAGGAGAGCAGGGAGATAAACCATGAATAAATTATGTGATATTCTAGAAGGCTTAAGTGCTGTGGAACAAGAGAAAATAAAGCCAGGGAGAGGGAGCTCTAGAGGAAGGTCACAGGTTGCAATAAAAAATAGAAGGATAGGCT
>NW_003852546.1:2501195-2501734 GCF_000181295.1 Otolemur garnettii | reverse complement strand
AAAAAAAAAAGAAAAAAAAATAGAAGGATAGGGTGGCACCCATAGCTCAGTCGGGGCAGGGAGTGCCAGCCACATACACTGGGGGCCAGTGGGTTCAAATCTGGGCCTGCTAAATTGAACCAGGCCTGCTAAAACAACAAAGTAGAAGAATCAGCTTAGGCCTTGTTGCGATGACATCTGATCAAGGAATTGAGTGAGGTGAGGGAGTTAGCTATGAGAATATATGTAGAGAAAGAGCATTTAAAGCAGAGTATACAGTACAACCGGCTGTGGCAGGAATGTGCCTGAAGAGATCAAGAAAGCAAGGAAACCAATGTAGCTGGAGTACAGCAAGTAAGAGGAGTACAATGGGGATGAAAGTTTTGAGTAAAGGAGTATATGATCTAACTTAACGTTCTTTTCAAAAAAATATACTAGCTGATATGTTGACAGTAGATTGGTAGGGAAGGCCAGAAAAGGATTACTGCAGGGAAGATGGTAGAACCAAGGAGTCCAATTGCAATAACCTGGGCAAGAGATGATGGTGGCTCAGACTACCT
>NW_003852546.1:2499237-2500471 GCF_000181295.1 Otolemur garnettii | reverse complement strand
AAAAAAAAAAAAAAAAAAAAGCGATTGAGAGGAAGAAGAGGAACCAGCAAAGAAGAATGAAAGGGAATATTTGGGAAGGTAGAAAAAACCAAGAGTATGATGATGTCTTATCAACTGTGTCAGATACTGATGATAGTTTGAGCAAGATTAGGAATGAAAATTAAACACTGGAATTATCCTGTGTGTAAATCATGAAGCAAGTCTTTGCTGGAGAAGTAGATAGGAACTAAATCATAGAAGACCTTAAATACATAGCCTGTATTCTAAAGACCATGGAAAGCCATTGAAGGATTTTAGATAGATAAAGAACTGCATAAACAAATTAACATTCTAGGAATTTTACAGTAATGTCTTTGTCATGGTAGTTCAAGAAAAAGATGCTGGGCAGTAGTAGAGATGAAGAGGAAGTAGCAGTTAAAATGTTTAGACAGTAAGTCAGCAGGACCTGATGTTTGACCAGTTGTGGGGAATGAATCTGAACAGTCACCTTAGGTTCCTAGTATGGATGGTAAGGTACATATGGTACACCAATTGAAGTTGTGTATACAGGAGGAAGGGGCAAGATGAGTTCAGTTTTAGACAACGTGAATTTGAGATTTCTGTAGGTTATCCAGATGGGGATTATAAATGGCTATTACATGTAAAATGTAGAGGACAGACCTGGGATAGAGACTCAAATTCATTGAGTGGAATGTGGACAGAATTCGAAGGAATGTCAGATTTTAAAGAAGTGGCAAAAGGAGAGGAACCAACTAAGGGAGAACGGTTGAGGTTCAAGAATTAGAAAAGATGACATGAGAACTAGAAGAATAGAGTAATAGGAGGAAGGACAGCTAATGGCAAATCAGTCGTAGGAGTCCATTTGGATAAGGATTGAAACTATATTTGTTAAATTTAGTACTTTTGAAATCATTGATGGTGTTAGCAAAAGCAGTTTCCCTAGAATGATAAAAAAAATTTTGAGATATTAGTGGGCTATATAAAACATAAATAGAAACATAACTGGCCAGGAGCTTGGGGAAGATGAAAGAACTGTAAATATGGATCAAGGAAGAACCCAGTGTGACAGAAATCAGGGAAATTTTAAGAAAATGGAGAAATCGGCTCGGCGCCTGTGGCTCAACTGGCTAGGGCGCCAGCCACGTACACCTAAGGTGGCGGGTTCGAATCCCCAGCCCCGACCCGCCAAAACAACAATGACGGCTGCAACCAAAAATTAGCCGGGCGTTGTGGC
>NW_003852546.1:2496725-2498145 GCF_000181295.1 Otolemur garnettii | reverse complement strand
AAAAAAAAAAAAAAAAGCTTTATTTCCAAAGAATATCATGGCATTGATAGAACTCCCTGAGACCCATAAGCCTTTTTTTTCCCCTTAACAACTCACTTAATATTGCTGTGTTCCTTATCTTCATTTGGAAATTAAGAAATTGGATCAGATTGATTATCTTTGGGGGGGTTTTTCACTTAAAATATAAATTTGATTGCATTGTGTTTAGGTGAAAGAGTATATAAAAAGTGGCAATTTTTGTAATAAAGCTTTTAAACATAAATTTATTTTATTTTTTTTAAACACAAATTTATTTTTCTCTGACAATTTGTTTGAAACTTTTCTCCTCAGTGTTTTTCTTTCTTTCTTTCTTTCTTTTTTTTTTTATTGAATGGTAACTGTGTACATTAATGCACTTCTGGGGTACAGTGTGATGTCTTCACACACAATCCAAAATCTCCTCAGAGTTTTTCAAGGCAACATTCTAAGTATAAATTTGACAGTAGATTCCAGATTGCTAAGAGTTAAGGAATGATAAATGGCTGATAAGAAATGTTAGACAACCATTATACAGACTTTTTTGAGAAGTGTAACAAGTAGAAAACAAAGTATCTGTGTGGAGCAGGATGAAAAGAAGAGGTGTGTATATGTGTTTTAAGAGAGAACAACTTAGATTAGTTTATAGGATGGCAAGGAAAGAAGCTAGCAGAGGAGGACAGATTGAAGATAAAGGAGGGAAAGGAAATGTTTGTTGGGGAAAGATAAAGGGATCTAATGTGTAAAGTAATGGTATTACACATGCAAGTGAAGTCATGAATAAGGCTTAAAATAGGAAGGAACACCTCCTCACAAAGAGGAGTCAATACGTTTTAGTATGCTTCTTTTATATGTGTGTGTATATGGCAGGAACTCATTTATTGAATTATTTTATAAATAATTTCTACAGCTTAAATTTGTATTTAATAGTCATTGAATAAATCATGGTTTTTTTTCTTCTAGGCACTAACCGTGACATCTATGACCTTTTTTATCATCGCACAAGCCCCTGAACCATACATTGTTATCACTGGATTTGAAGTCACTGCTATTTTCTTTTTCATAATTTTATATATATTCAGACTTGATCGATTAATGAAGTGGTTATTTTGGCCTTTACTTGTAAGTGTTCAGTTTCATCCTTAAAATTTAACTACTTTTTCCTACCATAGTGAGACATTTTAATAAACTCTTTCCTTCAGCTCTCTTAAATCTCTAAGGTAATCTCTGATAGGCTGATAGATTTAGGAAGGAAGAACTCTTCCCGCTGCTAATATGTTCAGTATTGTCCTTGGGGGAGGTTCTCAGGGAACCCATAGAGCCTAAATTCTCTGTACTACATCTATTAGTAGATGCAGCTGATCTTTGTGTTAGAATTCACTTAAATACAGATTTTTTTTTTTTT
>NW_003852546.1:2495259-2496705 GCF_000181295.1 Otolemur garnettii | reverse complement strand
GTCACAGCTCACAGCAACCTCAAACTCTTGGGCTCAATTCTCTTACCTCAGCCTCCCAAGTAGCTGGGACTACGGGTGCCCACCACAATACCCAGCTATTTTTTCTTGGAGACAGGGTCTGGCTCTTGCTCAGGCTAGTCTTGAACTTCTGAGCTCAAGCTATCCACTTCTTAGCTTCCCAGTTAAGTATAGATCTTCTAAAGAAATTTGAAGTTAGGACCACATTACTAAAGTTAAAACACATTCTTAATCTTTACCTCCCTTTTAAATGCATGTCGATATGGCCTCAAAATTGGAGGATAGAGATAGAAGCAGGTACATAAATATCTATTCTCACATATCCCTGATCACTAAATGGAAAATCAAACAAATTGGGAAGGCTAAATAAAGCACAAAATTATCTCACTTTAAAATATCTGTTTAAAAAAGAAAGAAAGAAAGAAAGAAAAGAAAATATCTATAATCATTAGTGAACACTAAATAATGTTAGCTCATATCTCATAGCATATAAACTTCAACCTACCATTTCCCTAGCATGGGGAATGACTTCCCAGTGGAGTGCCCAGATGGTTCTGAAAACTGTCAAATTAGGAGGGTTGAAGATACTAGTTAAAGTATATATAGCCTGGACTAAAAGCTGGCTCTAACTTCTCTGCTCTTTCAGATCTCCTCTCCAACATCCTGTCTCCATGTTTCCCTGCTGTTCCCCTTCCCCTATTTGGCTGGACTGAAAGCTGCCATGTCTTCCTCTGCTCCACTTGTCACATCATCTTGGATTCCAAACTTCTGATATCCATGCTTATAACTCCTATTAAGGAAACAGAACTTTGGATCTATTCTCAAACCATAAGCATGACTTAAAGTGGTATCTTCTGGAATTACCTTTGGAGGCCGCTGGTGTAGCATTTCAGGCTAATCACAAGTTTTAGAAATCCATAAAGAAAAAAGCTATGAAATAGATAGAATCTCTGTAGCATCTCTCAAAACTCCTTTTTGATCTACACGTCAGAGGTAGACTGGATTAGAGGGAGGTCTAGGAAAAGTGATTATGAAACCTTCCTTAGGGCTGGGCATGATGGCTCATGCCTGTAATCCTAGTACTCTGAGAGGCCCAGGCAGGTGGATGGCTTGAGCTCAGGAGTTCAAGATCAGCCTGAGCAAGAGTGAGCCCCCATCTCTACTAAAAATAGAAAAAGCCAGGCCTTGTGGCAGGCACCTGTAGTCCCAGGTACTTGGGAGTCTGAGACAAGAGAATTGTTTGAGCCTAGGAATTTGAGGTTGCTGTGAGCTATGATACCACGGCACTATACCCAGGGTGACTGAATGAGACTCTTTTAAAAAAAAAAAAAAAAAAACCCCTTAGTTGGCCCAAATTCATTTAATGACAGAAAAGGCTAAACTAAATTATTCTAAGGATTTCTTGAAGGCGATGATAAACACTGGTCC
>NW_003852546.1:2493471-2494887 GCF_000181295.1 Otolemur garnettii | reverse complement strand
AAAATAATAATAATAATTTGTTTAGTAGATCTTCATACTGTGCTTCTCCAAGGTTTAATAAAACTAACACATTTTACCTTTTTTTTTCCAAACTGTAATAATTCTCTGGAGCTTCTTACATAACCCAATAATAAACTTGTAACCCCAAATTTAATAGAATACACTGAGGGAGAGTAATTTACTGAACAGTAACTAACTTAACTTACTCCTTCAGTAACATACTGAAAGGAGTATCCAAATCCTTGAGAATCAAGTTTTGCCGAATCATATGTTACCTCTTAGAAATGATGCTATATGGGTAACTAAATTTTTGCTCCATTATGAAACCCAGATTCCTCTCTGATTTTGATCTAATGAAATTATTTATTCAACAAATATCAAGTATCTGCTAATCCCAGATATTGGTATGGTAGACATATACCCAAGATGGTTTGGATGCATACATCCAGGGAAGGAGACTAAATCATAGTAGGCTTATGAAGAAAAACTGCCTGAACCAAAGGCTGAAGGATGAAAAGTATTATCAGTATACTAATATATGGAAGGGAAAGGGCCTTCCCAACAGAAGCAGCATGTAGGGGTGGAAGTGGAGAAAGACAATGATCTTCAGGTAGCTCTGAATGGCGGTGGTATTGAGTTATGGACAAGAAAGGAGCCAGGATTGGAGGCTTGAAGCAGTAGGGTCATATAAGGGTTTGTGTGCCCTGGGCTTTAACTGAAAGGCTGTTAGGAGCTTTGGGAGGTTTTTAAGTCAGAGTGTGACATGATCAGCTTATGTATCTTGAGAGGATACTGAAATAGGAAGAATAGGTTTAAAGAAGGTAGAGGAAAACAGGATGGAATGAGGTCAGTTTGAGAAATACTAGGTTTTAGTTGCTTGGGGGATATTCAGATGGAAATGTTCAGAACAAGTCTGAACTTTAGAGGAGCTAGAGCTGCAGCTTTGGGAGTCATCACCTGGTGAAGGAGTCTGAGCTCAGACTGGCTAAAATGACTCAAAAAGCATAAAGAGAGCTAAAGGTTAAACTGGTAGACACCACCACAGGCATGAGAAATAGGAGTGGCCAGAGGAAGAAAAGGCCTCAGGGAGACTGGTGTCACAGAAGCCAAAACAGGAGAGCACTTCAAGAAGGAAGGAGTGCCAAATAATGTCACATATAAAGAGAGAAAGATAAGTACCAAAATATATATATTTGCTGGCTGGCTATATAATAGACTTCTAGTGACCTTTACCAGGTGACAGGACAGGAAGTTGTGGAGCAGAGAAGGAAGGAGACAAGTAGAGTAGGCACCACTAAGTTGAAGAAATACGACCAAAGACAAAGAAACGTAATAAATAGAGTGAGGTCCCTGCAAAGTGGAACAGGAGCCAGAGCACAACTAGAAAAGTTGCCTGGGACTTTTTTTTTTTTTTTT
>NW_003852546.1:2485658-2492641 GCF_000181295.1 Otolemur garnettii | reverse complement strand
TTTTGGCGGGCCCGGGCTGGGGATTCGAACCCACCACCTTAGGTGTATGTGGCTGGTGCCTTAGCCACTTGAGCCACAGGCGCCAAGCTGAAATCTCCATTTTTTAAATTAAATTTACATTCTTCTCCATGGCAATGTTTTAAATTACTATTAAGGATCATTGATGTTCCAGAACAGGCATATCATATTAGGGTGTGAGCTTGTACAGGCTGATAAAGAATTCTCAATTCAAAGATTAAGGTAAGTTTAGAAGCAAGAAGTTTTATTTTACTTTCTAAGAGAGGAAAGGGCATAGCATGAAAAGGAGAAGAAATTATGGGCCCTGAGAATGAGTAGCTTGGGCTTTTATTGAAATTTTTAAAGAAGAGAAAAGTTGTTATTGTGAAATAATAACAGGTGGTGGTTTTCCAGAACACTTGTTTTCTGTTAGGCTGGTCTCATCTGACTTCCTGGAATATTGTCTGGCAGATGCTGAGGGGCTACATACCGTCTTCTGTTTGTTCATTATTTTTCCAGTTCTGCAAAACAAGCTCACTAAAAATAAACAAAGTAACCCCCTGCCCAGGTAGTCAAGAAAGAAGCAAACACTGGAGCCAGCACACCATTGTGTATAGTGATGTTTCTCTGTTAGATGATTTACTAGCAATGCCATCCTTTCATATTTTCCCCCTATGGTTGTTTGTGCTTCCTAGAACACCACTTTTATCTAAAGCCATTTATAAATATTTGCACAAATTGCTCACGGGAGGCAGAGCTGCCTGGCTGAGGTAGAGGTGTGGTCTGTTGCCTTGAAGCAGAGCAAAATATCCTGCA
This sequence comes from Otolemur garnettii, assembly GCF_000181295.1. Taxonomy (NCBI): domain Eukaryota; kingdom Metazoa; phylum Chordata; class Mammalia; order Primates; family Galagidae; genus Otolemur; species Otolemur garnettii. The sequence goes on along the minus strand of NW_003852546.1, from coordinate 2,491,828 downwards.
CAGATCAGTATTAACCTAGGATGCTAGACTCAGTATCGCCTACAAATAAGAACTTTTTCCTTCCTAAATGTATCGAATCTTTTCCTGATCCATTGAACCTTTTTGCACTTTTCTTTTTAATAACTACTGAGTTACCAGGGTTTTAGAATTTGGAATTTCTGTGGTAAAGATTCCTTCCTGCCTACAGGTGTCTGCAAAGAAAAAGCATTTCCAGAATAAAGATGATTTACCTTGCCTACACTACACATTCATTCAAAAATGTAAATTATACTTTTTAATGCCACAGTTCAGAATAAATATGCTTTCTTTTGTAAAATTATTAAATGAATGGACTACATCACCAGAAATAACAACATAGTTGGCCAGCCATTGCATGTAGATGTATGTAGGAATATTCCTAAAAATTACCACTTTCTCTTTAAGTGTGTGCTGTTTCAAATCTTTTTTACATATATATACAGAGCCTTACTATGTTGCCCTTGGTGGATACCGTGCACTCATCACAGCTCACAGCAACCTCAAACTCTTGGGCTCAAGCAATTCTCTTGCCTCAGCCTCCCTAGTAGCTGGGGCTACAGGTGCCCATTGCAAGACCTGGCTGTTTGTTTGTTTTGTTTGTTTAGCAGGCCCAGGCCAGATTTGAACCCACCAGTCCTAGTGCATGTGGCTGGCACCCTAACCACTTAGCTACAGGCACCGAGCCTATTTTAAGTCTTTGTAATTGCATTTTAGTAACATGAAGTTTGATATACAGTATAGATTAGTCTGCATTTTCTTATTGAAAATGAGACTTTTTACTTCCCAGAGTGCACGTTCTGATTTAAACCTTCTACGTAATACATCCACTTTCCAAAGCAGATCAGTTCTTCCTCCAACTACATTTATGCTAAGTAAAAAAGAAATATAAATTTGTTGAGTAAATCATTAGTGTACAAAAGGTAAAAAAGAACCCATTAGATGTCATTATAGACCAAATACTATATACCTGTTATTTTACTGTGGCATTTTGGTTTCCTGAAAGCTATATACTAATTTGTTTAATAAAATGAAACTCTCAAAACAGTTCAGAATAAATATGCTTCCTTTTGGAAAATTGTTAAATGAAGTAAAAGGGGCAAAATCTTTAGGGAGCTGACACATTTATTTTAGCATTGTTCAATAATCTTCTTGTAAAGCTGACCTTCCAATTCTGTGTTTTTAGGATATTATCAACTCGATGGTAACAACAGTATTCATGATCATTGTATCTGTGTTGGCACTAATTCCAGAAACCTCATCAATGACAGTTGTTGGGGGGGTAAGTGGAGATTTCTTTCTTACAGTTTGATCATAATGCAAATTTCTGAAAAACAGATGCAAGAATAGAAAGCTGTACTATCTTCATCCTTGGAGTTCTAGGCCAGTTTACAGTGCTTAACTTGATTAATATGAAGGAATAGGATTTTATACTAAAACTGTAGTTAACCAAAGAAAGAGGTTCCTATACATATTTCCTATAAGTATATAAGGCTAAATTAGACTGAGGAAAGCAATCAGAATCATTTGCAACACTGAGCTCTAAGAAATTTGATGTCAAACAAAAGAAAAACATGGTGGATGAGTTTCATCTCTTCCTTTAAAACACCTGTTAAGATGAGAAAGACTGTTTTGAGTATTATTCAGATCCTTCTTAAGATGGACTTAAAGACAGACTATAACAAAAGATGTCTTTAGGATAAGGGAATGTTGGTAGAAACCTTGTAACTAAAGGATTATTTTGAGTACTGCTTAAAAAGAAGCAATTCGGTTCCATCAGACTTTCATCATAGAAAACAAGCCAAAATGTGTGTCATGTAATTTAGTTATAGTCCTGTTATTCTTCTGAGATTTCTTATAGGATATTCAAAATCTTTGGGCTTTTCTAGGTTCTGATCTAGAGAATTAGAAAGTTCTTCTTAAATTATCCTCCTAGTTCCTTCTTCTTTCATAGGAGCCGCTTAGAACTAACCACTCTCAAACAGCCATATATGCCAGAGCCCACGGTTTTCATCTCCCTTAGGCCCTATGCAACTTCATGAGGAAATCAGAATTATTCTAGAAATGAGATAGTGCCATATCAGCAATTTCCCCCAGTTGTTTTTTGAGATAATCTTATCCCTCTATTACGAAGTACGAGGGACCAGGAATAGGATTTGCTTTCATTTACTTATTTGCTCAGTCATTTATTCATTCCTTAAGTGCACTTTGGCAGGTGCTGACAAAGTATAGAGCAGTGCTCTTCAGTACAATAGCCACTAGGCACCTGTGCCTACGAGCACTGGACACATGGCTAGTCTGAACCCAGATGATCTGTAAGTATAAAATACACATCAAATTTTAAAGATGTATTACTCAAATAAAAATATGGAGAATAACTAATAACTTTATTATATTGATGATGTGTTAAATGATAACATTTTGGATATATTGTGCTAAATAAAATTTATTAAAATCCATTTCACTTGTTTTCGTCTTTACATTTTTAATGTAGATATTAGAAAATCTTAAATTAATTATGTGGCTTACATTGGTGACTCATATTATGTTTCTTTCGGATAGCCCTAAACTAGAGTGTGATCCCTATCCTCAAGTTGCTTAGAGCCTAACACAGATGACAGAAGTGCAAACAGCTGTATGTAAGCTGTTGAAAGAGTGCTAAAAGTCACAGAAAAGAGGAAGCAGCTACCTCTCTCTGGCAGTGGAACTGCGGTTTGCCAAGAATCAAGGGGATAAGAGGGGAAAGTTTCCAGTTGGAGAAACCAGCAATACACAGAATGCCAGAGTCATGAAAAGAATGATGGGAGGTATTCAGTGTGGTCAGAACCTAGGAGGCAGTGGTTTGAGACTCCAGGTGGAGAAGGAGCTGTGGAAGCCATGCCTGGGATCCCAGGAATGGTGAGCAGAGAGCTGTGACCTAACTGGGTGAATACAGGCTGGCTATGGCCTCGGGAGTGATGCCCAAGGGGTGCCAGAAAACCCTTGAAAGGGTTAACTTAATTCACTTTGTCACTCACCTTTGTTTTGCCACATCTTTCTTTCCTACATCCTTTGCCCTCCAGCACTCAATTAGCAATCCTCCTCACCTTTCTTGAGTAGTTGGGACTACAGGCTCAAGCAAGACTTTTGGGCCACTGGATGAAGCTAACTAAATGGCATGCAAGAAGTAACATCCCCCTTCTCCATCTGAGGCACCAGCTTTCAAATAGCCATCAGAGTATCTAAAGGCCCATTCATAGTCTAGTTTATTGCCTTTACCTCAATTTCATTTTCCTGAGGCCTGTTTAGAATCACACTTCTTAAGTGCATGTGTCCCAGCCTTTGAGAATTCACTTTGGATCATCACCTTACACTCCAGTTCTCTGAAACTTTTATAGCTGTGGTCCCCATGATTTAATCTTGACACTTTTTCTAGTAGAATCTGGCAATAGGGATATCAAATAGTTGAACACTGGGGATAGATATGTGTATTGATAACTTAATATCATCAGTAAGGCTTGAACACATGCAAGAGCAAGGCAAGAGATAAACACAGACAAGTTTTACTTCAGAGTGCACACCACTTTATTATTTCTGTTCACTTTAGTTATCTTTTCTGGCTCAGGTACCAGCCACATACACCAGGGCTGATGGGTTCGAACCCAGCCCAGGCCCACCAAACAACAATGACAACTACAACAACAACAACAACAAAAATAGCCAGGTGTTGTGGCAAGCGCCTATAGTCCCAGCTACTTGGGAGGCTGAGGCAAGAGAATTGCTTAAACCCAAGAATTTGAGGTTGCTGTGAGCCGTGAACCTGTGGCACTCTACCAAGGGCGATGTAGTGAGACTCTGTCTTAAAAAAAATAATGATCTTTCCCTTTCTATGGGCAGGTTATTTGAAAAACTCAGCCATGAGAAGAGTTTGATCTCTAATATCTCTTCCCATGTTAGTATTAGGCACAGGAAGCAATCCCAGTACCCTAGCAGGAGAGAAATCTGGTGGGCAGACCACTTAAAACTAGTTGAAGTTGGGACCGTGACTGGGGCAGTAACACCCTGTCTTTTTTTCCAGGCATTTGGACTCCTGGCTGCAGTGTCCTGTCTTGCAGATGGGGCCCTTATTTACCGAAAGCTTCTGTTCAATCCAAGTGGTCCTTATCAGAAAAGGCCTGTTCCTGGATAAAAAGAAGTTTTGTAATTTTATATTTGTTTTCAGTTTGTCACTAAGTATTAAACATATTTCTTTATTCTGCCACATATTTTCTGCAGTTCTAATTTTAATCTCAACAAGGAAGCTAGAGGAAGGAATTCCCGAATTCTGCGCCCAGCTTTCAGCATTACTATAACTTCCAAGGGAGCATTGGGAGCATTGGGGTTAGGTTTTCCAGCTCCCAGGCCTGAGTAGCAGGGAAGAATGCACCAGAACTGCCCTTCAGTGGTCTTCAAATTCCTTCCTGCCTAGCTGATTTGAGGACCCGGGAATGGGGGGGACGGAGGTACAGACACACTGAGTTCCCAGGGTAGGCAACAGTAGCATCCTGGGTAGTGATGAGAACGGCTGGAGGACTCAGCCTGTCCGCACGAGGAGGGGGGAGGGTGCCCGCGACCGGTAAGTCGGGGTAGGTGACTAGCAGCCGTTGGGGCGTGAAGCTGGTTCCCAGGGGAGAGCCAGCCGTGGCTGCCCTGATTCTAAATTACAGGACCAGACTGACAGTGCCAGGCCCTGGGGATCCACCATGAATCCTCAGCACCGCCAGGGTGTGTTGTTCAAGGACCCTTCAGAGGACTTCCAACAAACCGAGCCTGAGGCGGAGCCCAAAGTGCCCTGGAGGGCGCCAAGAAAACCTACCAAAGCCGTAAATCTAAAGCCGGTTGGAGGGAAAACGGCCCAAAACGTAAAGACCAAAATATCTGCTAGGCAGCAGCCACTCAAACCGCCTACTAAACACACAAAGCTTGTTGAGGAGATCAAAGAGCCTGCTGAGAAAGAGGAGATCAAGCCGCCTCCTGAGGAAAAGCAGGCGATCGTAAAGCGTGCTAAGGGCCGGGCCAAAGTCCCTGACAAATTCAGCGAGGGCGTCAGACGTTTTTTCTTCTCACCCACTGGAATATTGAAGATCCTGAGAATGGTGAGCAGAGAGCTGGTGACCTAGCTGGGCAGATGTAGGCTGGCAGTGGGGAGTGATGCCCTGGGGGGACTGTCTCCAGAAACGTCCTTAATTCGCTTTGCCACTCACCTTTGTTTTGGGGACACCTTTCCTCCCCACCCCGCCTCCCAACACACACACTCAACCTACTAAATTTGCCGCCCGCCGCCCCACCTGTTGTACTTCTTAGGTTTTCCTCTCATAAAGGGAATTAGAGAAACTATGAAAATAATAGCAGAAAGGTGTAAATTAGCAAACAAAAATACTAAAAGTGATCAGTACAATAGTAGTCATTTGAAAGGCCTATTAAACTGATAAACCCCAATATAATCAAGAAAATAATGGGGAAGAGAGGACATGAAAGTTAAAAACCAGAATAGGAAAATAATCACAAACACTGATAAGCTTAAAGGATCTACAGGAGCATTTTGCAAAACAAATAGCTGTGAATAATTGGATCAAATGGTTGATTTGCTGAGAAAATGTAAATTACTAAAACTGATCCTAGAATAGAGAAAAATCTTTTTTTGAGACAGAGCCTCAAGCTATACCCCTGGGTAGAGTGCAATGGCATCACAGCTCACAGCAACCTCCAACTGCTGGGCTCAAGCCAGTCTCCTGCCTCACCCTCCCAAGTAGCTGGGACCACAGGTGCTTGCCACAACCCCAGGCGTTTTTTGGTTGCAGCCGTCATTGTTGTTTTGGCGGTCGGGCTGGATTTGAACCTACCACCTTAGGTGTATGTGGTTGGCGCCTTAGCCACTTGAGCCACAGGCGCTGAGACAAATCTAAACAGACCAATGTAAACACAGAAGAAAATGAGAACTTTATCTAATTAGTATCTTTGAAAACTGCTTCAGAACCAGACTTCTTCAATTTAAACCTTTACTGGATGTAGTTCTGACACTACTCAAATCTTATCAAAGAACAAAGAAGAAACACTTAGGAACTATTTTTACAAAGACAGTATAACCCTGATATCAAAACCTGACCACATGCAGAAAAAGAAAACAAAATAGAGAT
>NW_003852546.1:2485161-2485459 GCF_000181295.1 Otolemur garnettii | reverse complement strand
GGGGGGGGGGCAGACCTGCCACGACGCCCTACCCTTTTGAGCCACAGGCACTGCACTTTTTTTTTAATTATTATTTTTGTTATCAGTACTTTTAAAAACTTCAGTACCACAAGGAATAAACATAAGAATGATTACTAAAATAATTTACTATATTGGCTTGGTACCCCATAGCGTAGTGGTTACGGCCAGCCACGTACACTGACAGTGGCAGGTTCAAACCCAGTCCAGGCCAGCTAAACAACAATGAAAACTGCAACAAAAAATAGCTGGGCATTGTGGTGTGGGCCTGTAGTCCCAG
>NW_003852546.1:2479707-2485141 GCF_000181295.1 Otolemur garnettii | reverse complement strand
GGGAGGCTGAGGCAAGAGAATCACTTAAGCCCAAGAGTTTGAGGTTGCTGTGAGCTGTGACACCACGGCACTCTACCCAGGGCAACATAATGAGACTGTTTCAAAAAAAAGAAAAATTTACTATATTATAAGTAAAAGGAAAAAAGTATGAGATTATATTACAATACAAAACACATGTGACAAAATTCAACATACATCCTGATTTCCAAGAATAAAAACAAGGAATACCAGTAAAATAGGAATCTCATTGGCATTATCAAATATTTCAACCTAAAAGCATCATATTTAATTAAACATCAGAAGTATTTCCATTAAAATGAAAGGGGAAAAGGAGGTCTACTAGTAACACTATTATTTAGTATTTTTCTGGAACATCCCAATTAGGAAAAAAGTAAGAATACTTGAAAAGAACAGGCAAAAATATATATTTTAGCTGATGAGATTACATCTAAAAAACCTCAAATCAACTTGATCAGTAATTTAGATCAAGATAATTTAGTAAGGTGACTCATTAATGCATTAATAAACTAAAATCCTTCCTCTAGACAAATAATCACTTAAAATATAAGAAAATATTTCTTTTTTTAAATTTTTTTAAGAAAATGTTTCTTTTGACAACAATTCAAATGATCAAATATCTAAGAGTAAATGAAATAAAGTATGAAACACATATATGAAGAAAACTTCAAAACTCTCTTGAGAGATATTTTTAAAACTACTAAAATAACTGGAACCTTTTTTCATTTTTTTAGATAGAATCTCACTCTGTTGCCCTGGGTAGAGTGCCATGGCATCATTATAGCCCACAGCAACCTCAAACTCTAGGGCTCAAGGGATCCTCTTGCCTCAGGCGCCAGAGCAGCTGGGACTACAGGTGCTAGCCATAATGCCCATTTTTTAAATAACAACAGGGTTTCACTCTTGCTCAGTCTGGTCTTGAACTCCTGAGCTCAAGCAATCCACCCCACCTTAGCCTCCCAGAGTGCTAGGATCATACTTTGTTCTTTAATAAATGACTAAATTTTGTATTTTCTAACTATAAGTTGAATGATGTCCCAACTAAAAACCAATAGGCTGGCTCAAGGGGCTAAGGCACCAGCCACATACACCTAAGGTGGTGGGTTCAAAACCAGCCCGGGCCCGCCAAACAGTGATGACTGCAACCAAAAAATAGCCAGGTGTTGTGGTGGGCGCCTGTGGTCCCAGCTACTTGTGAGGCTGAGGCAGGAGACTTGCTTGAGCCCATGAGTTGGAGGTTGCTATGAGCTGTGATACCATGGCACTCTACCCAGGGGGACAGCTTGAGGTTCTGTCTCAAAAAAAAAACAAACAAAACCAACAGGCTTAGTTTGAGAAACTTGAACAAGACAAACATGGAGACATAAAAAGTCTGAGAACAAGTAATAAAAGGAGGACTAGGTCAAACAACACAATATAAAATGAATTGCCTATAATTTTAAAAGTACTAGAGGAGAAATTGTCAACTCAATGGGAAAGTACATTCTCAAAAGAGACCCAAATACATCTGAGAATTCAGTATACAATAAAGGTTGGATTTCAAATCAATGGGGATAATACTGGCCTTTTCCAGTAAATGATGTTAAGAAAATCCGTAGGTGTTTGAAAAGAAAGAAAACTGGGAAACTTAGTCTTTCCATTAAAATACCTATTTCTTTATTCTTTATATACATACCTCTTTCTAGTAAAATATAAACTGTTAACAGGGGTTACTTTTAAAGAGACTAGGGTTGGATTCCGTTAAGAGAAAGAAATTGATATTTTTTTACCCTTCTATTCTGTGTGCATTTTTATTATTTGCCTGTATTGTTTCATTTCTTAAATATATAAGAAATTTTTAACATGTATATGCAAAGCAATACAGGCAACTTCAATATAATCAGATTTACATTCTGACAATTTATGTTTTTTTAATGGCCACATGGATTAAAACAAATCCTATTTCTTTTATTGCAGGGTTATATCATAGGAGCATTAGCCTGTTTCCTAGATGCTCAAGCCGTTGAGTCATATATAGCAGTCACGGTTCTGGAAGTCGGCATCGTCCTTTTTTTTATTCTAACATATATGCTAACCCTTCAACATTTGATGACTTATTTACATTGGCCCTTACTTGTAAGTGTTCATTTTCATAATTCAAATGTAACCTTTGCCCTCAGCCCGAGAGTAAAGGCTCTCCTCAAGCGAGAACAACAGTGCTCTCTCTCTAGATAAGGACATAGCTGAGCTGTGACAGGGTTTTTGCTTGGGTCCCAGGAGAAAAATTAGCCCAATACCCAGAAAGATTCCTTGCACCCCTTTGCTTACAGGAGGGGTAATACACACTCCCACTTCCAGCTCTGAGTATCACTAAAAACATGATACTTTTCAGCTGTCCTAAAGAAAATTTTAATTGGTATACTCAGTAAGAAAACACATTTCCCACTCATTCCTTGTAAAACAGCATATGCTTCCACTTTTCAGACAGCACTCTGTCTAGTGATTATAAACATCCCCCTCCTGAAGCAAGAGTTGACAGGACAGAGTTGCAGAAAATTACTGTGCATACCCTGAAAGATTGCAAAGTCAACCTTTTAGTGTGTGCTAAGGGTCCATACTCTGAAAGGGGAGCCGTATGGTAGACTATCCGGAAAAAGACATTGCACAGCCTCCTTTGATAGTTTTTTCCAATCTTGTACACTGTTTACCAACTGAAAAATCCCTGAAGCTAATCCCTCAGGCCTTAGACTAGAGAGGCAATATAGTGTTAGCCAGAGGCAGATATGGACGCAGTTCCTGACCCTGCCTCCTTAGTAGCTATGGAACATTTGGCCTCAGTTTCCCCACTTAGGAAATACAGAGAAGGAAAAGTGCGATGATAACTACCTCGGTAGGGTTCCTGAAACATTTACACCTGTATGAAGCCAATAGCACAGTACTTAGCACAAAGTAAATATTTATTGCAAAGTTTCCAAAAAGAAAAACAACCCAGGCTTGGCGCCTGTAGCTCAAGCAGCTAAGGCGCCAGCTACATACACTAGAGCTGGCAGGTTCGAATCCAGCCTGGTCCTGCCAAACAATGACAACTCCAAACAAAAATTAGCCAGGTGTGCGGCAGGCACCTGTAGTCCCAGCTACTTGGGAGGCTGAGGTAAGAGAATCGCTTAAGCCCAAGAGTTGGAAGTTGCTGTGAGCTGTGATGTCACAGCACTCTACCCAGAGTGACAGGTTGAGGCTCAGTCTCAAAAAAAAAGAAAAGAAAAGAAAAAACCCATCAGGCCCCATAAGGTAGTTGGCTGGCTTCTGCCACACAGCACTCTACCCAGAGTGACAGGTTGAGGCTCAGTCTCAAAAAAAAGAAAAGAAAAGAAAAAACCCATCAGGCCTCATAATTTAGTTGGCTGGCTTCTGCCACACTGTCTTGCGCATGAACAATCCTAACTTAGGGCTCAGGCCTCTTCCACACCCCACTTCCTTATAGTACATTTTTCTAACATTAAAGTAGGATTGGTTGCTTCTGAGCTAAAACGCAAATACTTTCTTCAAATGTGTGAGGGATTTTCTGAAAAGGCTGCTGAGCTCTCTCTGTCCCACAGAGTGCCAAGCAACAGGAAGCAGACAAAGCAAAATATCAGCAACTTTAATTGGACATTGGAAGACCCTCTTAGTTATGGAAAGCTATATCCATGGAGAGGTTTCTGAGGGAAAACTAAAATCTCTGTCCATGGAAATTTTCAAGAAGGGAAGGTAAAGTAATTCTTTTTGAGCACATACCATGTGCCAGATACCTTTTCATATATTACCTTATTTAATCCTCACAACAACCCAGTGAGGTTGTAGTCATCCCTCACCCCTCATTTAACAGATGAAAAAAATTGGATTAAAGAGATGAAATTGCTTGTGGTCATATACAGGTGCATGGACACTCAAATTTAAGCCCAGGTCTGTTTGACTCTAAAGCTCAATCTCTTTCCAAACTGCTGTCTCGTGATGGCTTCTTTATTTTCATTCTCCCTTAAGGTAAGGATCCAAGGGGGGCTACAGATTTTGCTCAGTTACTCTGATGCTCAACTAACAGTACACATATTGAGCAACCACACAGTTGGTCAGATAGTGAATGATCTAATTGACTTGGAAGTTTTTGAAAAAGATCCCTCAAAACAGGACCAAAATTGTGTTCCCTTCCTCCACCTGTTCTCTTCCTTTGTAATCTGTCCTTTCAGATCCCATGAGATTTGATGAGTATACATATGATTTAGCTGAGGGACAAGTAGCTACCCCTGGGTAGTAAGAGGGAGGCCTCTTGTTGTGCTAATCTAGTGAGGGTATTGGTGCTAGAAGGTGATGACTTGGCACTGCACAGGATAGGTGAACTTGGAAATGTGTTAGCATCAACTACAGGAGCCACTTGGGACCTATTGTAAGGTGAGTGTGGGAAGCCACAGATCACACAGCCTATTGCATACTGGAAGCATTTGTGAGCTCTGCATAGTCTTAAAGGCTTGCCAGTGGACTAGAGGTATCCAAGATGTATGGTTCCCATTTCCTTTCAGCCTTTTTCTCCAGGCAAGAAGGTTTGGTTCCTGGGAGGTATCAGATTAGGATAAGGAGTATGACTTTAAGTAGTTATTTCTAGCTTAAAGGCTCCTACAAGGATAGCTTTCCTTACTTCCCTATTCTAATTCTTATTTGACAAGGGTATGAGGGTACAAGTCCCCATCAAGGAGATAAATACAAGGTCTGAGACATCAAGGCTTTAAGCCCTCAACAGGGAAGACTCGAAGAATACCAGCCTCAGATACAAGTAACCTGCTGAGATCTATGGGCTCTGTGACCATATTTTATCAAGGCTTCCTAATCTGGACAGATGATGGACCCTGGGCTTGGGGATCCAAACTAAGTCTCTGAGTTGCAGCTGCTCTGTACTGTGAAGGCTATGCCACGGACCCTGACACTATGGGGAGAGGTGCAGGTCCAGCTCTCAGCCCCTGTGCTATGTTAGGGCCTATAAGATCTGTTCCTTGGATGGGTTCTTGCATTCTTGGTACATGTGAATTTACAGAATAAACGTCACTCAACTTCCAGAGCATTGGTTTTACCTACAAATTTGGGAATAGAATTAAAGCAGTAAGTAAAGTGATAATCTAAAATTTTTAAATTCAGCCCTTGTTTTATCAGCATAACCCTGCATCAAAGCTAGCAAGAATACAGCTTTCCTCACCCCACCACACTGTCTTCATATTTAGACTACTTTATCCACGGTAGTCTAGTGTCATCTGCCAATATACCCAAGAAAATATTAATTATAATTAATTGTCTTCTGAATAGCCCATATTTTAAATACTTCTAAAATGTAAAAAATATGTATAATCCAGCATTGTTAGAGAAACCAAGTTCTGGTCAAGCAAATGTTTTTGCCAATAGAAAGCAATGTTTG
>NW_003852546.1:2462208-2478443 GCF_000181295.1 Otolemur garnettii | reverse complement strand
GAAAAATTATAGTCAAGTAGCAAACATTTCTCATTTTAGTCAGATGAGGCGACTTGAGTCAATAGGGTATTTAGGCAGAAAGAAAAAGATAATGTGTAATGATTGCATTTATGGAGAAAGCATAAGTCCTGCACATGGCCAGAGTCAGCTGCAATTTTAACTCAGCCATCAGGGATATCTGTCTCCCTGTCCAGAAGAAGCCAATAAGGGGATCTGTGTCTAAGGCAAAAGGGAGGAGGGTTAGTCAGGAAGAAGTCCCCTGGGCACTCAAGTCAAACTGCCAAAGGTTATAGCTATTTACTGGCTGAGCAACCCTTGGCAAGTTACCCATCTGTAAATCGGAGATAATGTGAGTTTGTTGTGAGAATCAAATGAGATCACACGTTAACATCTTGGCACAATGCATGACACATAGTAAGTGCTCAATAAATGTGAGCTGCAATAGACATGTTAGGTATGAGGCAAACCTTAGCTCCAAGGGACAGTTAAAGGGAGTATTTGTTTGTAAGTAAGAACCAGAACATAACTATAACATTCAGTAGTCCAATGAGTCAAAGATTAACTAGGCATACTCAGCTGTGACTATATTCTTATTACTAAATTAATTTGTTGCACTCATATTCTCAAGGATCTAGGACCATAGCTTTGATTTTTTTTTTTTTTGCTATAACAAAGAGTTCATTCTTTCGCATCAATAAAAAATATTTTTTATTTATTACTTTTTATGTCAATTTAATATGAGGGTACAAATTTTTAGGTTATATTGTTTTCACTTCCAAGGTAAGGCAAATTTGAATCTTGCCTGGGCCCGATTAAAGAAAAAAAAAAGAGGCCTTAATTCTGATTTTTGAAAGTTTACATTCTGCTTCTCATCATTTGCACGTTTGAGTAGCTTTGTTTACACGATCCTCAGGTGCCAAGCTTTCTGCAAAGCTTCAAACCATTGTACCTGCCTCAGTCTGGCCTGCCTACTTTAGGCAGACCGTTCACTCAGCCTGCAGAACCCATCTGGGACTTCCTTCCAACCTTCACCAGTCATCCATCAGGTGCCAAAACATTAGGCATCACTGCCCTTCCAAGAGTCAAGTCCCATTCTAAGATAGGGCTCTTGCTCACTAATCTCAGTAAGAATACCTAGAGTTTGCAGGCACTTGTTCTCTATGCATACTTTTAGGGCAGATATCATCAATCTGTATTCTGATGCACTCCTACTATCTACTAGATGCTAGCTGTGTTATCAGAGCCTTTCATATTCATTATAGTTCAACCCAATGCATCCTAATCATTGTCCCCATAGTAAAAAGCAGCAAGTTGGCAGAGGGTGATCAAACATGCCCCAGGTCATACATCTAGGAATTGGCAGGCCAAAAGAGTTCATCAACATAAATTACTCTCAAATTATTTGTGCCATACTGTTTTGACCCCCCCCCCAGACCAATGCCACAAAAAATGCCAAAGATGGATTAGATGGTTCACTTCTAGCATAGGGTAATAGTTCATTTCCTCATTTTGGTGCCCCTGATGGGAGGCAATAGCAAATTGAGTTCTAATTCCACTCTTTCCCAGTTATTCAACCTTAGGGAACTTTCAAAAACCCTCTAAGCCTCCATTATATCCTCTGTAAAATGAGGATCATAGCACTATTGACTCAGGCGGCTGCTTTTTGAGGGTTAAGTGAGATAATGACTAGGAAATCCTTGGCACATTGAGAACTTCCCTTAGAGCCATGGTGATACTATGGACTGGATGGCTCCTTGCTATGCACCAGACCTACTGGTACCAACTCAGGCCATCAAGACGTAAAGATTTAAATGTTCAAATTAGGTTCTGAACCATATCATAGTTTCATCACTCTGGGCTTTGCCCCTCTGCATATACTGGTGCCACTGAAGTGTTGAGTACACGCTCTTCCATCGCTGCCCTGCTACTGACGTTCAGCCTCACTCACTTAGGGGGCACCTCCACCCACTCATCCTGACCCTTTATTTCAGCACACAGAGAAGCAGACTGGGCCAGCAATAGAAAACCCAGTACTGAAATCCAACTGATATGCAGAAGGAAGGACACAATGAGCCAGCAGATGTTGGGCAGGCTTCATTCTGGCCATGTCTCAGGGAAGAGCAAAAGTCAATGGCACAACCATTTACTGCTGAATATTAGCCTGCTCCTCAGATGGATTTGTGTGGCCTTGGGACCTGTGAAGTCCCTGAATAAATGTGATCTAACTTCTAGAGAATTGATTTTACCTGCAGATTTGAGAGTAGAATGAAATCCGTGAAGTGCTCATCTGAAATTTCATTTTTATATTTAAACAAATGTGGTAAAGAATAGAATGCATAATTTTCATTAATGTAAAAATGCATGACTCTTAAAATATATATATTTATAGAGGGCCTATTTGGGCTGGGCTCCTAAACCACTAGATATTTTCATGCTCACTTTCCTATGCCTGTTAAGAAAAACCTCATGGAAAAGTTGTCAGCGTTTTTTTTCCCCCCCAATCGTATTCTTTAATGAAAATAAACCCATTTTCTGCAGACAAAGTCCTATACAAGACCTTAAAATCACACAAACTCATATCTTTGGAAGATGTAAGAATTATGCCTCTAAGGGTTCCTCTTAATCAAACGAAGTTTTTAAAAGGCATCCATCCTTAGATGGGTAGTTGAATGACCAATTTAAATATTTTGTGCAATTATATTTTCATGTAAAGTTGATAATGTTCAATTCTGTGTTACAGGATTGTATCAACAGTATCATTTCATCTGTCTTCCTCTTAGTAGTTGCTTCCTTTGCAATGCAAGAAAAGAACAGAAGGCATTTATTCTATGTTGGAGGGGTAAGTAAATGCTTTCATGATTCCATTTAAGAACAATATTCCAAGTCTCTGAAAAGGGAAACTGGCAGACCATCATTTTGTCATTAAGAAAACAAAGTTCCTACTGCCACCCCTTTTCCTTCTGCACTGACTTCTTCAGATGATATCAAGTTGCACACATTCTAAGCTCATGAAAATCTGAACTCTAATATGCATTTTCCAAATAGTTATGAAAACAAGAGTCTGCTGAACCCCTCTGGAGAACTGTCCATATTATTTTTGAAATGTTAAGCAAGGTAGTTTTGTCTATAAATAGGATTTTACTGTTCTGGACTAGAGAATCCTATTTTAAAGACCTGTGTCAGGCATGGTAGCTCATGCCTGTAATCCTAGCACTTTTGGAGGCCAAGGCAGGAGGATTGCTTGAAGCAACATCCCATCTATACAAAAAATAATAAAACTAGCCAGGCATAATGGCATGTGCTTGTAGTCCCAGTTACTTGGGGAGACTGAGGCAGGAGGGAAGCTTGAGCCCACAATCATATCACTGCACTCCAGCCTGGGTGACAGAGCAAGACCCTGTCTCTCACCCTACAAAAGACAGATGAAAAGAGGGACTGCAGGGGCGTGGGGAAATGCATTGTCAAAAGAGAGTAACCCAGCCTATTCAAGAAGGAAGAAAGAAACCTACCACCTGTGAGGTGGTAGAAATCCTACCACATTTTGATTTAATCTTTACATTTCTCATTGTTATAGATATAGGAAGTCAGGTTAAATACTTTGCTCTGGGTCCCAAAGCTGGGACAAAATGGGATTCAAACCCTCATCATATGGAAGAACACAAGAAATGACAGATCAAATGCTTGGAAGACAGGGGAGGTGGGGAGGTAGGACGTTGGTTCAAGAAAAACAAAGGGGACAAAAATTAATCCAGAAAAACAAAAGAGTTTAAGTTCTTTGAATTCATTCCATAATCAATATTTACTGATACTGATTTGTTAATACTATTGGATTGTGCCAGGCCTGAGCTAAGTGCTAAGGATAGAGTCTCTTGCCTGTAGAGAAGCTGGGGCAAGACTAACCCAGGAAAAGTTAAGGAAACGGCCAGGAATCAAATGACCATAAAGAGAAATATCCAAGGCTGGAAAGAGTCCCAGAGCACCAGGGAATGTTGGGTGCCAAGGACCCAGGTCAGCAACTCAGCAACCCAGCCTCCTACTGCTAGAGGTTCCCACCCCTAGATCTCTGCCAACTCTTATCCAGATAGCACCAGCCCCCACACCCCCAAGTTGTCTCCCTGCCTCCAGCCTGCTTTGCCTTCCATTCTCCCAATAGCCACCACAAGCTGGTCTTCTGAGTCTCACCCTTGACTTCTTCAAGTGAGAGAGTCCCTGATCCTGCACTGCCCCATCCTCAATTCTGCTGCCTCATCTGTGGTCCCAGAGGTATTGACCACACCAGATTTTTGGGAGACCCCAGTCCGGGACCTAAAGTTCTTCTCCCATTTGGTCCCATGGGGAACTCCTTCCTGACCTTTTAAACATAGCCCTAGAGTCCTTTCCACTGAGAGGCCTCCTCAGGACCACACCCCTACCTAGAGCCTTCTAAAGCCAGTGCACTTTCCAGGACCTTTCCTGGTGCCTCAGAGGCAAAGCCACTACTGGCAACAAAACACACTATTTCCAAAATCTCTTTCTCTGAGAGGCAGTGTGGGCCAGCAGCAGACAGCTGGGCAGACATCAAGAGAGTAGAGGAGAGTCAGAGGAAACAGGAGGCTGCCGGCAGCTCTCACCTTGGGTAGGGATGGGTTCCAGAGGTTGCTGCTGAGCTGCAAAATAACCCCACCTTTCCTTCCCGCATATGGTCTTGTGTCTGACAGTCCCTGTGTCTCACAGCGGCAATCGTGTGTGGCATCGATGCATGTGTGGTCACCCAGATGATGAGGAATAACATGAAAAGATTCCTGGGAGTCAAAACCAAACGCTGAGAGCTCCCCCAACCAGGCGCCCAGCTGATGCCCGCGCTGCAACCAGCCCCCTGCACTCTCTCGGCTACCCGTTTCTGTGTCAAAGCACGCCCTCCACGCCCACCCTGAGATCACGTGCTGTCACCCATTCCAGCCTACATGTGACCATAAAATCAGGGCTGCTAAGTCGGGAACACTTCTGCTTCCTCGCGTTGCCTTGTGTAAACGTCGCTTTATATTTTCCCGTGCACGGCCTTGTGCCTGCAGACCTCGGATCGCAGTGCCCAGAGGAGGAGGTGGTGAGGGCGGCGACCCTGGGTTCCAGCAAACCCTGCCTGAAGGCAGGAGCAGCGGCTACAGACCTGAGGCCCCTCGTGAGGCTTCGCTAGGACCCGGAGGGGAGACCCACACATAGGTGGGACCTGGTGGGGGCTCCGCAGAGAGGGTGGGAGATTCTGGCCCCACCGTGGGTAGATGAGCCCGCGAGGCAGGCGGGCACGCGGAGAAGGCGCGGGCGTTTGCTTGGCTGATCCCGGCGGTTAGCTGGGCGCGGCCTCCGAGCAGTCCGGTGGACACCGGGCTCTCTGGAGGGCCGGCCCTGTCCAGAGACAGCAGGACAGGCTAGGCCTGCCGTGAGAAGCCAAGGACTCCAACCAAACCATGGCGCCTAAAGCCAAAGGTGGTGACAAGGGTAAAAAAGGCAAAGGTGGGGCTAAGGCGCCAAAGGGAAAGGGCAAGGGGCCAAAAAAGGAAAAGAAACCGGCAAAGGCAAAGGCAAAGGCTCCACCACCAGCACCGGGGCCCAAACCTGAAGAGCCCAAACCTGAAGAGCCCAAACCTGAGGAGCCCAAACCTGAGGAGGCCAAGCCTGAGGAGGCCGAGCCTGCGGAGGCCAAGCCTGAGGAGGCCGAGCCTGCGGAGGCCAAGCCTGCGGAGGCCAAGCCTGCAGAGGCCAAGCCTGCAGAGGCCAAGCCTGCGGAGGCCAAGAAGGTAGAGCCCCAGGAACCCGGAAAGGAAACGTTAGAGCAGCCCAAGGACCGAGTGGGCACAAGGACGGGATGTCGCCGCTATTGGTGGGAATTCAAGGACAGCAATAAAGAGTTCTGGGGCATGGGGCACGCCGAGGTCAAGATTCTGAGTTTGGTAAGCTGGAATGGTATCCCTGGGTGAGGGTCCAAAACCAAGGGTGGGGGAGAGGAGGAGCAGGCTCCAGGAGTCCTCCGAGAGGCTCCGGAGTCTGTGAGAGCATTTTGCTGCTGGCTCAGGTGTTATGTCTCCCTGTAGGGCTGCCTCATAGGGACGGCAATGCTGTTCTACTTTCTTCCAGTGCACCCAGTCTTGCTTCTCGTCAACAAAATGGAGATAGCCATCTTCACCTCATTCATCATCCTCTACACCTTTGCCATCAATAGATACATCCCTTTCATCCTGTGGCCCATTTCTGTAAGTGAGGGGTGGTAGGGAATGTCTTCAGCCTCTGTGCTGTCCACTTCAGTGTCTTGGCACCTGGAAAGTGACTGAACAGAGAGAAACATGCCTTGCCCAGGTCCTGGGCAGCCCAGGCAGGGGCAGCAGGGCAGCAGAGGGGTAGGAAGCCAGAAAATTCTCCATAAAATCCTGCCTGTGTGTTGGGATGAAAGTAGGGAACTCTCATCTACCTGATGATCAAACAAAGAGGACCTGAGTTATTCTTCTTAGAGGGAGGGAAAAGAAGGTACAGCAATCAATTGTTCCCCCAACCCCTGTGCCAGCTCCCACCCAATTGGGCACATCACACCAGAAGGTTCCTCATTCCCAGAATTCAAAGAAGAAATAATCAGTCTCCCAAAACTCAAAGACAAAATGAGCTGGGTTTTTAAAAAATTACTTCTAAAGCAGCCTTAGGTCTCCAGTGATTATCCCTATAAAGGATGTTTAGTTTAGAAGAATGTTCAGCCCAAAGCAGTTGTCCAGTGGAGTAAGACAGAGCGAGGCAAGCTACTGGACCACTCCCAGCCCCCTGTTTCCTCATCCATAACATGAGGACAGCAATAATCCCTTGTGGGGTTAACATTTAATCTTGAGGACTCAAGGACTTGAATCCCTACTCATCATCATCTGTGTGTTAACAACGCATACCCACCTAGCCCTCAGCCAGGCAATGAACACTCCAGGGCCCAGAACCCCAGGTCCTCTTGTTCATCACACATTTACAGCCTGCCTCCAAACCCTCTGCTCACTATTCCAGCACTTACACCTGAGGAATTTGGCTCAGAATGGCCAACTAACTTGCCCCACCCAGCTAGTAAGTGGCAGAAAAACAACTCAAACCCAACTTTGTCGGTACATTCTGTTCTGCCTTCCTTATTGGGGTCCAGGAATCCATAGATCTCAGTGGGGTAGGCAATAACTTCCAGTACAAGGAGAAAGGAGAAGAGGGTCAAAAGAGTCTAAGGACTCTTAGAAAGGAGACAAGTAGAGGACAAATTAAAAGGATAGGTAGAGGACAAGTTCCTAGTCAAGGAGCCTAGGATGATACTTGTAGTTCCAGCAAGATGAAAAACCAATGAACCATGAAAATCTTCCTGCTATCCTTACCTAAGGGAAATATAACTAGTATTGCTTTAAGTGAATGGCTGAGATGGCAAAAAGAAAGGGAAACACACAGGTGTCAGAAATGGGGACTAGGTGGTGATCACACAAGCTGCAAAGTGTGGGTAGGAATGGCCCATGAGGTATTGTCCCAGGAACCTCAGTATGGGTTTTCAGGCACTTTCAAGTCAGTAGATGAGGCATCAATCCCAAGCAAGGAGGAGATTTCGAACTGAGAACCCTACATAAAGCTGGCATCCTGGAAAGACTGCTCCCTTAGGGAAAAGATAGACAGAAAAGACATACACTTGTCCCCAACAGAATAGAACAAGAAATCATGTTCATTTCTGTCTGAACTTTGAGAGGGACTATGGGGGGAGCCTTCCTCAAGAAATAAAAACCTGAGACTTGACTTTGTGCAGTTTTCAAGTTTGCATTTTGGCTACCTATAGTCTAGAAACCTCCACGCCTGGGAATTAGCATAAAAATTGATCCCCATCTGATAATATTCTGAAGATATCCTTGGGATTCCTAAAGGAAACAAGTATAAAATCACAATTTAGGAATGAAGAGATTCTTATGTGGGTAGGTGGATGGAAACCTTGTCAAAAACAGACTAACAATTCAAAACTGCAAAATGCTTCTTTTTAAAAAAAAAAAAAAAGAAATCTCCATGACTAAGAATCAAGAATTAGTAAACATACAAATGGGAGGAGTAAAATCCTGAGAATATGAGGTAATAGAAGAGCTATCTGAAAATAATAATAAATATATTTTAAATGATTACAAACATAAGTAAAATCTCTAAGAAAAGAAGATACTGTGAGGATGAGGACAGAAGTGACAATTGTTTCGAAAGTACGAAATACAATGTCTAGAATAGAAAATATAGTTATTGAAATAACAATATCAATAGATGAGTGCAAAAGTAGATCAGGAACAGGAGAGAATTTATGAACTGAAAGGTGTGGAGAAATTACCAAGAACACAGCACTAAAAGAGAAAATAAGAAAGAGAGAGGTTGAGATATAGAATAAGAAGTAAGATGCACTGGGGCTGGTGGGTTTGAACCTAGCCAGGGCCTGCAAAATAAAACAAAAAATAAAAATAGCCAGGCATTGTAGCAGGCACCTGTAGTCCTAGCTACTTGGGGAAGCTGGGGCAAGAGAATCACTTAAGCCCAAGAGTTGGAGGTTGCTGTGAGCTATGACATCATGGCACTCTACCAAGGGGATGACAAAGTGAGTGTCTCAATTTAAAAAAAGGAAAAATGAATAAGGAGTAAGAACATCCATCAAGAGTTGTCAAGAAGCCAGGCACTTTGGTGCATTCCTGTGGTGCCACTACTCCAGAGGTTGAGGCAGGAGGATCAGTTGAGTCCAGAAGATCAAAGCCGTAATGTGCTATGACTGCAACTGTGAATAACCACTACACTCCAGCCTGGACAACACAAATAGACCCCATAAACTTTTTTTTTTTTTTTTTAGAGACAGAGTCTCACTTTATCCCCCTCAGTAGAATGTGTCACAGCTCACAGCAACTTCCAACTCCTGGCCTTAGGTGATTCTCTTGCCTCAGCCTCCTGAGTAGCTGGGACTACAGGCACCCACCCCAACGCCCGGCTTTTTTTTTGTTGCAGTTTGGCCAGGGCCGGGTTCCAACCCACCATCCTCAGTATATGGGGTCAGCACCCCATCCACTGAGCCATAGGCACCGCCTCCCCCATAACTTTTTTTTTTTTAAGTTGTCAAGAGAATGGAGGAGAGGAAATATTCAAAGTAACAATGACTAAGAACCTTCTAGATTTAATGAGAGTGATGCCACTGAAAATGGCACTGAACGGAAGTGCAAAATTTTGTCCCTCCACTATAGCAGTGAGTAAACTGGCAAAACCTATCAGAACCAACTTTTTCAGAACTTTGGAATCTAATCAAAAACTTAGAACAACCAGTGGAATGCTTAGTAGGGAAAAAGGGGCTGAATCTTGGTAAGAGCATTATCCATTTTAACTTACCTGCCTGACATTCCTTGCTCCCCAGCTTAGCAATGGCCATGAACACAGCAGCCCACATTCCTGGTGAAGCCTGCTAGTGGCAGAGAGAACAATACAGATTTTGTTGTCAAAGAATTTTGCTTGTGTGTTTGTTTTGATTTGTCTGGATGGCTGCCTGAGAGATTGGCCCAGGGACTTGCCTTTGTTTCACCTGCCTTAAAACCTCAGATGAAACAGCCTCCTAGGCAGCATTTGTTAAAATCATTTAAAGGCAATGTACTAGGCTCAGCCACTTGGGGCAAAGAAAAACAGATGAGGCAAGAAGCAGTAAACAGACCAGAAATCTGGGAAAGGAGATACATAGATGAATAAGAACTTTGAAAAGTTTCTACATATATTAGGGAATCTAGGAGGCCACACACCTCCTAGACTGGACACATGCTCAGAAAAGACCTGAGAAGACACTAAACTTTTGGGTGTGTGTGTGTAGAGACAGAGTCTCACTGTGTCACCCTTGGAAGAGTGCGGTGGTATCACAGCTTGCAGCAACCTCAAACTCTTGGGGTTAAGTGATTCTCTTGCCTCAGCCTCCCAAGTATCTGGGAATACAGGTGCCTGCCACAATGCCTGGCTATTTTTGTTGTTGTTGTTGTCCTTGTTGTTTAGAAGGCCAAGGCCAGGTTCGAATCCTCAAGCCCCAGTTTATGTGGCCGGCACCCTAACCACTGAGCTATGGGTGCTGAGCCAAGACTCTAAGCTTTTAGCAAAAACTACAAGTTGCAAATAGCCTGGCTAAGTGTTGAAGGAGTTCCCCATCACAATACTAATCTGTAAAGACCAGGAGAGTATTTTTTGGTTTGTTTCTAGACATTTAAGGGACTCTATCAAATCACTAGCTAATTATTAAGCTAATAAAAGAAAAAGAATACAGTGTCACATAAAAAGTTTAGGAGCCAGTCATATTGGTATGCACCTATATTCCCAGTTACTCAGAAGACTGAAGCAAGAAGATCACTTCAGTCCAGGAGTTCAAGTTCAGCCTAGGCTATGTAGCAAGACCCCATCCAAAAAAATTAATAAATTTTTAAAGTTAAGGTTTAGAAAAGTCACTAAATGTCCAAATAACTACAATATAACACACAATAAACAGAGATAACAAATTCTGTGAAGGAGAGAAAATCTGATTCCCAGATTAGCCACTTTATAATATTCAAAATGTTCAGTTTTCAATAAAGAATTACAAAGTATGCAAAGAAATGAGAAAATGTGGTTCATATA
This sequence comes from Otolemur garnettii, assembly GCF_000181295.1. Classification (NCBI taxonomy): domain Eukaryota; kingdom Metazoa; phylum Chordata; class Mammalia; order Primates; family Galagidae; genus Otolemur; species Otolemur garnettii. Next base: position 2,467,817 of record NW_003852546.1, on the reverse strand, counting down.
CTGGTAGATAAAAAGAAATTAATAAGAAACTGTCTTCTAGGAAGCCCAGATGTTAGGGTCACTACACAACATTTAAGTCAGCTATTTTAAAAAGGCTTAAAAAACTACAGGAAACCATGAGAACAATTCAGAAACAGAGAAAGCTTATAAGGGATGGAAAATGTAAGAGGAACCTATTAACTAAAAGAAAGCTGGCATAGCTTTAATAACATATTAAACCAATTTTATATATTTAAAAATATATATAAAGAGGATCACTACATATAGCCATATAGCTATTCTGAACTCATATGCACTTAACAATATAGCCCTAAAATACAAAAGGTGAAGATATACTTAATTATAAGGAAGAATTGACAAATAGCAACCATAGTTGGAGATTTTAACATGCCTTCCACAGCAATTGTTAGCTTAATCCACTGACATACAAAACATATAGAAGTGTATACCCAATAATAGCATGTTATATATTCTATTTAAGTACACTTGGAACAATCATAATATTATCCTCACATAAGACTACAAAGCCAGTAGAAACAAGAAGAAAGTGATAATATATAAACTACATTGTCTAATTCACTGAAATACAATTAGAAATCAACAACTAAAATGTAACTAAAACCCCATGTTTTTCTCCAAATGTGAGTATTTAGTTATATGCAATACTTGCAAATACTACCTCTAGAATGCAGCTAAACAATTTAAATTCAATTCCATATACTTAAAAAAAAAAAGACTGAAAATTAACTATTCAAGTGTTTATATGAAGAAGATGTGGAAAGAAAACAAAATAATAGAATTAAGAACTAAATGCCACTTTCTCCAGAAGCCCTCGGTTGGGAGAGTGTTGGTTGCTCCACTGCAATTGGCATACTCTGCTTGGTGGGGAATAAGGCCAGGTGGCTCCTGCTCCAGTCCAGTGTTGCCATGGCCATGGTTACCAAGTTGCTGTAGCAGCAGGAGGAGGATCGAAAAAAGAGATGGGGTCTTGCTTTGTTGCCCAGGTTCATCTTGAACTCCTGGGCTTCACCCTGCCTCAGCCTCCTACAGCGTTGGGATTACATGAATAAGCAATTTTGTCCTGTCTGACACATCTCTCCTAGAAGAGGGACATGGAAAATCGTCTAGCTGGTTCATACCTCAAGGACAAACCATAAAAAGGGAAGAAAGTGTTTCAGTATGAGAGAAAGAATGATGTGGCCAAACTTCTGTTTAGAAATTGGGTCCTTAGCATGGCTCTTTCCCCATTTACATTGGCAGTCATGTGGTCTGGAGAGAAGAGTATAATTTTCCCAAAATAGCTGTTTATGTCAACCTGTGGCACATAGTTTCTGCCTGAAAAGTTCAATTTCTCAAAGGCATACTTGTAAGCATTCTAGGCAGGATAAATGGCAACGAGTACAAATACAGAGGGCTCCAATTTTAGGGCTTTCATTTGATCCTTAAAAAAAAGGACTACAAAGCTGAGTTATGAGTTGACGGATACTAGGTAACTGGTGAGTGATTAAACGACCAGAAATTTTTATTTAAAAAGGAAGAAGGTCTTGTTATGTTGATCAGGCTAACCTCCGGTGGTCCTCCCACCTCAGCCTCTGGAGTAGCTGGGATTACAGGTGCATGCCACCACTACCTTTTTAAAAGAACATCCTAATCCTGGCTCAGCGCCCATAGCTGTAGGGCACTGGCCACATACACCAAGGCTGGTGGGTTTGAGCCCAGCCTGGGCCTGCTAAACAACAATGACAACTACAGGAAGAAAAAAAAAATAGCAGGGCATTGTGGCAGGTGCCTGTAATCCTAGCTACTTGGGAGGCTGAAGCAAGAGAATCGCTTAAGCCCAAAAGTTTAAGGTTGCTATGAGCTGTCACACCATGGCACTCTACCAAGGGTAACATAGTGACACTCTATCTCAAAAAAAAAAAAAATCATAAGCCTATCTATCTCCTCAAATACCCAACCTTGAACAGCCCCATTTAATCAAGCTCTATATTTCAACATTCTAAGAATCTCCTTTAAAAAAATTCTCTGGAAGTAGGATTAGAGTAGTATAGAAACCCACACTTACACTGCTACTTGGGTTTTTCATAAACAAGTTTTTAACTTAAAAACATTTTGTGGGGTTAAAGAATTTTTTCCAGTTTTAACAAGTAGTATTCACTCTCCCAAGTGCTCATCTGAATGATTTGGGACATTTATTTGCTGTACCTAAAAATCAAAACAAAAGAAATGTGCAACCACATGAAGCAGGCAGCCATCCCTCCCTCTCTCCATGCTGCCATTTCTGTCTCAATATTGTGAATCATCTTTCTTGGTGATGAAAGTAAATTCTCAAACCTAAAAAAAAAAAAAAAAAAAAGAAGAAGAAGAAGTAAGTGCCAAGGATAAGAGCTAAAATTAATGAAACAGGAAACAGAAATCCATAGGGGAGATTAATAAAACAAAAAATCTGGTTCTTTGAAAATTCCAGTAAAATAGACCAAGTTCAGTAAAAAAGAAAAGGAGGAACAAAGAAAAATAGTACAAAGATCAAAAAGAGGTTATAAGAATAACAAGGTAAAATAGCTTTTTATGTCAATTGATTAGAAAGTTTGAATATAATTAATTTCCCAGAAAAAATAAAAATAGGTCTTAAAAAGTAGGTTATGATAGAATTCACCCATGTTTTCATCTGGCATTTTTATTGTTTCTTTTCATTTCTTTCTTTCTTTCTTTTTTTTTAGACAGTGTCTCACTGTGTCTCCCAGGCTCCAGTACAGGGGTGCAATCATAGCTCAAGGCAAGTTGAAACTCCTGGGCTCAAGCAATCCTCCTGCTTCACTCAGCCTCCCAAGTAGGTAGGAGTTCAGTTGCCCACCACACTTGCTAATTTTTGTTTTTTATGTTACTCAGGCTGGTCTTGAACTCCTGGCCTCAAGCAATTCTCCCACTCTGGCCTCCCAAAGTGCTGGGATTACAGGTGTGAGCCACTGCACTCAGCCTGTTTCATTTTTTACATTTAAATTATTTGATTCAAGCTGGTCGTGATGGCTCATGCCTCTAATCCTAACACTCTGGGAGGCCAAAGTGGATGGGTTTCTTGAGCTCAAGAGTTTGAAACCAGCCTGAACAAAAGCAAGACCCCATCTTTTAAAATGGCCAGGTGTTGTGGCAGGCACCTATCATCCCAGCTACCTGGGAGGGTAATATAAGAGGATCGCTTAAGTCCAAAGAGTTTGAGGTTGCTGTGAGCTACCATGCCATGAACTCTACCATGGGCAACTGAGATCTGTCTCAATCAATCAACCAAACAATAATTTGATTCATTTGAGTGATCTGGGGATATGCTGTGAACCATAGCACCAGTTTTATAACCTAATGGCTATCTAGTTGTTTTACCACATCACCTGCTTTATTCTTTTATTAAATAATGCATCTTTTTCCCCACCAATTTGAATGTCATTTTTGTTAAATGCTAAAAATCCCATATGTAGGATTCGTTTCTAGACCTTATATGCAGTTCTGTTGATGTCTCTCTTTTTTTCTTTCTAGTATTTTTCTTTATAGTATGTTGTACTGTCTGGTAGGACTTTTATCTTAAAACTAGGCATTACAAGGAAAGTAAACAATAGCCATAAATCTTATTTGAAGATAGCCATAAAAATTTTCAACAAAATATTAGCAAATTGAACCAAGCAATATATCATGATAAAGCAGCATCTATGTCAGGAATGCAGAGATGGTTTTGCCTTCAAGATATATATTCATTATTGCATATGTCATATCTATACTATACATATTAAATATATATCTCACCATATTTTGTTTAAAGGAAAAAATCATATTATTATATCCTAAGCTGCAGAAAACTAATAACACCTAATATCAATTTTTAGAAAACTCTTAGCAAACTAACAATAAAGAGAACTTCCCTATCTTAATAATAGGTATGTGCCCAAACATACAACTATCATTGCATTTTAGGGTGAAAAACTTTAAAAGCATACACAGTTGGTGGGATTGTAAACTAACACAGCTTCTTTAGAAAGAAGTATGGAGAATCCTCAAATAACTCAAAATAGACCTTCCATTAGATCTCTCAATCCCATTACAAGGCATCTACCCAGAAGAAAAAAAAATCATTTTATTATAAGGACGTTTGTACTAGATTGTTTATTGCAGTTCAGTTTACAATCACCAAGATGTGGAAACAATCTAAGTGCCCATGAACCAATGAATGGTTATGTGTGGTGAATCTGTGGAATATGTACACTATGGAATACTATTCAGCCATAAAAAGATGGAGACTTTACATCTTGTATATTAACCTGGATGGAGTTAAAACACATTCTTCTTAGTAAAAATTCACAAGAATAGAAAAGCTGGTTACGGCATCGGCCACATATACCAGGGCTGGTGAGTTCGAACCTGGCCCTGGCCTGCCAAACAACAATAACAACTACAACAAAAAAATAGCCAAGCATGGTGCCTTAGTCCCAGCTACTTGGAAGGCTGAGGCAAGAGAATCACTTAAGCACAAGAGTTTGAGGTTGCTGTGAGCTGTGACAGCATGGCACTCTACCAAGGGTGACATAGTGAGTCTCTCAAAAACAAAAAAATTGAAACCAAATGAAAACTAAACAGAAATACACCACATTTCCAGATGTGAAGAATTACTAACATGAAGATGGCAATTCTGAATCTATAAATTAAATGATATTTCAATCTTATGGGTTTTTCATGGAATTTCACAAGGTGATTCTAAAACTCTCCTGGAAGAGGTGATGAGTCCAGTTTGTCACCAAGTCCTCTCACAAGACTTTCAGAATCAAGCAGTTTTTGGCCAAGAAACAAAAACAAAATCATTCCATTCTCCAGTGGATTCGAACAAAAACTGGTAATAAAATCAGCAACAACTTGAAGAGGAGACACTGGAGAACGAAGCTGGGCCTATAAGGAATTGCACACAAGATGGCTCGTACTTATGCTGTATCACGGTCACGATCATCTTACCGTACCAAGCTGAAATTGTCATCAGTTAGACATTTGGCCACATTTCTTTGGGACAATGACTTTTCTCTTTGTTTATATGCTCTTCACTAATAAGCTGGTGTAGTAATAAATATGTGAGCTCTTTTGTTGGAAAAAAAAATATATATATATATATAATTCTTATGGAAGAATAAGAAGAATTAAAAGGATGGTTTTAAATCCATCCAGAGATACCAGATTTACCATAAAACTTTGGTACTAGCTCAGGGCCTGAATAAAAGACTAATGAAATTGTTAGACAATGAATATTTGTGCCCCCCACAATTCATATGCTGAGGCCCCAACGTCCAGTATGGCTCTACTTGGAAATGGAGCCAGGAACTGAGAGCAGGAACTAATTAAGATTAAATGAGATCATAAAGTTGTGGCTGTGACACAATACTTAGTGTTCTTATAAAAAGAGACACCAGGGCAGCACCTGTGGCTCAGTGAGTAGGGCACCAGCCCCATATACCAAGGGTGATAGGTTCAAACCCAGCCCCAGACAAACTGCAACAAAAAATAGCCAGGCATTGTGGCGGGTGCCTGTAGTCCCAGCTACTTGGGATGCTAAGGCAAGAGAATCGGCTAAGCCCAAGAGC
>NW_003852546.1:2461133-2462101 GCF_000181295.1 Otolemur garnettii | reverse complement strand
TGCTAAGGCAAGAGAATCGGCTAAGCCCAAGAGCTTGAGGTTGCTGTGAGCTGTGATTCCACAGCACTCTACTGAGGGCAACAAAATGAAACTCTGTCTGTAAAAAAAAAGAGAGCGAGCGAAATACCAGTGCTCTCCCTCCTCCTTTTCTTTCTGTCCCTCCCTCTCTGTCTCTCTTCCTACTATATCCCCTCACAAGTGCATATACACACTCACACAAACAAGGAAAGATTGTATGAGGACATGGCATGAAACCTGCTATCTGCAAGACAGGAAAAGAATCCTCACTGGAAATCTGAATTTCACCTTGATCATGAATTGTGAACTCCAGAACTATGAGAAAACAACTGTTTGCTGTTTAAGCCACTCAGTCTGCAATATTTTATTATGGAAGCTTGATAAGAGTAACACAGGAATAGAAAAGAGAATTCAGGCTCGGTGCCTGTAGCTTAAGCGGCTAAGGTGCCAGCCACGTACACCAGGGCTGGCAGGTTCAAATCCAGCCCAGGACTGCCAAACAACAATGACAACTACAACCGAAAAATAGCTGGGCATTCTGGCGGGTGCCTATAGTCCCAGCTACTTGGGAGGCCAAGGCAAGAGAATTGCTTAAGCCCAGGAGCTGGAGATTGCTGTGAGCTGTGATGCCACAGCACTCTACCCAGGGGCACAGCTTGAGGCGCTGTCTCAAAAAAAAAGAAAGAAAAGAAAAGAGAACTCAGAAACTGACCCATATACATATGGCAACTTGGTATATGACTGAGGCAGAATACAAAATAATTGAACAGAATATTCAATAAATGATCCTGGGACTTGTGGAGAGGGAGAAAGGAAAAGAGTTAGGGGGTGGTAGAGACTATGTAACCCATTAATATTACAATGGCCATGGCTAGGCGCCTACAGCTCACCCGGCTAAGGCGCCAGCCACCTACACCTAAGGTGGCGGGTTCGAATCCCCAGCCCGGACC
>NW_003852546.1:2455719-2460985 GCF_000181295.1 Otolemur garnettii | reverse complement strand
AAAAAAAAAATATTACAATGGCCAGACATAGTGGATCATGCCTGTAATGCTAACACTCTGGGAGGCCCAGGTAGGAGGATCATTTGAGGTCAGGAGTTTGAGACCAGCCTGAACAAAAAGTGAGACTGCATCTCTACTAAAAATACAAAAATTAGCTGAGTACAGTGATATACACCTATAGTCTCAGCTACTTGGGAGCCCAAGGCAGAGAATCACTTGAGACCAGGAGTTTGAGGTTACAAATGAACTGTGATGGCGCCACTGCACTCTACTCCAGGGTGACAGGGCAAAAAAGAAAGTAAAACTTTACAACAGGAAACATCATAAACAAAATTAAAAAAAAAAACAACAGAAAAATGAGCAAGGGGTATGAATAGGCAGGAGTCTCACATGCCTCAAACATGTTTTTGAAAATACTTATCTTCATTAGTAAACAGTGACATGAAAATTAGAACAAAAATGAGGTATCATTGGTAGGTGAGGGAGCCAAATTCTCAAGACAGTTAAGCAGCCTTAACTTTAGGTCATAACTCAGAAAGCTCAGCTAGGAGGCCACAGCTATGTCCACCCAGCCTGGTGTGTATCCTGATATTTAAAAATCAGGCAGAAGTTTGAACATCATTCCTTTGGAGGAAGCTACACTGAGTCAGGTGTTGCTGAGGCCCTGGGCTTTGTCTGAGGCTGACTGCACTCTTCCACTTTCAGGACCTCCTCAATGACCTATTTGCCATTATATTCCTTGGGGGAGCCGTGGCCTATGGTTACATAAGTCGGAAGTCCCTGCCGCAGCCTTATTTAATTGGTTTGGTGAGTCTCCCCACGTGAGTTGTGTATTTGCTCTAAATTCACCTCTCTTGGAATATGTGTGGTTTCCCCTGCTTTAGGAAAAGTCTGCTTTCCACAAAAGTCTCAGGTTCAAAGTTTAATAAAAGTGAGCTGCCATTTAAATAAAGATGCTGTCTAGGGGGCCAGCCCAAGTTAAGGGCTTCCTTCTTATAGCTGGGTACAGGCAGGGGTCCATTCTGGCTGAGTTTAAAGAGAGGAAATAAAAAGAGATGAGATGATGGAACAGTGGCAATGGAGAAAGCTGAAGCTGAGGGAGGGACAAACTCAGAGCATCTCAAGGCTGTTGGTATGAGGGGACAAGGAGATGTGTTAAATAGCACCTGTTGTAGAAGAGGAACCCTGAAGGAAACATGAGGCCTTTGGAATGAACAGCAAAAGTAATGAAGATCCTTTTGTTTTCTAGATCCTTATGGGTGTTGCTGCATTTTTTGCGTTAATTGATATGTCTATCCAAACAAAACACTTCAAAGGCAAGAGGGCCAGAAGGATGAGAGTACTAGTTCCTCCTCCACCAAGGGAACCTGAACAGGAAAATGAAGCAGGCCAGGCACCTCCAGCACCTGCAGCAGGAGCAGCCCCAGACCCAGGAATGAAAAAGTGACTTAGAGGAGACTCCTGTTGTCAGAAATGGCAAACCACTGCCTTCCCTGTCTCCTTTCTAAAATGGTTGCTTGGAGAAAAAATTTCTCCTTAAATGGATTTTAAAATTTAAATTGATGTAAACATTGTTTTGTTTATTCAACAAAAGTTACTGAAAGTCTTGGTGCAGAAGGCAGGGCACTCTGGAGGTGCTCACAATTTCAGGGCATAGAGGACCAGGCAAACAGAGGTATGAGTGGTACCAGCTGCTGACACTGTCATCCAAAAGGGCCCAGGAACCTTGAAAACCTGGAAAGCTAAAGGATGCACTTTGTTCACATCAATTTTTTTTGTTTGTTTGTTTAGCAGGCCCGGGATGGGTTTGAACCCACCAGCCACTGCAAGTGGCTGGCGCCCTAACCACTGAGATACAGGCGTCCAGCCCACATCGATATGTGTTTTTTTTACTTTAGAAAGAAATTGTTCAAGCAAGTGGCATGAGAAAAACAAGTTTGCTGGCCTTCCTTGCTCTTACTTTGCAGTTTAGTATTGATCCTCTTGAAGTTCATGCAGGAGAAGGGCAAGGTAGGGTGTCATCTTCTCAGATCTTAGGGCCTCCCAGGGTCTGAGCAGGGAGGGTAGCAGGGAGCCCAGGCCACAGTTTCCTCAGAGTCAGCCGGCCAGCCCTCTGTGACTGAGCACAAGCCCAGAGCCAGGTTCCAGCTGAGCCTTGGAGCCAGGGTCCCCACCTCCACCCAGCCCCGCCCCACACAGGCCAAACAGGCCCCTCCCCCAGAGAGGGGCCCATTCTCACCGGACAGTCTATCCATCCTGGAAGGAGAAGGGACATCTTCAGGAAAGATCAACCAGGCCCTAAACCAACATGTGAGTGATTTGCTGGGAAGAGGTTTGCGTGGGAGAGACAGTTTGGGAGGGTGGCTGAGCCCCTTTGCTGGAAGGAGGTTTGCATGTTAGAGACAGTGTGGGAGGGTGGCTGAGCTTTGGGGGCCATGATAATGACTTCAACCTTTGTGCTCTGTGGCATACATTGGGATCACTGAAGGTGAGGAAGTGGCAGACTCCACTTGCCACCAAGAGCAGACCACACACATGGCTGCCACTTCAAAGGAAATTTATTTGGAGAAAGCCACTCCCTGTCCTTTTGGTAGGGGGATAGGAAGGGTCTGGTGGTACAGACCTGGAACTTGGGGTGACCCCAGCTCTAGCTCCTCTGCCCTCAAGTCCACTGCTTTCTTTGTGGTCCCCATCCCACCGCCTGCAGGCTGGGCAGTATGAGGTAAACCTATTGCAAAGTGTGGGAGCAACTAGAGGGAGTTAAACTGTAGAGAAAAAACTCAGAAATGCATACTGTCCTGTCTTAAGACCCAGAGTTCCTCTCCTAGGTATTTAGCCCAAAGAAGTGATAACACTAGAACATTCAGAATAAGCGAAATACTAGAAAGAGCTAAATGTTTAAAAGAAGATAGACTGTGCTCAGCATTAACAACACGCCATGATACAACAGCGCAGATGAATCTCACATTGTGTTGAGTGAAAGACGCCAGACACAAATGTGATTCCACTTCTGAGTTCAAGAAACAAACAAACAAAAAAAAGTAGTGAAAGAAATTAAAATTAAAACAGTGTTTGTCTTAGAAGGTGGAGGTTGGGGATTAATTACAAAGGCATATAAGGGAACTTTGGGGATATTAGAAACATTTTTCTTCATTGGAGGAGCTGGTTGTACAAGCAAATATAATGTGTCAAAACATTCAATTTTATACTTAAGATCTGTGTATTTTGTTGCATGTAATTTTCATATAAAAATGTAACTGTGCTCAGAATCCAATGGAAAAGGGTGGGCCTTCCTAAAATCCTTTGTCTGGTCACTCCTCTCAACATATGGGGGTGACTCTCTATTGCAGGCAAAGTTTTTTCATTTCCAGACAGAGAAATTCCGCAAGCCTGCTCAGTGAAGGGGAACGAACCAGAATGGAAGCGGTGGGGATTGAGGAAAATATAACATAAGAGAAGACACAAGAGACAAAGGAGGGGATGGCAGGTCTGACTCAGCGGATGGCTGCAGCCAGCATCAAAACACAAAATCAGCTTTATTTTATAGTATCTCAGCAGGGTTGTTTACAGGGAAGTAGCATAGAAAAAACACATATTTGGGGTCTTACAATATGATTAGAAAATGTAAACAACTTTATCAAAAACAGATCATCCTATTAATGGTTTCTACTTAACTTTGTTAACATATGTTAAATAGTAAAAAGGGAAAGATTTCTAGATAGTTCCAAAAGATTAACTAGACAAAGAAAGAGCTACATGACTTCTGGCAGAGCATTAAGAAAGAAATACGGTTGTTTTGGGGAAAGGAGGAGAAGTAGTTGGGGGTTCATTCTCTGAATGCTGCTGAGGCTGTGGGGGGCCCTGTCGCCTCATGGCCCGCTCTCCACACCAGGGTATAACAAGGCATGAGGTGGGGGCTAAGCTGGGGCTAAGCAGACTTGAGGCAATGTCTGTCTTGAGAAGAAAAGGACCCCAGATAGGAATAAACAGGGACTAGGCTGTAGGCAGATACTCCTTCAGAGAAAAACTACATCAGGAACAAGGAATGGCCTGGGTGTGGGGCATATTACCTAAACATCTGGTGAAAATGCAGATTCTAAAAAAAAATCCTGATTAGTATACTCAGAATAAAGATGAATGGTATGTCCTTAAAGAAGTATAAATAAGAATTCTTGGGGACTCAGGCCAGATATCTGCTGCATACAAGAATTTCATTTTACCTTAAAAGATAAACATAGACTCAGGGTGAAGGGATGGTCATCTATATTCCAGGCAAATGGAAAGCAAAAAAAGCAGGTGTTGCAATTTTATTCACAGATACAATAGGCTTTAAACCAACAAAAGTAAGCAAGGATAAGGGTGGTCACTTCATATTTGTTAAGGGTAATACTCAATATGATGATATTTCAATTTTTTTTATTTCTTATAGCATAACTGTGTACATTAATGCAATCATGGGGTACAGTGTGCTGTTTTCATATACATTTAGAAATACTCCTATCAAACTGGTTAAAATAACCTTCATGTCTTTTTCTTAGTTACTGAGTTAAGACATTCATACTCTGCTTTTAGAAAAATTCACTTGTAACCTTGTAAGATAAACCATAGAGGTGACCCCACCAATCACCCTCCCTCCCCTCATCTACCCTCCTCACCTCCCCTCTCCCACCCCCTTCCCATATTCTAAGGCTATAATTAGGTTATGACAGTCCTATAAAAGCTATGAATTAGTTCCAAAATAGGGCTGTATACATTGGATACTTTTTCTTCCATTCTTGAGATACTTTGCTAAAAAGAACATTTTCTAATTCCATCCATATAAACATGAATGAGGTAAAGTCTCCATCTTTCTTTAGGGCTGCATAGTATTCCTTGGTGTACATATACCACAATTTATTGATCCATTTGTGGGTCGATGGGCATTTGAGCTTCTTCCATGACCTAGCAATTATGAATTGGGCTGCAATAAACATTCTGATACAAATATCTTTGTTGTAATTCGATTTTTGGTCTTCTGGATATATACCTAATAAAAGAATTGCAGGATCAAATGGCAGGTCTATTTTTAATTCTCTCAGTGTTCTCTAGATGTCTTTCCAGAAAGAATGAATGAATTTGCATTCCCACTATCAGTGTAGAAGTGTTCCCTTTTCCCCACATCCACGCCAACACCTCTGGTTTGGGGATTTTGTGATATGGGCTAATCTTACTGGGGTTAGGTGGTACCTCAAAGTAGTTTTGATTTGCATTTCTCTGATGATTAAGG
>NW_003852546.1:2442525-2444240 GCF_000181295.1 Otolemur garnettii | reverse complement strand
TCTTTGACTTCATAGATTCTGATTCCAACCAGTTTTTCTTCCTTTGTTCAGGAGCCTCTGACCAGGGTTGCTACCAGTCGGCCATCTTCCCAGAATCCGGTTTTGTTTTTTTGTAGAAACAGAGTCTAATTTTATCGTCCTCACTAGAGTGCTATGGTGTCACAGCTCACAGCAACCTCCAACTCCTGGGCTTAGGCAATTCTCTTGCCTCAGCCTTCTGGGTAGGTGGGACTACAGGTGCCTGCCACAATGCCCAGCTGTTTTTTTTGTTGTTGTTGTTACAGTTTAGCCAGGGCCAGGTTTGAACCCGCCAGCCACCCTTGGTTTATGGGGCCAGCACCCTACTCACTGAACCGCAAGCGCCACCCAACCCCAGGAGGTTTTCTCCTGCACCCTTCTGCCAGCAACCATCCATCTGATTTCTGTGACTAACTTAGTTTTACCTATTCTAGAATAGTATCTAACACAGAATCATACAGTATGTGCCTTTTTTGAGTCTGGTTTCTTTCATTCAACTTTATTACCTGCAGGGCAGAGCCTGTGGTTCAGTGAGTAGGGTGCTGGCCCCAAATACCGAGGGTGGCGGGTTCAAACTCCACCCCGGCCAAACTGCAACAAAACAATAGCCAGGCGTTGTGGTGGGCACCTATAGTCCCAGATGCTCAGGAGGCTGAAGCAAGAGAATTGCCTAAGCCCAAGAGATGGAGGTTGCTGTGAGCTGTGATGCCATAGCTCTCTAAAGAGGGTAACAAAGTGAGACTCTGTCTCAAAAAGAAAAAAACTTTATTACCTGCAAAATGCATCCCTATCATTGTGGTTATCAATGGTTCATTCTTTGTTATCTTGCTAAGTAGCATTCCATTATATGACTGTACTTCTGTTTGTTTATTCCGTCACCTGTTGATAATCATTTGGTGGTTTCCAGTTTGGGGTATTAAAAATACAAGGGGACTTGAAGCTAGGTGTAGTGGCTCACACCAGTAATCCCAGCTACTCAAGAGGCAGAAGCAAGAGGATTGCTTGAGACCAGGAGTTTGAAACCAGTCTGGGCAACACAGATCCTATCTCTGAAAAAACTGTCTTTAAAAATAGCTGGACATACATGGTGGTATAAGCTTAAAGTCCCAGCTATTCCAGGGGCTGATGAAGGAGGCTCCCTCAAGCCCAGGAGTTTGAGGCTACAGTGAGCTATGATTGTGCCACTGCACTCCACTCTGGGCAATAGAGCAAAGCTCTGTCTCTAAAAATAATAAAATAAATTAAGTACAAATTGTAAAGCAATAAAACTCTTTAGAAGACAACAGGATATCCTCATAACTTTGGGATAGGCAAAGATTTATTAAACAAAACACAAATAGTACTAACCCTAAAAGAAATTTAGAAATTGACACATTGGTTTGGTACCGGTAGCACAGTGGTTACGGGTCAGCCACATACATGGGAGAGTGGTGGGTTCGAACCCAGCCCCGGAAGCTAAACAACTACAATAAAAAAATAGCAGGGCATTGTGGCAGGTGCCTGTAGTCCCAGCTACTTGGGAGGCTGAGGTAAGAGAATCGCTTAAGCCCAAGAGTTTGAGGTTGCTATGAGCTGTGACGCCACAGCACTCTACCAAGGGCGACATAGTGAGACTCTGTCTCAAAAAAAAAAAAAAAGAAAAGAAAGAAAAGAAAAGAGAAGACTTTTATCCTTTTTTGGTAAATGGAATGAAATTC
>NW_003852546.1:2438990-2442505 GCF_000181295.1 Otolemur garnettii | reverse complement strand
AAAAAAAAAAAAAGAAAAGAAAGAAAAGAAATTGACACATTAAAATTAGGAATATCTTTTCATCAGTAAATACCATTAAGAGAGTGAAAAAGCAAGTAAGGTGTGAGAGAAGCTATCAAAAATGCCAATGTTCAAAAAAATATATACTGGGAGCTTCTAAAAAGTTCATGGAAAATAGAATTAAAAGTTAGAGATTAAAATGACTTTATTGGGCAGCGCCTGTGGCTCAGTGGGTAGGGTGCCGGCCCCATATACTGAGGGTGGCAGGTTCAAACCTGGCCCTGGCCAAACCGCAACAAAAAATAGCCGGGCATTGTGGTGGGTGTCTGTAGTCCCAGCTACTCAGGAGGCTGAGGCAAGAGAATCAGCTAAGCCCAAGAGCTGGAGTTTGCTGTGATGCCACAGCACTCTACCAAGGGCAACAAACTGAGACTCTGTGTCTAAAAAAAAAAAAAGACTTTATTTCTCAAGATAACCTCCATCAAAGTTAAGACATAGTTTTTCTTTTGTTGTGAGACAGTCTTTCTGTATCACCTACGCCAGCTCACTGTAATCTCCAGCTCTTGGGCTCAAGCAATTCTCCTGCCTTAGCCTTCCAAGTAGCTGGGACTAGAGGTATGCACCATTCCGCTGGGCCAATTTTTGTATTTTTTTCCCCAATTTTTGTATTTTTCTGTAGAGATGAGATCTTGCTCTTGCTCAGGCTGATCTCCAACTCCTGAGCTCAAGCAAACCTCCTGCCTCAGCCTTCCAAAGTGCTAGGATTACAGAGCCCCTGTGTCCCCCTACGGTCATTTAGTCTGTCCCCCCAAAATTAAAGGTCCTGGGAATTTAATCATATTGATGAAGTCTTTTTTATGGTCAACTGAAGAACGATGGGTGGCCTTTACAGATTTTTTTTTTTAGAGACAGAGTCTCACTTTATCGCCGTTGGTAGAGTGCCATGGCGTCACACAATTCACAGCAACCTCCAACTCCTAGGCTCAGGCGATTCTCTTGCCTCAGCCTCCTGACTACAAATTTTTTTAAGATTAGAAAGCAAAAAGAAGTCAGAAGGAACCAAATCAGGCCTATCTGAGGGGTTTTTAAAAAGTTTGTACGTGCATGTCAGCCTGCAAAAACCTATGCATGGATTTCAAAAATTTTTGCACCAAAATAAACTTGTACTAGCCAGTTAAAACATGTCTGAACAAGATCTAGTTTAAGTCATTCAGAACGGTAAGACATCATCTTGAAAAGAAACTTTATCACAGCAACCTTAATTCTACTAAAATTAAAGCAAGAATAAACATCAAATTCATGGTGAAGAGTGGATGGAAGAATGGTGAAATCACTGATGTTTTCTGAAAAGTATATATCCTAAAGTAATCAGCAGTTTACAAATGGATACGTCATTTTAAGAAGGGATGAGGATGATATTGAAGATGAAGCCTACAGTGGCAGACCATCCACGTCAATTTGCAAGGAAAAAAATTCAGCTTTGTCATGCCCTAATTGAAGAGGCTGAATGATTAACAGCACCAACAATAGCCAACATCCCAGATATCTCGAGTGGTTCAGCTTATACAGTTCTGACTGAAAAATTAAAGTTGAGAAAACTTTCTACTCAGCTGCCAAGACAATTGCTTACAGATCAGCTGCAGACAGAATAGCAGAGCTTTCGATGGAAATTTTTAAAAAGTGAGATCAAGCTGGGCGTGGTGGCTCACGCCTATAATCCTAGCACTCTGGGGACTGAGGCAGGCAAATTGCTTGAGCTCAGGAGTTTAAGACCAGCCTGAGCAAGAGCAAGACCCCATCTCTACTAAAAATCGAAAAAACTAGTTGGGCACTGTGGTGGGTGCCTATGGTCCCCACTACTCAGGAGGCTGAGGCAAGAGAATCACTTGAGCCCAAGGGTTTGAGGTTGCTATGAGCTATGATGCCACAGCACTCTACCCAGGGTGATAGTGAGACTCTGTTTAAAAAAAAAAAAAAAAGGGGGGGGGGGTCAAGATCCTAAAGGATTTCTTGGAAGAACTGTAACAATAGATGAAACATAGCTTTGCCAATAAGATCCTGAAGATAAAACACAAAGTTATAGCTATCAAGAAGTTGAAGGGGTCAGGTAAACCAAAAGTGAACTCAAAGAATGAAGGTCCCAAGGCAAAAGTTTTCTGGAATGTTCAAATCATTTTGAGTGTTGACTTTCTAAAGGGCCAATAAATGATAACATTGGCGTATTATGAAAGTGTTTTGAGACAGTTAGCCAAACCTTTAGCAGAAAACACCCAGAAAACCTCACCAGAGTCCTCCACTAGGACAATGCTTCATACTCACTCCTTTCACCAAACAAGGGCAATTTTGTGACAGTTTCAATTGGAAATCATTAAGCATCCACCCACTGGACAGTCCTGATTTGGCTCCCTGTAACTTCTTCCACCTCTTACTCCCTAACTTATCATAACAAAATCTGTAGACAGCGCCTATTTTTCTTCAGTTAATACACACAAAAAAGACCACATTGATATGGTTAAATTCCTAGGATCCTCAGTTCTTTAGAGATGGATGAAATGGCTGGTATCATTGCTTATAAAAGCATATTGACCTTCCTGGAGCTTATGATAAGAAATCAGGCTTCTTTATTTTTGAGATGGACTCTCACTTTGTCACCCTCAGTAGAGTACTATGGCATCACAGCTCACAGCAACCTCAAACTCTTGGGCTCAAGCAAGTCTCTTGCCACAGCCTCCCAAGTGCCTGGGACTATAGGTGCCCACCACAATGCCCGCCTATTTTTTTTTTTTCTTTTGGAGACAGAATCTGGCTCTTGCTCAGGCTAATCTTGAACTCCTGAGCTCAGGATATCCACCTGCCTCAACCTCCCAGAGTGCTAGGATTACCCATGTGAGCCACCATACCTGGCCAAGAAATAAGGTCAATTGGCTGGGTGCAGTGGCTCATGCCTATAATCCTAGCACTCTGGGAGGCAGAAGTGGATGGATCGCTTGAGCTCACCAGTTCGAGACCAGCCTAAGCAAGAGTGGTCTACTAAATATGAAAAACTTGAGGCAAGAAGTTCATTTGAGGCAAGAAAAATGTGAGGCAAAAAATATGAGGCAAGAAGTTCATTTGAGCCCAAGAGTTTGAAGTTGCTGTGAGCTATAACGCCATGGTACTCTATCAAGGGCAACAAAGTTAGACTGTGTCTCAAAAAAAAAAAGAGGGCTGGCCATGGTGGTTCACACCTGTAATTCTAGGACTTGGGAGGCTGAGGTGGGTGGATTGCCTGAGCTCACAGGTTTGAGACCATCCTGAGCCACTGCAAGACCTCATCTCTAAAATTAACCAGGTGTTTGGTGGGCACCTGTAGTCTTAGCTACTCAGGTGGCTGAGGCAAGAGAATCGCTTGAGCCCAAGAGTTTGAGGTTACTGTGAGTTATGACACCACGGTACTCTACCAAGGGCAAAAAAGTTAGACTGTCTCAAAAAAAGAAAAAATAAAAGAAAGAGGTAAGGTTTATACTTTTTATTTT
>NW_003852546.1:2437074-2438970 GCF_000181295.1 Otolemur garnettii | reverse complement strand
TTTTTTTTAAACAGAGCCTCAAGCTGTCACCCTGGGTAGAGTGCTGTGACATCACAGCTCACAGCAACCTCCAACTCCTGGGCTCAAGTGATTTTCCTGCCTCCACCTCCCAAGTAGCTGGGACCTAGGCACCCACCACAACGTCTGGCTATTTTTTGGTTGCAGCCGTCATTGTTGATTGGCCGGCCCAGGCTGGATTTGAACCCACCAGTTCAGGTGTATGTGGCTGGCGCCTCAGCCACTTGACCACGCCTATTTTTATCTTTTAATTCCATTTTTCCACAAAGTTTTTGAAGACCCCTTACATCAGTAGTTCTCAACCTTCCTAATGCCATGGCCCTTTAATATAGTTCCAGTGGGTCACAACCCACAGATTGAGAACCGCTGCCTTACCTGCAAGTTCCAGTTGCTCTGTATCCTCACCAGCATCTGGGAGTGACTTTTTTATGTCATTGTAACAGGTATGTAGTAGTACCTCATTGTGGTTTTAATTTGCATTCCGAGATGTCTAACCATGTTGAGCACTTTTTGATGTGCTTAGTGAACATTCATGTATCTCCCTTGGTGAGTTGTCTGTTCAAGTCTGTAGCCCATTTTAAAAACTGCATTGTTTTCTTCTTATCAAGTTGCAGTTTGGAGCCATGTTTTTAATAACATAAATAAGAACAAAATCTTTTAGAATTCCCACCTGGCCTCCTGCCAGGAATAGAGCAAAATCCAGGTACTAGGGTCTGGTCCTCCACCATATGGGCCCTCCCACTCTTCCTGTCCTTCCCTCACCCTTTGACTCAGTCCTCTTTGACACTGCCTGACTGGCCATCCTCTGAATCAGCTCACATCTATCACCAGGAATCATCTTATACAGGATCCTCTAGATTTGTTTAGGGTTTGCTCCAGACCACCCACCAAAACCTGGGGCTTCCTTGTATCCTGGGCTGCTAGCACTATTGACTAATAAATGAATGTCAGGAAAGGCTTCCCTGAGGAAGTGATATTGCATTATAACCACTGAAAGGTAAGAAGTTAAGAAGGTAGCAAAAGAACATAGCAGGTAGAGGGGACAGCATGTGCAAAGGCCCTGTGGCAGAAGGGAACACTGTTGTTCAAGGAATTGTAAGGAGAGAGAGGTAAGGGAGGAAAGCACAGCAAGGAATTATACACCCTATTTCACTTTTATCCCAAGACCCTGAGCAAGATGGGAAGCTCCCAAGATTTTGTTCTTTTTGTGCTTTTTGTCTCTGGGGTAGGAATAGAAGTGCCATGATTTATGATTTAAGCATCCCTCTGGCTGCCAAGGGAGGAAACTGTAGAGAGCTCCCAAAGAGTTGAACAACAGTTCAGAGAGGGACCAGAGTGGTTTGGGATCTGGTGGTAACCTAGGTTGTGAGAAGTGGACAGAGGTAAGAGAACGCTTTAGATGAAGATGGGCCGGTCTCGGTGATGGCAGGATGGATGTCAGTGCACTTGTGTGGGGGACTGGCTCCAGACTGGGGTAGGCAGGCTGTAGAACCAAGGCCCGAGACACCCAACAAAGAGGCCCTGGAGGAGGATGGGCTAGCCAAGAACCGCAGTGGTGGCCAGGGAAGCAGTAGGAAAGAACCTCAGAGCGCTGAGAGAGAGGGGATCGAAGACATCGCGATCAAAGCCATGGGATAATGAGGCAGGGGTCTTTGCTGTTTTGACGCCTAGGTTTCTGGATGTCAGACGCGCAGGCAGGAAGTTAGACCCGAGACAGCGAGTGTAGACAACTCTTCTGGCCAGGGATAGATACTTGGGAGTCCCGACCGGGTGGTCGGGGGCGGTAATAAGGTTTCCAGAGGCCAGGACAGGGATGAGAAGGAGGCCTCTGGCCAGCACCAGGCGAATCCTGCCCATTGTCCCACCCGTCTCAGGCCA
>NW_003852546.1:2435592-2436842 GCF_000181295.1 Otolemur garnettii | reverse complement strand
GGGCCCGGCGGTCCCCGGACTCCGCGCCCTGCTGCCGGCGCGCGCCTTCCTCTGCTCGCTCAAAGGCCGCCTCCTGCTGGCGGAGTCGGTGAGTGCGCGGGGACCGTGGGGGCGGCCTCGCTGCGCCTCCCAGTTCGGAGGTTGACGTTGAGGGGACCCGGGGGCGGATGTCGCGCTCTGAAGCCCCATCTTGGAGCTTTCTCGGCTGACTCCTCTTGAGCGCCCCGCGAGGTTGGGCAGCGTCCCCGAGTTTCAGAGAGCTAGTCGAAGGCGGGCGGGCCCCGAACCCAGGCCTTCCCGGGTTTTTTAACCCGCAAATCCAAAGGTGAAAGTTTCAGGATGCGGGGAGCGAGTGGCCCCAACTGGGCGCTGTGTGACCTGGGGCACCGTCACCCTCTCTGGGCCCGCGCGACAGCTACGCCCTGACATCTTCTGTCCTCCATCGCGGGCTCTTGGCCTCGCTCAGCCAACCCTGTCGCCGCCCCTAGGCTGGGCACGGGAAGAATCCGGGAACCCCGGGTCGCGGGGGGAGGCTCTGCTTTTCTCCGCGCGGGCTGGGCCCGGGCCGGCCTAGAGCTGCGGGGCGGAGGCTGCAACGCTTATAGGGTGGAAGGCCGGGGTGGGGGACCGTGTAGAGTGGAAGGAGCCCACGGGAATAGGTGAGGCCGGTCCTCAGAGTTCGGGACGCGGGTAGCCCGCGCGGGGTGACTTCACCGCGCTCCTTCCCTCCCTCTCCGGGGTCCAGCCGCCCCGCCCCCGCTGAGCTCCTTCCTCCTTCCTGCTCTCCCCCACCGGCCGCCTTTGTTCTCCTGATCCTCTAAAAACTCCCGCAACTGGGGTCCGTGCGGTCCGCTTGTGGGGTGGGGACTGGCCTGAGCCTCCAGGGATGCGGGAGAGAGAGAGAGGTGGTGAGATGAGGGAGCAGTACATCCCGGTGGCCACTTGTTGCTTAGGTCGGAGCAACTGGGTGGTGCCTGTTCCTACTCCCCTTGGCAAGTGAGAGAACTGAGGTGCCCAGCACTTAGGGGATTTGACAGATGGCTCAGGCGAGGGACCGAGTGAAAACTAGATGGAGGGTGGAGGAAGGAAGATTCTCTCCCAGAGTCTATCCCTTGTGGCCTAAGGCAGATAGCAGCTGTGGTTCCTACGCTGTCTTCTGTTGTCAGGCCAGAGTTAACCAGCCCAGCACTTGTTCAGCTCCCAAATGAGACGCCCCAGGGGCTGTACTCAGAACCCACATTCCCAGGGAG
>NW_003852546.1:2419617-2435393 GCF_000181295.1 Otolemur garnettii | reverse complement strand
TCCCTCCGCTACCCAGGACCACTTCATGGGTGGAGGTGGCATACTACCCAGAACAGCCCTTGACGTAGCTGGATGTCAGGAATCTACGGCTACATGGAGCAGGAAAGGTGCAGGGTGGGCACTCAGGGTCCGTAGGAGCCACTCCTGGCACTACTGCCTCACTGGTCACTTCCCTCCCACCCCCAGGCCCAAGCAAGTGTGGATGCTGCCATGGCTGGATTAGGCAGGAAGTGAGCCTCAGGAATCAGGAATGAGCAAACAGGAATTGAGACAGGGGGATCCCCCAGAGTCGAGCTGGGGAGGGGGGGCATGGTGGGGAAGACGGAAGACAGGAAGGGGAGGAACACAGAACAGCTCTTGGCACAGGAAGTTCAGCAGGAGCTGTGGACAGGGCTGTTAGGCCCATGGCCTTGGTTTCCTGGAAGGCCCTGGCAGCCTAGCAGCCCCTCTTCCGTACCTTAGTTTCCTATCTGTCCAAGGTGGGCTCAGCTCCTCCCCAGGGCCAGGTGCAGGACAGAAAAGGGTGCCCTTGGGATCCTTGCAGCTCATTTGCCTGAAATAACCACAGTGCTTCCTCTGGGACATCTGGGTGTCCCAATGCCCCCCAACACCCACAACAAGATATTCAGCCATAGACATGCTCAAACACAGCCACAGTGACAGAAACCAGGAGAGATGGCCTCCCCAGGCACCCACAGGGCTGGGTTGCTTAAGAACTTTTAACTAGAAGTCAGCCAGCTCCAGGTTCAAATTCTGGCATCTTCTTACCAGCTGCATGAAATGGGGTCTTTTCATCTGTCAGTATGGCACCTGGTGCAGGGATGGTTGTGAGGGTCAGAGGAGGTGCCCATGAACCACAGTGATTACTGGGCATAGAGGACCCATTGGTCAGCCAGCAGGCCGCCATCTTGGTCTGCCCTGCACACAGCTGGGGTGTGGGACTGACTGGCATCAGCTCTTTCCACCTAGAGTTGTGAGCGAGGCTGCAGAGAAGTTTGATTCTATAGTTCAAGTGTAGTTGGGCCCCCTTTTCACAAAGGATGCATGAATGATGCAGCACGGCCCCCGGTATCTACCATCGTGCTCTCTGCTAAATAGTTTTTTCTTATGAAAATTTGAGCATAAAAAAGTTGAAAGCTTTGTACCATTAACACCCATAGACTATATGTTAACATTTTGCTAACATTTGCTTTATCTGTCCCTCAGTCTAGTTTACTTATATTTGTATGTATTTATTTATTTCAAGACAGGGTCTTATTCTGTTGCCCATGCTAGAATGCAGTGTTGTCATCACTGCTCACTGCAACCCCAAATTCTTAGGCTGGAGCAATCCTCCTGCCTCAGCCTCTTGAGTAAGTGTAACCGCACCACAGGTGTGCATCACCATGCCCAACTAATTTGGTTAATTTTTCTATTTTTAGTAGAGACGATCTTGCTCTTGTTAAGGCTGGTCTCAAACTCCTAGCATCAATGGATACTCTGGCCTCAGCCTCTCAAAGTGCTGGGATTACAGAAGTGAACCACCATACCCAGCCCCATTTTATTTTCTGACACAAAGTAAATTGCAGAGATCAGTACTTTTTTTTGAGACAGAGCCTCAAGCTGTTGCCCTGAGTAGAGTGCTGTGGCATCACAGCTCACAGCAACCTCCAACTCCTGGGCTTAAGTTATTCTCTTGCCTCAGCCTCCCAAGTAACTGGGACTACAGGCCCCCGCCACAACCAACGCCCAGCTATTTTTTGGTTGTAGCTGTCATTGCTTGGCAGGCCCAGGCTGGATTCTAACCCACCAGCTCTGCTGTATGTGTCTGGTGCCTTAGCCACTTGAGCTATAGGCACTGAGCCAAGATCAGTATATTTCAACTCTACACACTTTAGCATGCATATCATTAACTCAAGTTCAAGATTTTTGTTTTTAAGGGAAAGTTTACATTTAGTGAAAAGCACACACTTTTGGTGTTGGGTGTTACTTTTTGAAACTGGTTACTGCTTAGCTTTGATTTGCCCCTGTAGTGTGCGGAGTGGGTGGATCTGGGGGTGGGGAGTGGGTAGTGCGCCTCCAGGAAGGCTGAAGCTTCCTCATTGGGTCCGGGTAGGGCGCTGGGATGATGTCAGGACTTAGGATCACACCCACAGGACTCGGGGGACAGGGGTGTGGACCCGGGTGCAAGTCTTGGCCATGCCACTTCCTAGCTGTTGGACTGTGGGTGCAGATGGCAGTCTGGCTCAGAGATATAGTGACCCAAGGTCACAAAAAAGCTTTGACTTCTCCCCTAACCTCTTTCCCCTCAGATTCTGTCCTTCATCACCTTTATCTGCTATGTGGCATCCTCAGCGTCCGCCTTCCTTACGGCGCCTCTCCTGGAGTTCCTGCTGGCCCTGTACTTCCTTTTTGCTGATGCCATGCAGCTGAACGACAAGTGGCAGGGCCTGTGCTGGCCCATGATGGTGAGGACCTGTCTCGGCAGGAGGGGTTGGCTGTCCCCCGAGCAGCCGATGAGCATCCAGAGGCGGCACGCGTCCCAGACCCCTTGCCGCAGGGAGAGGCAGTGTGCAGTTTGTTGGAGCCAGGCGGGCAAAAGCCGCTTCATTGATCCGGGCCCCACCTCTCAGCCTTCTGGGACCTAGGGAGGGTGTGGCGCCTCCAGAGCACGTGTGAGAGGCAGGGACCCGCGAGATGGACTTCTGGTCACCAGGTGGCGCTGGTGCTCCCAGCAGCGCCCAGGAATGTGCCTCCGCCGCAGGAATTTGAGCCATTTCCACCAGGCAGGCAGGTTAGCTGAGGACTTGCAGGGCTTACCCAGACCCCGCCATCAGGCAACCCTGATGGCAACCCAAGCCTTGCTTTCTTGTCTGGGAGTCCAGAGCCCCACCAGTGGACTTTGCTCAGTGACTTATGTCATGGAGAAAGGGTGGCAAAGGCTGTCAGCAACCTTCCACCCGCCCTAGCAGGGCTTCACCCTTTGTGCCCCAATTTTAGGGATGGATGCTCAGAAACCGTGATCCGTAAATGGATCAGCCACGAGTGTGGTTGGCGAGGCCTGGGACCAGGTCTCCCCATTAGAGAGCTAGAAGGGAGCAGGTGACAGGTTTTCCAACTTCTACCTCCCTGCCAAGTGGCCCAAGCCACAGAACAGTGTCAGCTGCTAGTGGGACACTGGAGGCGCCCAGGTCAGGGGGCAGAACAGGGAGGTAGCCCTCTGGTTGTGGTGGGGGCCAGGTCCTCCCCCGCCATGCTGTGCCTCTCTCTCCCCAGGACTTCCTGCGCTGTGTCACTGCTGCCCTCATCTACTTCGCCATCTCCATCACTGCAGTCGCCAAATATTCGGATGGGGCTTCCAAAGCAGCTGGAGTGAGCAACCCCCATCCCTGGGAGGGGGTGCCTAGAAGTAGCCCCTCAGGTTCACCCCACCCTTCCTGAAGCTGCAGATGCTGGAAGCATCGTCAGGTGGAAGCTGGGGCACATCCTTTCCCTTTGGGATCTTGTGCCGGTCCAACTATTATTACTACAGCCTCTTCTTAGAGCTTTACTCTACTCCGAGCTCCAAAAGGCTGCATGTCAAAGCAAGTTTCCAGCCCATTCTCCTGCTCAGAGGGGTCTGAGGGGACTTGGAGGGGTTTGTGCCTGCCACTCTGGGCTGCTTATCCTGGCAGGGCTCAACAGCCCATGAAGTGGGGGGCTGCAATGTCCCAGTGCCTCCTGGGTTGGAGACTCGGTGCTCGTGCTGCATCCCATCCTCCCTGTCTGCTGTGCCCCACAGGTGTTTGGCTTCTTTGCCACCATCGTGTTTGCAATTAACTTTTACCTGATCTTTAATGATGTAGCCAAATTCCTCAAACAAGGGAACTCTGCAGAGGAGACCACGGCGCACAAGGCAGAAGGTGAGTGGGTGCCCTCGAAGTATTTCTGCAGTGGCCTGCCCTCCCTTGGGGATGCCGGCTTGTGTGAGGCTGGGGTATGAGCATCTTCTCTCTCCCCATGGACAGGAAGTATTTTCACAGCCAGTTCTCACATCCCTTTATGTGGCTGTGGCCACAAAGCCAGTCCCCTTGGGGAGCACAGGGCTCCAGGGCCTCTGCTTTTCTAGAAAGGGCAAGCAGAGAGCATGCCTGGGCTTCTGGGCCTCCAAGGCTCCCTTCCTGGGCGAGACCCCAGGCAGCCATTCACCCTCAGAGCACCTTCCACCTGGGTTCTAGAGCGGCCACCTGCCCCATCCCAGCTTCCCCTGCTGCCTTACCTGCCCAGACCTAAGGGCCAGGGACCCAGGCACTTGCCCTCATTGCAGCACCCAGGCAAGCTCAGGTTTGTTTTTATTTTATCTTAAAAGAATGTGCACATGGCTCGGCGCCTATAGCTCAGTGGTTATGGCACCAGCCACATACACCGAGACTGGAGGGTTTGAATCCCTCTGGGCCAGATAAACAACAATGATAACTGCAACAAAAAATAGCCAGGTGTTGTGGCAGGCACCTGTGGTCTCAGCTACTTGGGAGGCTGAGGCAAGAGAACCACTTGAGCCCAAGAGTTTGAGGTTGCTATGAGCTGTGACGCCATGGCATTCTACAAAGGGCAACATAATAAGACTCTGTCTCAAAAAAAAAAAAAGAAAAGAAAAAGAAAATGCATAGCACTTGGGAAACTGAGGCAGGTGGATTGCCAAAGCTCACAGGTTTGAGACTAGCCTGAGCCAGAGCAAGACCCCATCACTAAAAATAGTTGAGCATTAAAGAGCGTGCATGTAGGCCCAGCTACTTGGGAGGCTGAGGCAAGAAGAGAACTTGAACCTAAGAGTTTGAGGTTGCTTTGAGCTATGATGCCACAGCACTCTACCAAAGGTGATCAAGTGAGACTCTGTCTCAAATAAACAAAAAGTGCCATGGACATTCTGGCCTCTCAAGATAGCCTTTTCCAGCTCAGCAAGGCCAGCTTGCATGTTACCTGATTTAAAAAAAAAAAAAAAAAAAAAAGCTGGAAGTTGGAAGGCTGGTTTTTCTCTCTGTGACAACACAACCATACCAACTGTCACATCCTTGGGGTGACTTTGCCCAGCACAAGACAGGGCATGTGGCAGGGGGTCTGCAAAGGTATGTCAGGGAGCATACAGCTAGCTTGGAGCTCACAGCCCAAGGAAGCCACCAGAGGAGGTCTTGGCCCAGACGGGCAAGAGGAGCAGAGAGGGTGGCAGCCTCAATACAGAAAGGCAGGCCTGGGGTGAAGCCCTGCGGCCCATTGGCTGTTTCCTTGCCCCACCCACTCCACATGCCCAGTAAGACTTTTATCAGAGAAGCTGGTGGTGCTGTTGGCCAGCAGCCCTGAGCCCACAGTGGACAGTCAGCAGATGTTTGGCTTAGCACCAGACGTCCCTCCAGGGCCCTGTGTCAGCATCTGTTGGCCCAGACACCTGCTGAGGCTGCCTTCTGCTGGGTGTGAGGGATGCCCAGATGGGCGTGGCTGGCCAGGAGTCAGACCCAGAAGGCGTGGCAATGGGCACAGCAGAACGTGCGCGGTGCTAAGGGAGGCCTTCCGATGGATGACAGCAGGACAGGAGATGGGGCGGGTGTTGAGTAGGGCGCCGGCCCCATATACAAAAAAATAGCCAGGTGTTATGGCAGGTGCCTGTAGTGCCTAAGCCCAAGAGCTGGAGGTGGCTGTGAGCTGTGATACCATGGCACTCTACCAAGGGCAACAACGTGAGACTCTGTCTCTAAAAAAAAACAAAAAAGAACAGGAACCAGGAGAGGGATGAAGCAGGGTGAGGGAGCTGAGTCTTGGTGGCTATCTAGGAGGGTGCAGCCAGAAGGGCACTTAGAGGAAGGAAGACCACACGAAGAACAGGTGTTCCGTCCAGGTGAG
Source organism: Otolemur garnettii (assembly GCF_000181295.1). Taxonomy (NCBI): domain Eukaryota; kingdom Metazoa; phylum Chordata; class Mammalia; order Primates; family Galagidae; genus Otolemur; species Otolemur garnettii. The sequence continues at coordinate 2,429,540 of NW_003852546.1, read as the reverse complement.
ATGCTCAGGAACAGGTACATGTCCCTCTGCAGTGATACAGCTGGGCAGGGGGACGCCAGGCGCTCTCCAAGGGCCTATCTTCCCTGCAGAACCCGTGTTGTCCGAGGTGGGACTGACTGGCTAGGTTTAGGAGCCACCTGTTTCCTAACAGCTAGGCGGCGGGGGCCGTGGGGACTTGGGAACCCCAGAGGTGGTCCCTCTGCTGAACCCAAGTGCTGCCAAGCCCCCTGCAGCAGATCCCATTGTCTTCAGGCCCTTGTGACCTGCTCCCAGCTGCCTGCTCCTGGACAACCAACCCAGTGAACAAGTCAGTGGAGACACATTTGTCTTTGAATATTTGGAGAATTTCATATATGTGTTTGCTATATTATTCCCAGCTTATACTTTAGAATTGAATATAGAAAAGTCCTCAAAATCTTAACAAGTGCAACCCAAGAGGGGAGATTCAGGCCTTAGGGAGGCCCTCCAAGCACCTGGGGACCCCTCACTGCACCTAGCCCACCCTGAGCTGGCCCAGAGCCAGCAATAGCCTGGGCTAAGGTTGTGACAGATGGGGCCTGGCCAGGGAGGTGATGAGCATCAGGACATGGCAGCCAGCATGGGGCTGGAGTCAGTGACAGGGTGCTTCCCCTTTCTAGGGTGAGGAGTCCTAGAAGGCTCTATACAACAGTCTTCAGTATTGGGATTTCAGGAACCCTCAAGTCACACCTCACAGGCTCTTAACATAGAAAATTGCTTCTGATCACAATATAAAAAAAGGATTAGGGGAAGAGAATTGTAAAATGGCTAAAAGGAGGCTTGCTGATTTTCCAGCATATTTTAGTTTAGGGAACAAGAAAACAGCTGTCCTTGCCTTGTCACCTGAACTGATGGGTTAGGATGCAGGGGTACAACCCTGCCAACCCCACATCAGAATGACCTAGGGAGAGCTGGGAGGCCCTGGGGCATCTGGGTGGCAGTTGCAGGTGGAACACCCCCACACACACACAGACCCTGGAAGTGACAGCAGCTGCCTGTGGAGGGTCCCAGGCCTGGAGCCAAACCCCACACCAGGTAATGGTGGAGTCAGCCTGGGACCAGGCTGCTGCCAGCAACCTGGCTGTGCTTCCCCAGGGACATTCCCAGCTACTGTTGCCCACAACTCCTGCCAAGCGTCCTCTGCTTTCCTTTCAGAAGAAAGTTCAGACTCAGACTCGGATTGAAGCCTGACCGCACCCTGGCAACCCAAGCCACATGGCACCTCCACCCTGCACCTTCCTCACAGGGCTGGCTGGGAATGCAGTGTTTGGGGAATGGAGGCTGTGGCTTCTGGAGCAGCCGAGAGCTGCTGATGCACGGGGCCTGCCTGCAGTCTCAAGGTTACACCTGAGCCCATTGTACTGACTGGCCCTTGGCTTAGCACTGGTGGCACTGAGGGCACCCTGAGTCCCTTTTCTGTCCCCTAGACCTTAAGCCCTTTGACCGCTCTGCCAAAAACAAGCACAAGGAAACAAAGCCAACAGGGCCTTATTAAATAGCACCTGCTGCAGTAAGCAGTTCATGCTGCAAAGTCAGGGTGTGGGGGGCATCTGTGTTTCCCTAACAGGAACAAATACAGACAGGAACTACCACAGGGCTGCCCCACCAGGTTCCTGTGGTCTTTGTCTGCACATGGTGCTCCTGCTCATGCCGGTCACTTTGTCAACAAGGACCCTTCCAAGAAGCTTTTGTTCAAGGAGCACCAGTTCCCTCTTCATTCTTGAAGCAAGGAGAAAACTGACCTTTGCCTTATCTAGGAGAGTGGGTCTCAGCACCCACAACTGACACCTCACGCCCTTGGAAACCATGTCTTCTTCTATTCAGATGATCATTCTGGGTCTAAGACTGTGTCAAAGAAGAGCTAGCATACTAGCTTCCCCGGACCAAAAGACAGAGGGTCCCACACAATGATGGAACAGTGACAGCATTACAGGTAGCTGGGCGGGCCCAGCCAAGCCCTCTCTCTCCCTGAGGGCCGGCCAGCAGGTAAGAGCGTCCTGGCACCCTCAGGACAACGCACTTCTAGAAACCAGAGCAGGTCTCCTGGCCCCCTCATGAGACAAGCCTTCTGTGTTCTCCTGACTTATACTGTGTATCTGTGATGACTTTTTATAGCTTTTGTAGCTTTTTATACTTTTTTTATACTAAAGCAGCTTCTTAACCAATGGCATTTTTTGTGACTCTAGGCCTCTTGAATGAGCCAGAGTTCAGGACCCATGTTCTGGGCATTTGTAACCTTGTTCTCTTGCATGTGAATCTCCTACCCTTAAAAAAGCCATAACAGATTAAACCAGAATGACTGTGTGTGTGTGTTTCAAAAAGCCTTCCTTATGGTCGAGGATCCTATTAGGCTGCAACACAAACTGGTAACTGACAGCATGACACAGGGCATGCGCGCTTCTCCCTGTTGGGCACTAGGGTGAGCGTCTGGCCAGCATTTGATCCTCTTATCTGTTCCTTACACAATCCTGTTTTACAGGCAAGGAAACTCAGAGAAAGGTTAGATAGGTAGCCCAGGGCCCTCTCACCTACAGGATGATATCCCACAGCAGCCTCTGGAAGCCAGAACCTGAGTCTCTTATGGTTTAGGAAACTGGCTACAGGAGGGACCTCAGCACTGCAGCCTGGGGGGACCCTGGGTCAGCGTTCGTGTCCTCAATGGGAAGAGGCAAGGCATTCCATGCCACATTTTACCCAGGACAACTCTCAAGTGGAATGTGCTGAAACAGAAAGGAACATGGGATTCAGGCTCCACCTTGCCAGCCCCGGCGATAGGACAGAGGCCTTGTGCAGCCCTAGGATTGCAGCTCTGTTGAACCTCCGCAGAGCAGGGCTGTTTGAGGAACCAGATCCGTGGCCTTTAAGAGACAGAGGCGGCAAGTGAGAGTGAAGAAAGACACAGTAACGTTTTTACATGTCCATTTATTAAACAAGAATTCCTTCATGACAATTTAATACAATATTTATTAGCGATTAGTGTTGAGAAAATTATTTCCCTCTACATACAAAAATACAGATTTGAACACTATGAAAACAATCAAGACGAGTACCATGAAAAATTGGTCCTTCAAAAGAAAGAAAAGGGGAACATTGAGGGCAGTGTGAGGCTTTGTCTGCTGCCAGGGCCAAATCAACACACCAAAAGCTCTGGGAACCCCTGACCACTCAGATGTACAGAATCAAGCCCGAGAGCCATGGGAGCTGGGATGCCCACCCCAGGGCATCCATGTCAGTTTGATAAGCTGCCAGGATGGGAGCCGTGACCCACAACAGGATGAGCCAGTTTGCCAAATGGGCGTCTCCTCAGAATGCCCCATAGCTGTATCTTTAAGCTTAAAAGAAACAGACGTTTCACAAGCATAGTGTAATAGTTATTAACACTGCCCCCCAAAAGTGCCACTAGGGAAAGTACCAAGGAGTCATCATATTGGAAAGTTAAGCCACCTGACTGGATTTCCTTTATCAAATAATTATTATTCTGGCCCTTCACAAGGACCAAAAAGAGCTACCATTTTATGTCTTGACAAATCCATACCTTTATTTTGCAATGGCTCAGCTAGTTGACTCAAGATTTTTCCTGACCAGACATACATAACTGTGTCCTGCAGGGGTGAGAAAGCTACTGGAGAGTGTCCCTGTATCTTGTTTTCATCAGGCTTCTCAGAGCAAAGACTAGTTTGTTCAGGCCCGAAACCTGGAAAGGGCCACCGAGCCTGCCCAGAGCGTCCTTGAACCAATCCGAAATCTGAGTGGAGGTGGAGGTGAGAGCCCCAGAGACTGCTGAAGGCCGCCCCAGAGACTGCTGAGGGCCTCCCCGGAGAGCAGATACTGGAAGAAGAGACTGGGCCAGAGAACACCCTTGGGTTTACCAGGCCGAAACCAGTAAAAGAGCCAGACACGGGATTTTTGCCATTTCAGACCCAAAGAAGGGGAGGTCAGAGCACTGATGATTTTCTTTTTTAAAACACGGAATCACTGTCCCCTTACTGTTGGAGGTGAGCAGCGGCCCTCCAAACTGAGCAAGTGATTAATAAATGCCAAATGCAGTGACACTGACTCACAATTATTTACAGAAACATACTCTTACTATTAGACCATTTACAGAAACAGAAACAAGATGGCAGGGAGAAAGCAGAGAAGAAAAAGGTGGGGGTAGGGGTGGGGATTGTTCTGTTTTTCTTTTTTTAAAATACATAATGAAGTTTAAAGAGAAAATGGCCAAAACCTCGAAACCAACATTGTTGAAAACAATATTAAAAGGACATACTCTAAACTCATGCTACAAAAATAGTGTTATTTGGTTTAACTAAATGTACATCTTTTTTTCCAATTCCATGATTGACAAGAGTGCTTATGTGACACATGGAAGGCACCAAAGGTGAAGTGATTTATTGTCTTAAAATATACAAAAAGACAGATTTGCCTATTTTAGAAAAAAAAAAAATACTGTCATACCTGTAAATAAATAGTTTAGTGTTTCTGCCATGGGTTCCTGAACCCCTACAAATTTCAACATATACAAATAGTTTCATTCCTTAGCATTCTCTATAGAGGAACCATGTCCAAAAAAAAAAAAATCAAGCTATGAAAAGCACTGATTTTATCCAAAGAGGTCAATGTCATCATGAGGCAAGATTTGAAAACTCATTTTTATATAGGTTACGGAGTCCGAGTTGAGAAGAGGTGCCCCTGTGGGCTAGGCCAGTCTAGGGGCTGTTCCAGGCATCCTGCTCTCACCCTCACTCTCAGCCCTGGGCCAGTGGGTTCTGAATGTTTGTCTTCCTCACTTCTGCAGAAAGGGGAACAGGATCCTGAAACTTGCAAAATTGATTCTGAAAAAAAGCAAGCAAGCAAGTGAGCAAAGCGGGGCCCATGAAGGGAAGTGGCCATCAGTCAGGCCAGCCCTGCCCCAGGCACCAGGTCTCCCTCCACTGTCTTCATTTCCTGATAAAAAGAGGGTACTTATGGGGTGTCAGCAGTGTCATCCAAAGATGACTCAGATGGGATAGTTTCAGACTGTTACTGACTTCCAGAAAAACCACTACCAGAATCTTGTTTCATGCCATCTCTCCTTTCAGGCACAATTATGCAAAGAAACTCTGGGCCTCACCCTAAATCCCATCAACAAAGCTGATTAAGGTATCTTACTCCTAAATTAGAACCACAGAAGTTCGGACAGCTTGGAGTGTAAGCAGCATTAACCCCCTCAGCGAAGGTTCTCTGGCCTTTGTGTATTATACATCCCGAAGAAAACATGCTAATCTAGAGTCACCTGAATTAAAGTCTCAGCATGAAAAACACAGACAACAAACCAACCCTATGAAACAGATACACTATTCAAGGACCCATCTAAATTCTATGGTAGGTGAATTGCCAGTCATTCAAACTCAGTGGGCTTATGGGTAATTTTTTTCTGTCATGTTTATGGAATAAGAAAAACTAGAAAGGAATACAGAATCTCAAAGATTGAGAAATGATTTCAGACAAAAGAAGGGAAAATATACCAGGGCCTACTCCTCTGTTTCAAGCCAGCGAGTGTACAAATGCTACTTACTGGCACGAAGAAAAGTTAAACAGAACATTCACTTTCAGAAGAAAATTCTTCTAGATCTAATAGATATTAAAGGAATTTCATTTCTGAGACAGTTTCTAAAAGAAACATAAAAGGTCAAATATTTCAAATTACTTTCTCAACCAGACATACTGAATTTATTCATAAAAATCTTATGATTTTAATATCTGCTGAGGAGAGAAGAAACAAATCTTATAAAGAATTGGGAAAGTTTATAAAGCTAAAGGGCGGCAGTGTTAGGTCTCTGTCCTGTCTGAGAGAAATCCAAGCCAGATTTGGTCACCTGACTGGACCCACGAGTTCACAAACTAGATGCAAAAAAAACTCACCCACAGCACCAGGGAAGACCGGTCCCCGGCATTCTGCTCTTGCCCGCAAGCTGATTCTGGAACACAAGACCTCACTTTTCCAAAGACAAGAGGACAAGAAGGTAGCTAGCCAAACAGTATGCTTTTCCAAGATAGCCTGAGTTTGTAAACATAACTAATGTCATCAACAGGTGGACAGCAGGCGGAAGCTGGGTGTGCCAGGCGGCTGCCTCCTCCCACTTCCCAGGCCTCTTTCGCTGGGACCTCACCAGCCTACCATGCCGTCACCCTGCTGGGCCTGGATGCAGGTGTTAATAAAATAAGACAGACCTGGGCAAGAGAGAAACCCTGGATTCAGCAACTTCAGTAGGAACTAAAAAGGTACCTGGAGACTTCACAAACAGCAGCCCCTGGGCAGAAAGCAACTTTTTACTCTGCTCAAAGAATCAACCAGCAGCTCTTGGCCTAGGAAGTGTTTTCCCCTTTTTCCTACCTGTCTGATGTCATTACTTCTCTATGAACAAGATCTGGAGAAGATGACAATCCAGCAGTAGCACACTGACTTCATGACTGCTTTGTTTTGAACACAGATGGCACAACAGGCCCGCTTAAATCGCCACTGCCTTCCAGAATCAGCAAATAGGCTGTGTGGCTCCATGCTCTATTCGTCTGCTAGGACAGGTTCTAAGACCAACTCACAGAAAATGTTGCACAGAGATTAGACCTTAGTCCACCTCTTAGAGCACATGGGTGTGGGGTGTCTTCCCAAACAGCATGTGCAAGTCCTTGAGAAATAAGTAAGCTTAGGCCACACACAGGACACAACACACACAAGGGTTATTCAAGGCTCATTCACTGCAAGCACGAATTCACATACATGTGCAGACAAAGATAGTTAGTGCTTGGTCTCCCCAGAGACTGCCTGTGGCTTAACCCAGGTGTGACTCATTAGGAAAGCTTCAAAGAAAGGCAGATGAATCTGCAAACTTGAGAGTAGGAATATGTCAACTGAGACATAAAGCTCTGGCCAGAAGCACCCACGGAGGTCAGACACACTCCTGCCTGCCTGCAGACATGAGCTCTCAGCAACGGACCAGGCTCTGCCCACCTGGGCTCCTCTGCTCAAGTCAAGGACACTGCGTGTACTGGGGCTGTGCAGGCCACCATGTTCTTCTTTTTTCTGCAGACAAAAGGCATCTCCCTTGAATGGATGTTTTCTTTACTCTAAATCAAACTTCTCTACATCCACCCTTGCATGGCTTTATGTGGGGCCAAGTGTCTTTAAGCTTTCCTGGTAATTGCCCTGTATTAAAAGGAAAAGGCTTTCCCTCTGTGCCTTCAGCAGCATGAAGAGAGAATCAAGGAGAATCAGAAGGGAGAATCAGAGGGCTCAGCGCCTGTGGTTCAAGCGGCTAAGGCGCCCAGCCACATATACCTAAGGTGGCGGGTTCGAATCCGCCCGGCCCGCCAAACAACAATGATGGCTGCAACCAAAAAATGGCCAGGCATTGTGGCGGGTGCCTGTGGTCCCAGCTACTTGGGAGGCTGAATCAGGAGACTCCCTTGAGCCCAGGAGTTGGAGGTTGCTGTGAGCTGTGATGCCACAGCACTCTACCCAGGGTAACAGCTTGAGGCTCTGTCTCAAAAAAAGAAAAAAGGGAAAAAAAAAAAAAAAAAACCAAGTCAACCAAATCAGTGCCAAAATAAACTTTCTCTGAGGACGTCAGTGTTTGCATCCATCAAAAACCACCAGCTTCCACCAAATGCTTGAGGGTTTCAACTGCACAGTCTCCAGGAACAAATCCAAAGCAACTGCAGTTCTCTTCAAGTTTTGTTCCCACTGAAAACCAGTACCATCCCATGAGAAAACTGCAAAAACAAAGGTTGCTTCAGCCTTCAAACCAAAACTGACAGCCCCCAACCAAACTGACAATGGAACTATTAAATGCAAAAATGCTTCCTTCGATCTGCAAAGAGGTCATTTTAAGGCCCCTAAGTAGAGATTGTCTTCTGTTTGTACACAGAAGCCACATAACAAAGATACAGGTGTCTTTACATTCACCATAGACACACCTGTTCCCTTCAGAACTTTCCCTCACCACACTGTGATATAGCGGGATGTGTGACTGTGCATTATACCAACTGGGAAGTGTCCATGGATATTTCTGGTTCTAGTGGGAGCTAGTTAAATACTAGGAAATATGCTTAAAAAACCATGGGGGAGCCTCATGGTACAAAAGATATTAAATAGTTACAGGGATATAAATAATTCCAAAGGGTCTATCACCAAGGTCCTTATGAACTCCTAAGTTACTCTGTGGCATAATATGTCACTGTGTTTTATCATCTGTCATTTGCCACATCTATGGGCTTCAGAACTATTTCTTGCAGCTGAAAACACAACCTTGGGAGGCCAATCACCTGTCTCCTTTTCACCAGATAATAAACTAGGTTTATCAAAGTGACTCGGGAAAACTTGGGCAACAATCCTGCCTGAATGGTATTCTTGTTTTCAATCTCACTTCAAAGGCAGCCTTTTACTGAGGCCAAGAAACATGATTCCCAGATTTCTGCTAAAGCACAGGGTGGTCCTTCCAAGTGTGCCCTTTTAATGCATGGCTGAGTCTTTGTGGCCCTAAGGGAGATAAGCCCAATTTTGACTATGCGTACACACTCAACAAATGCAAAATAAATACATAAATGAACAGATAAAATCCAGATGTGATAATCTCTCCCCAGATCACTCCACGGACTCGGATCGAAGTCTGTGAAGCATGACTTGTATTGACTTGCGACATACATGGGAAGAGGGCTCTATCAGACCCATTGGCAGCAGGCCCAGCTGTGATCAGGCCGAGCTGCCCTCACTGTGGGAAAAGCAGGGAAGAACCCCAGTGCACACATGGCGCTTGACCACTCAGCCTGGGCCACTGCCATGGGCGGGAACTGTAGCAGGAACTGTAGCAGAACTCGGATTGCACTGGATGTTCTATTTAGGGCGCTAACCCAGAACCCCAACCCTTCAGAGACAGCACAGCACAGTTACTGTAGCATCCCCAGCCTAGCGGTGGTGCCTGGCCAACACTGACATCAAATGCTGCTCTTTTCTGAAGAATGCAATGCCTCAGAGGCACAGGGGGGCCCGTCCTCACACCTACTCCCCCCCACCCCTCCATGTTAGGATTACACAGTGCACTGCTACAGCTGTAAACATTAACCCTGGGGACTCACCACATTACTGCACAATCTTGCCGCCAGCAGTAAGTGTTTTTTTCCTTGGTGAGGACTAACCACAAATATTAGAGCTAGAGTGAGTTTGTAAACATTAAAAACAGCTCAGAGAGTGAAAAACCTGACAAAACGACTTTTCCATAAAAGATATAATTAATCTCTAATTTAAAAAAAAAAAACTATAGGATCAGAGGGGCTCATTTAACTCATTCACCACAATGAAAATCTTCACTTTATCAAGAATAAATCGAAAATCTTAAGTAACTAGGATTTCCCCTCAACAACTTCCAAAATTGATGATCACGGTTATGACTCTGAGGCACCCAAAAGGACAGTAGTGCCTTCGGAAGGGACGTGTCCTGGTATAAATTCAAGTATTTTCAAATCTTGGACAAATCTATTCAGAATCACTTGAGAACTCTCAGGCATTGAGAAAATGAGTACACGTCCCTAACCCAGAGGTGTGTGTGCCTGTGCTGATTTGTGACACAGACAAACACACACCTCCTACCATGGTCCATGCAGCCAGCCCATGGGCAAGTGCTTTGACTGGTGGAATGGACAGGTTTCTTTCATGGCTTTTACCTGAGAAGGTAAAATTATAGAAAATCTGCAACTCAGCCTCAAAATATTTAGGGTAGGCAGGAAGCTGGAAAACAAAACGGTCCTCATTTTCCTGGGGAAAAATCTGGGATTCGGGAAGGTGGTTCATTTGAGGAGGAATGAAATGATTTCTCAGCAGGGTAGGAAACAAAAGGTCACCTTCCCCCAACCCCAGTCAGCAGTCCTGTGGG
>NW_003852546.1:2417786-2419451 GCF_000181295.1 Otolemur garnettii | reverse complement strand
GGGGAGGGTTGATCCTGGCAGCCAAGCCCAACACTGACCTAGAGCATGCGGCAAGGCTGCCCTAGACTGGCTGCTGACTGACCACTCTGGACCACAGCTCAGCCTGGTCGGCTGCTGACCGACCGCTTTGGACCTTCATTCCTTGACATTTTCCCCCTTAGCAGCCCCATTAAATCCGAAGTCTCATCACAAATACGTATGACAGGGTGGCTCGGAGTCAGACACCTGAGCTCTGGGACAATTAGACCTAAAGTGGAGCCGGGCAGTCAGTGTGGCCAGCTGCTCCCGCGGCAACCAAATGCTGGGGCAAGTTGGCCTCCCCAGCCCACCACGGACCCGCCCACTGGGCCACTCTGGAAACCTTTTCTCAAAATTAACTTTTACCAAAGAGGACAAATTTCAGCTGAATCACATGAAAATCTGATGTGATGAGGGAAAGAAAACTTGACTGAGAGACGGGTGCAAGGACAGGAGGGAGGAGGACCCGGGCAGGGCTTCATGTGTCCAGGCGCTGGATCTCAGGGCGGCTGTCCACGTCTCTGGACTCCGTGCGGGCTCGGATATAGTCATTGGTGCTCTGCTGGCGGATGCTGACTCTCCATTTCTGCACTGCCAGGAACGTGTTCACCGCATAGGCTGCAGTGGCCAGGAAGCCGAATATCTAAAACACACAAGCACGGCTAGTCCTCAGGCACAAGACCTGGCCCTACACGGCCTTCTCAGCGACACAAACCACAGCTTTTTTCAGCACTGCCCTATCACCCATTCCTGCTGGATGTGTGGCTGTCACACCACAGCTGACCCACAGAAAATCCTTTAAAGTATTTTGGATCAATTGTTAAAAAAGATCACAGAAGTACCTCTTTTTACAGCACCTTCATGGCCTCTGGTCCCACCAGGTAAGAAAATACGATGCAGGCTCAGCACCTGTGACTCAAGTGGCTAAGGTGCCAGCCATATACACCTAAGGTGGCGGGTTCGAATCTAGCTCGGGTCCACCAAACAACAATGATGGCTACAACCCAAAACAAACAAACAAAAAAAATAGCCAGGCATTGTAGCGGGTGCCTGTGGTCCCAGCTACTTGGGAGGCTGAATCAGGAGACTCACTGGAGCCCAGGAGTTGGAGGGTGCTGTGAGCTGTGATGCCACAGCACTCTACCCAGGGGACAGCTTGAGGCTCTGTCTCAAAGAAAAAAAGGAAATATGATGCAGACAAAATATGATGTAGACAAAATGAGGGTCTCACATGTAAGTCCAGATCAGGCCATGGGATGGACATTCCAAACCACCTGCCTCTTACCTGGGCAGCTCCAGGGTGAGAAGCAGCAGGGTTTTAATTATCTGATAAGGAGTGATGAAGCTACTGACACCTGGGAGAGCAGCTAGTTTAACATTTTTATAGGCCTTTTAATCTCCCCCAATGTAAAAGTAATACATATTCTTTGAAAATCAAGAGCAAGGCCAGTAAATACTGTGGCATATGCTCTAGTCCCAGCTACTCAGAAGACTGAAGCAGGAGGATCTCTTAAGCCCAAGAGCTCAAATTCAGCCTGGGAAACATAGTGAGACTCTTATCTCTAATTTAAAAAAATAAATAAAAATACAGAGCACGAGAGGGAAAGTCTCCCATTACCTTGTCCCCAAACCCCATGGCATCTCACC
>NW_003852546.1:2415789-2416903 GCF_000181295.1 Otolemur garnettii | reverse complement strand
AGGAGGAGAATGAGCAGGGCACCCACCAGGGACAGAGAGAGCAAGCCACGGGGATTGTGTGACCAGCCTGTGTTTAACCACTTGAGTTCTCTTACCACGGCAGCAATTTCTGCTCCTGTTTTGTGGTTTAAAGCAGCCAGTACGATGGAAGCAATAAAGAAAAAGAAAGTGCTGAGTCCAGTGTTGACCAAATCCTAAAGAGAAAGATGAAATAAAACTGCATGAACAGAACCATTCTATCCTTTGCTCTAAAAGCAGCTGAGGAACTTCCAAAAGGAGAACCACAATACCCAACTTCCCTGGGGGTGTCACTGCTCTGTCTCAATACCCCAATCCAGGGTATTGGTCACACAAAGGAGAAAGATGGTTAGCAGTTCGTGACACTATTTAATAAACCACCATAGCAAACAAAATCTTAACCAAGTACGTTACCATTACATAGCAACGTAAACTGCTAATTATTTTTAGAATATAGTGGGTTTTTTGTTTTGTTTTGTTTTGAGACAGAGTCTTACTCCATCACCCTGGGTAGAGTGCTGTGACATCATAGCTCGCAGCAACCTCAAACTCTTGGGCTTAAGTGATCCCTTCACCTCAGCCTCCCAAGTAGCTGGAACTATAGGCACCTACCAGAATGCCCAGCTAATTTTTCTGTTTTTAGTAGGGATGGGATCTCACTCTTACTCAGGTTGGGCACTCATGCCTGTAATCCCAGCACTTTGGAAGACCAAGGTAGGAGAGGGATCTGTTGAGGCCAGGAGACAAGGCTGGGCAATATAGATTCCTCATCTCTACAAAAACAAAATTTTTTTAAATTAGTTTGACATCCCAGCTACTTGGGAGGCTGAGGCAGGAGACTTGCTTGAGCCCAGGAGTTGGAGGCTGCTGTGAGCTGTGATGCCACGGCACTCTACCCAGGGGGACAGCTTGAGGGTCTGTCTCAAAAAAAAATAATAAAATAAAATTAGCTTGACACGGTAATATGGCCTTGTAATCGCAGCTATGTGGGAGACTGAGGCAAGAGGATCACTTGAGCCCAGGAGGTCAAGGCTGTAGTGTACTCTAACCTGAGCAACAGAGTAAGACCTGTCTCTTTAAAAAAAAGAAAAAAAAA
>NW_003852546.1:2413406-2415101 GCF_000181295.1 Otolemur garnettii | reverse complement strand
TTTTTTTTTTTTTTCTTTTTTTTTTGAGAAAGAATTTCACTATGTTGCCCTCAGTGGAGTGCCTTGACGTCATAGCCCACAGTAACCTCAAACTCTTGGGCTTAAGCAATTCTCTTGCCTCAGCCTCCCAAGTAGCTGGGACCACAGGAGCCTGCCACAGTGCCCGGCTATTTTTTGTTGTAATTGTCATTGTTGTTTAGCTGGCCCAGGCCGGGGTCGAACCCACCAGCCTCGGTGTATATGGCTGGCGCTATAACCACTGTGCTACAGGCGCTGAGCCAGATTTCTTTTGTTTAAAGATGCAACGCGACAATGTTCACATAACAGAGCTGACCGTGCAGCACAGACCCAACCTGTGTCTGCTCATGGCTACCACATGGGCTCCGGGAAAGCTCTGTTCAGAAATATCTGCACCAGCACAGGTTTCAGCTGTGACCTGCATAAGCCAGGGCACATTTTTCACAAATTCAAACCAGGAAGCGTGTTGGTATGCTCAGCTCTGGGTAAGATTCTAGAGGAGTCAAAAGAATAGAAAACATACCCCCCCCCAAAGCAAAGACTATTCAGAAATGGGGAAAAATATTTTATGGTACAATGCTGAGGTCAAACATCAAACAAAACAATATTTACATTACCCGTGACTATATAAAAATACAGATGTGGTAAAGGGCTAGAAAATAAATGGGCAAAAATTTAAAAGTAAGAGTGTCAGTGGTTTTAGGTTTGTAATAATTAACAATAGTAAATAGATAGAATCATCACTGAAAAGATCAATATCACCAGAGAGCACAGTGAAAAAAAAATTCACAAAGGATATTTAAAGACAATCTCCCAACAAAAAATAGCTGGACCTTGTGGCAGGCACCTGTGGTCCCAGCTACTCAAGAAGCTGAGGCCAAGAGAATCGCCGAAACCCAAGAGCTGGAGGTTGCTGTGAGCTGTGACACCACAGCACTCTATGGAGTGCAACAAAGTGAGACTCTGTCTCTTAAAAAAAACGATATTTTATTCTAGGACACAGCTAACAAGAAAAATGGTACAGGGCCTGTAATTATAGCTTTCAAATAGTAAGGAACATTGTGCTAATCCCCTGATAGCTGAGGTGACTGATAGCTAAGAATTACACAGTATTGGCAGCCATTCATCATGGGGTAAGTGCATTTAAAGAAGTTTGACTTTATGTTGTTTTGGCTGTCCTATGTATGTTCCTGGACAATGTCTAACAGAATTATTTGTTTACATAAGGGGTGGAACCCTGTGAAGACAGTGCCAAGGCTGGAACAGATACAGGTTATGTGTGATGTCACTGAACTTAGTGAATTACAAATAATAACAAAGATCCTTCACTGAAAATGTATGTCAGTTACATTTTCCCTGTTGCAGGTGTGACTCACACATCTTCGGTGTTATGGCAAGTATAGAAAGCCTAATAATTCCAAAACACTAATAAGGTTTCTTTTATTAAAATAAATAAATAAATAAAGACAATCTCCCAACGAGATCTGAGGTTAAGGGACCAGATTAAACCAGGGGAAGCAGCAACTACTAATGAGAGCATAACATCTGCCTCCTCTGGCTTGGCACCTATAGCTCAACCAGCTAAGGCGCCAGCCATGTACACCTAAGGTGGCAGGTTCGAATCCCCAGCCGGGACCCGCCAAACAACAACGACAGCTGCAACCAAAAAAAATGGCC
>NW_003852546.1:2407629-2412151 GCF_000181295.1 Otolemur garnettii | reverse complement strand
ACCATGAAGCAGTAGGGGACCACGTTTGGATGAAGATTTGAACAAAACAAATGTAAGAAGACATTTGAGACATGGGAGTAATCTGAAAATGAACTGGAGATTAAATAACATTAAAGAGTTGCTAATTCTATTGGGCATGACAATGGTATAGTGCTATTTAAAAAACAGTGCTAGGCTTAGCGCCTATAGCTTAAGCGGCTAAGGTGCCAGCCACATACATGGGAGCTGGCAGGTTGGAATCCAGCCCAGGCCTGAAGTCCCAGCTACTTGGGAGGCTGAGACAAGAGGATTACTTAAGCCCAAGAGTTTGAGGTTGCTGTGAGCAGTGATGCCACAGCACTCCACCCAGGGCAACAGCTTGAGACTCTGTCTCACAAAACAAAAAACCCCACACAATTAATGCCTTTTTTTTTTTTTTTTTTTGCAGTTTTTGGCTGGGCTGGGTTTGAACCCGCCACCTCCGGTATATGGGGCCGACGCTACTCCTTTGAGCCACAGGCGCCTGTGGCTCAGTGAGTAGGGCGCCGGCCCCATATACCAGAAGTGTTGAATTACCCTACTCAGAAAGAACTTTCTAAGCATTACACCAAAGGCAGAAAACATCAAATAAAATCTTGACAAATATTAAACCATAAATAACCATTTGATAAAATGGTCAATATCCTTAATTTATAAATAACATTTTCTTATTTATCAGAAAAAGTAACAAAGTGAGGGGAGGACACAAATATGCAATTTGAAAAGAAGTATAGCCAAGGCAGGTGGATTGCTTGAGTTCAACACCAGCCTAAGCAAGAGCAAGACCCCCTCTCTACTAAAAACAGAAAAACTAGCCAGGTGTTGTGGTGAGCACCTGTAGTCCCAATTACTCAGGAGCCTGAAGCAAGAGGATTGTTCAAACCTAAGAATTTGAGGTTGCTGTGAGCTCTGATGCCACAGCTTCTACCCAGGACAACTTGAGTGAGACTCTGTCTCAAAAAAAAAAAAAAAATTATAAGTAGCCAATAAGCAAGAAATAAATGTCCAAATTTACGTGTAACCAAAGAAATGGAAATTAAGTTGTCAATCACATACTGCCATTCATCTGTGAGACTGGCAAAGACTGTATACCTACGGTAAAAGTGTGTGTTTGAAAGCGTGAGAAAACCAACAAGTAGGGCTTAAAGGTCACAACTTTCTAGAAAATCATTTGCCAAGAGGTATCAAAAGTTTCAAAGAGGTTCATCTCATTTACCTATGAATTCCACACTTGGAAATTCATCTTAAATATGTTAGGTCAAAAAAGTCTAAGTAGAAAGGATGTTCTTTTGGACATTATTTAAAAGAGCAAAAAAAGTAGAAACAAATAAAATGTTAAATAAGGGATTTGTGGCCGGGTACAGTGGTTCATGCCTGTAATCCCAGCATTCTGGAAGGCTGAGGCAGGTGGATTGCCTGAGCTCACAGAGTTGAGACCAGCCTGAGCCAGAGCAAGACTTCGTCTCTAAAAATAGCCAGGGATTGTGGCAGGTACCTATAGTCCTAGCTACTTGGGAGGCTGAGGCAAGAGAATTGCTTAAGCCCAGAAGTTTGAGGTTGCTGTGAGCTATGACGCCATGGCACCCTACCAAGGGTAGCAAAGTGGGACTCTGTCTCAAGAAATAAGTAAATAAATAAATAAGGGATTTGTTAAACAAAATGGTAGTTCCTGACTCGGCGCCTATAGCTCAACCAGCTAAGGCGCCAGCCACGTACACCTAAGGTGGCGGGTTCGAATCCCCAGCCCAGACCCGCCAAACAACAATGACAGCTGCAACCAAAAAATAGCCGGGCGTTGTGGCGGGCACCTGTGGTCCCAGCTACTTGGGAGGTGGAGGCAGGAGACTCGCTTGAGCCCAGGAGTTGGAGGTTGCTGTGAGCGTGATGCCATGGCACTCTACCCAGGGGGACAGCTTGAGGCTCTGTCTAAAAAAAAAAAAAAAAAATGGTAGTTCCATAACGGAACACTATACAGTGATTAAAAATAATGACACAGCTGATTATTTAACATGGAAGATACTCTTGATAAATTAAAACAAAAAGAATGACTTTAATAGGCCCTTTTTCTCTGCCCACACAACGTGACGTGCATATATGAAAAACAGTCTAGAAGAATTTATACCCAAGAAGTATAAATGGTTATTGGGTGGGTTGTATCATGTATTTTTAAACAGCTTTACTGAGCTATAACTCACATACTATAAAATAGACTCGATTAAAATGTACAGTTTAATCACAATGTAATTTTCGAACATTTTCAGCACTCCAAAAAACCCCTCATACTCATTAGCAGTTATTCCTCACTCGTCCCCCAGCACTTGGCAGCCACCAATCTGCTGCCTGCCTCTATTGATGCGCCTATTCTGGACATTTCATATAAATAGAACTATAGACTGTGTGGTCTGCTGCGCCTGGCTTCTCTCATTTAGTACAATGGTCTAAGGTTTATTCATGTTGCAGCAAATATCGGTACTGATTGTGCTTGTGTGTCTCCCTGTCTGATTCCCTTTGAGCTCTTGCATATGCTTATTTGCAAAGAAATACCAAGAAGATCAAACAATATTAAAACTCCTTTCTCATTCGGCTAAGTAAGGACAAGTAATGTAGTCCAGGAAAGGAGGTGTGGGACTGGCCGCCCCTGAGTGTCCTGTGGTGAATCATAAGGGCATCCGAACAAGCCTAACAAGCCAAACCACAGGGAGAAAAGAACACACTTTCACTCGAGACTTTCTAGTCAAACCACCAAGCCCTCGGGGTCCTCCCGGTTGCTTTGAATAATACTCCTAGGCTTTGCAAATTATGGGCATTTTCATTCATATTTTCAATTCTTTCAGAATCAATACTTTTGCAAATGGCTTGTGTCCGGTGTGAAAAATATGTAAATGTCTTCATCGTGTTTTCCTTCCCCATATTCTGCAAATAGCAACATTACCAGTCTTCTCAGATGATCATAAAATTGAAATGACATCTTTAAAAGGGCCAAAATAATTTTGTTATGATGTTTCTATCATTGGTTAATATTTAATTTACTTTGTACTTTTATGCAACCCAGTATAGAAATTTAAAATCCCATAGCTGAGTTATAAAGGAGTATGTAAGCTTCAAAACGAACTAGAATCAGACACTCCAGGGAGAGACTCCAGCTCTTCCTCAGAGCCAGCCAGCACGCGATGCTTTCACTGTCACAGAGTCGTGACTTGTACTCACTGTCAAGTTCCAGTTGATCTGGGGGATCCTCACATGAAGGTTGAGACTGAACATAATCAGCAAGACTCCAGTCACCACGAGTGCACTGCAGCTTACAAACTCAAAAAAGTAGAGGCCTTCACACGGGGAGCACTCCATGATGGTCTCTATGCAGATGAACGCAATCAGGGCCAAAATCTAGGAAGAGAATTGGAAACATACATGTACGTGTGTATTTAGTTCACATCTGCAGACGTATGTGCCTGCCGTGCTTAAACAAAACTGAAAAACAACAATACACAGCCACAGAGTTTTCCTCTGTGGACAGCAGTATAACTGGCAGAAATCCAACCTGCTTGGCAGCACCTGTGGCTCAGTGGGTAGGGCACAGGCCACATACACAGAGGCAGGTGGGTTCAAACCCAGCCCAGGCCAGCTGGAGCAACAATGATAATTGCAACAACAACAAAAATAGCAGAGTGTTGTGGCGGGCGCCTGTAGTCCCAGCTACCTGGGAGGCTGAGGCAAGAGAATTGCTTAAGCCCAGGAGTTTGAGGTTGCTGTGAGCTGTGTGAGTATGATAAAGTGAGACTCTGTCTCTAAAATGTAAAAAAAAAAAAATTAAATATGGGGCAGCGCCTGTGGCTCAGTGGGTAAGGCACCGGCGGGTTTAAACCTGGCCCCGCCAGCTAAAACAGCAGTGGCAACTACAACAAAAAATAACCGGGCGTTGTGGCAAGGAGCCTGTAGTCCCAGCTACACGGGAGGCTGAGGCAAGAGAATCGCCTAAGCCCAAGAACTGGAGGTTGCTGTGAGCTGCGACACCAGGGTGACAGCTTGAGACTGTCTCAAAAACAAAACAACTTTTATTTTGAAATAATTATAGCTATATAAGCAGTTACAAAAAAGATGTGCAGGGAGGTGGTATTAACCTTTTTCCCGTTTCCCTCATTTTTTTTCTTTTCTGATAATGTTATTCTGGAATATGAATTTTTCAGTAATGTTTTGGGGTTCCATTCATGTTGATATATTTCATTTTTTAACAATGTTTTCCTCTTAACTGCTCATCAACATTCCATTAAAATGATGTAAGACCTTTATTTCATTTAGACCCAACTTTAATGGGTGATTGGGGTTTTACAGCCTTCACCAAGTGCTTGATGTCATTAACTCTGGAAAGCCTCACAGCAGCTTTGTGAGTTATTCATTCCTTTAAGTGATTATGCAGGGCCTATTTTAGTATCTGCCAGGCTCTCTGGATGCAACACGGTAAATAATCATGCATGTGGTCACTGGCAGCAGTAACTTTTTTTTTTTT
>NW_003852546.1:2393249-2407609 GCF_000181295.1 Otolemur garnettii | reverse complement strand
AAAAAAAAAAAAAGAAAAAGAAAGAAAGAAATCCGACCCGCTTCAATCCTTACCAAAAAAAAGGCGTAATCTTGATGGTGTCCATTTGATGGCACCTACAACTACCCTGGTGGCTCCTGCTGAGACCAAGCAGGTTAACTGAGACCAATGATGGCTTTAAAGAGTGATTAACGATCTCCTCTCCCACTATAAGTTCATAAAAACAGCAGGCCCACTTAATAATTCATATGCTTTTTCAAAGTGTATCACTGGACTTGATCACAAGATGACAGACCAGCAGCTTATAAAAAATTATATTTATAAATCTACCAGTAATAGAATCAATTCCGTCGTGAAAGACCAAAGTAACATTCTAGCAATGTGCCCCAAGAGTTTGGAGATCGTCAAGTCAAACAAGTATGGATGGAAATTACCAAGTGAATTTTTACAGGGAGACTGCAGGAGAGAGCCGTGGCCCAAAGGCTGAGTTAACAGCTTTATGATCAAGGAAAGGTCAGGTGGTCTCAAGCACCTAAAGCCAGATCAGTCATGGGCCCCTGGCCATCGCTGCATTTACCCAACATCCTCCAGCCCCTACGTGTCCAGTCTGTGCTGCAGCTCCCAGGCAGCCCTGCCTGCAGTCAGGGGAGCACAGCAGGCAGCTCTGTGAGTCCTCTAGAAACAGAGACATCAGCATCCCCAAGAACCTTGTCAAAAAAAGCAGACTCTGCTTCCTCTCCTTGACCTACAAAATGGGGATCTGCTTTTTGATATGATCTCCAAGAAGCACCCAGAGCACGGGCTGTTCTGGGCCCTTCTCTGCCTACTGAAGTCCTGCTCATGCCGTTCAATGTTCCCCTCAACACTGCCACCTCCTCCCCATGCCTTCTTTCTCTGTTTCTCCCTGCCAGACATTATTGTATTCCACCCTCTCCAGGAAAGCTTGCTCATCTGTGATGGCATTTCTCTGCCTCCTGAGCTTTTTGTGGGTGGGGCCAGTCCATCCCTTGCAACTCCCAAGGCACCAAGCACAGTAACTTGCACACAGCCAGCAAATGGGGACTCAACAAGCCACTAAAACCCTCTATCTACAATTCGGTACATCTTAACAATCTATGGTCCTTTCACATCTCTATTCTAAGTCAGCACATTAAAGATGTGGGGTTTGGTGGTCAAAGGATACAAAAATTTCAGTTACTAGGAAGAACCAGGTCAAGAGATCATTGTACAATACGACTAGTTAATAACAATGTTATTCAATACAGTGACTAGTTAATAACTATGTATTATATTTTGAAAATAGCCGAGATTGTAGATTTTAAATGTTCTCATCACCCAAAAAGGTAAGTATGTGAGCTAATAGAAAACTAATGCTGCCTGCCTACCGCCATGTTGATAAGCACTCCTTGAGCCATTCTACATGGTATTCACATTTCAAAAGATCATGTTGTATGGAGTAAATATGTACAAGGTTTATTTTTCAATAAAACAAAATACATGGGTCTTTAAACATACACTCTGCACTTTTCCTAATGGCTCTCCCTACAGAACCACAGACTTTAATCTTGCATTTGAATCACGCGCCTAACTTGCAATCAGTTCACAAAAGAAATAGTGGGCATAAGGGAATGTCCTAAACTTTCTCTTTTGTTTTTCACCCCTGTAATCGGATCTAGTAATCTTTGGCAAGAAATAACACACTGTACTGATGAATTACGAATGTTTCTGGTATGCTAACTTCAACCATATTTGTGTGGGAAGGTAACACCTACATTCTTAAATATTAAAATAAATATGGCTTCAAGAATTATGCAAATCTAATAGGATTTAGAACAAAATAGGCAAAAAAGAAATCTCTGCTCTCTAGTTCACGATTAATATAACAAGTTTTTTAAAACAAAATAAAAAATAGAGTAAATTAGACAGTGATAAGAACAAAGGAGAAAAATTGAAGCAGAGAAGAACAAGTGGAACTGGGGCCAGGGTATTTCAAAGTCTAGAGAGAGTGGCTCTGGGAGGCCTTCCTGAGAAGGAGTTCCTGGAAGCAGGGCATGGCTGCCCGGAGGGACAGCATTTGAGGCAGAGAGGTGAGGGCTCTGGGACAGGGCAGAGGGCACTGAGAAGGCTCTCAGGAGGGGAGGCCAGACCCATGGAGCCCCCAGGTGCAGTGAGTTCTCTGGCTCTCCTGAGTGCCATGGATGCGTAGTACCATCTCATCTGGGTCTTAAAAGGGCCACCAGCTACTCTGTGGAAAACAGACTACTGTCAGGACAGAGTGGAGAGAGGGAGAAGGTCCCTGCAACCTCCTGGGGAGAGAGGGTGGTGGCAGGGATCAGGGTGGGGGCTGCACAGGTGGTGGGACATGCTGAATTCTGGGTGTATTTTGAAGGTAGAGCCCACAGATTTGCAGATAGATGACCGGATGGGAGAGGAAGAGGGGAGAGGAGCAGGACACTACAGTTTTGGCTCGAGCATCTGGAAGAATGGCACTGCCATCATCAAGATGGGAGGCCCAGAGGAGGACAGGGTTGAGGTGGGGTTGTCAGGAGCTCAGTTTTAGATAATGTTAAGGCTGAAATGCCTATTTAGCTTCAAATTGAGTTGGTTACTGGATATATGGGGTCATGAGTCCAGAAGAAAGGTCTGCAATTAAGACGTAATTGGGTGAGTATAGACAGAAAAGAGGGCGGCTAAGGGCTAAGCCTGGGGCACTCTAATTCCATTACTGATAGAAAAGAGCCTGGAGACCTAGATTTAAATGTCACTCTGCCAGTAACTGAGTGTGGCACCTGGTCTCCAAGATGGTCCCCAATATCCCTCCCTAGGACTCTCAGCCTGTGACACACAATGAATAGAGCTGACCTGTTACCCTGCAGAAATGATTTCACAGGTGTGTGATTTCACAGGCTAGGTCAGAAGTTACTGTGATTTCTGCCTTGCACACTCACACTCACACATATGTATTCTCTCTCTCTCTTTCTCTCTGATCACTCACTTTGGGGAAAACCAGTGCCATGTCAGGGGGACACACAAGCAGCCCTATGAAGAGGTCCAAGTACCAAAAAACTAATGCCGCCTGCCTACCACCATGTGCATGGGCTATCTTGGATGTGGGTCCCCCAACCCCCAAATAAGATGACACAGCCCCAGGGGGAAGCTTGACCAAAGCCACCCTGAAATTTCGCAGAAACTGAAAGATAATAATGGTTTGTGGTTTTAAGCCACTAAGTTATGGGGTAGTTATACAGCATTAAATAATACATTACACGAGGAAAAACATCTTATTGCTAAAAACCTAATTAATATAAATTATCCGGGGCAGTGCCTGTGGCTCAAAAGGGTAGGGCGCTGGCCCCATATGCTGGAGGTGGCGGGTTCAAACCCAGCCCCGGCCAAAAACTGCAAAAAAAAAAAAAAAAAAAAATTATATATAAATTATCTATTACTCATTGGCTACAGATACCTACAAATCAAGCACTATACCGGCACTTCTCATTCCATACCACTGAGTCCCCTAACATGCCTAAGAGGTAAATATTGACCCCATTTTACAGATAAAGGAAATAAAGGTCCTATGACGTACACACTGGACAGCAAGTGGCAGGGCCTGGATTTATTGGCCAAGATTTGATCCTCAGTCTTTCTAGGTCTTATAACGTCACTGTACTATTTCCCTATTAGTTCCAGAAAATAATACCTACCTTCTTTGCACGACCAAAGAGTAAGCATGTACAAAATCAAAACAAAAATGGATGTAAAAGGGCTCTCTACATGAGAAAACACCATATACAAGGAAGGAAGATGGTATGATCTACACATACATAGTTTTTAAACCGTAATACCACATGGTTATACGCTTTGTTTTCTAGCCTACTATTTCTATACTATTTTTTAGAAATAGTATAGTCTACAGGCATTTCCACACAAATAGAAATATGTTATTTATTTATTTATTTATTTATTTTCTGTAGAGATAAAATCTCACTTTATCGCCCTCAATAAAGTGCTGTGGCGTCACACAGCTCACAGCAACCTCTAACTCTTGGGCTTAGGCGATTCTCCTGCCTCAGCCTCCCCAGTAGCTGGGACCACAGGTGCCCACTACAACGCCTGGCTTTTTGTTGCACTTTTGCCGGGGCCAGGTTTGAACCCGCCACCCTTGGTATATGGGGCTGCCACCCTACTCACTCAGCCATAGGCGCTGCCCAATATATGTTATTTTTAATAACTACATAGTATTCCTATATAGGTATACACACTGACACAGTACCATAACTTAATCAACCCCCTATGCATAGGCATTTAAAATGGTTTCTGCCACTATAAGCAGTACATTTTTTTTTTGTCTGACCTTCTGGCATAGCAAAATGTCAAAATTTCCTCCAGCACAGTGAAATCTAATAATCCCTACTGAAGTAAAAACTACTTACTGACCAATAAGAAAAAAAATAAATAAATAAAGACTCAAAGTTACACTGGAAGCCAACAACTTCAAGGCAGGCAAAGAGTCAAAACTAATTCAACTTAAAACTTAGAAGTGACAAATGTCACATGGAAAAACTGTAGAGACGTCAAATCAGGAGACTGGGGGTGCCCTTGGAGAGAGCCCTTTCCATGTCGTTCCTGTCAAATGACTGGAGGATAAATATTTTCATAGTTGATAAGGAAATTAATATTAAAACGCTGTTAGATTTCCACAACCCTGGTCATACCAAAAAGCACGAGGGGTGCCCAGGAGAGAGGAGTGACTGATTAGTCAGTTACTGTAACACACCCTCCTTCCGCATGGCCTTCCTCTCTGTCGCAGCCCTTTGTGCCGGGTGATGATGGGATAAGCAATGGACATCTGCGAGATTCAGTGAATTGGACGTGGAGTGAGGGATACATCACACCCGGGCTTAGCCATCACCTCCACGTATGGTTGGGTTCCCGTAGCCCTCCCTGTGCAGCAGCGGCTTCCACATATGCTCCCACACCCACTGCCCACACTAACCTGGCAACAGGACCAGGCCCCAGAGTTCACGAGATAAACGTGTCCTACAACGCCCAACTAGAAGTATGCGGATAATAAATGAAAAACAGGTTTGGGACATATGGAACCAGAAGCTCGTCCTCGGGAAACTCTTCAGATCTTCAAATGCATAAACTTCTAAGTGGAGAATCGCGTAAACACAAGTTGCGCCTCACCAGGAACGCGCTCAGCAAGGGACTGTACAGAACTAGAAATGCACTACACATTTTCTCCCTTTCTGGTGGGAATCATACAAAACAGAATTTATCAGAATTCCAGAGTTTGCAGGTCAAACCTACTGTACTACTGACACGATAAGCAGCAAGTCCATGCGTGAAGGGGGCCGCAGTTTGGGGTGTTCCAGTGTATCAGGTCACATCTTGGTGTATCTGACAAATTTCGAGCTGACACAGTCTGACAGTCCCAAATAAAATGGTGCACAAAATTGCTTCCACCTCCCTGAAACAGCCTGGAGAGACAAATGTTCCAGCAATACTCCTCCACGTATTCATCAATAAATCAGTGTGCGTCGTGAGAGCCTACTGCCTGCTTGATACTGCTGCTCGATACAATGTCATGGAAATCTAAAATCTGAACTGTTTTTTTGTACATCTAAATTTCAGGTTGATTTCGTAGACTTACTCAGAACCACCGATGATACTGGAGTTCAAACAAAATGGGAAGGATCTATCAAAAGGCCAAAATAAAAACAGAAGGAAATATTTTTTAAACTTGTAACTTAGCGTGTTTCTTATTTTACACATTCACCACTACCTGGTTTTGTATTTTTAATTGTGTATCTTTTTCCTTAAAGTGGGCCTCCAAAATCAAGAGTCTCAAGGCCCCCAAAACCAGCAGCTATGAAATGTGAGTGGGTGACATTCCTGTGACTTCTGGCAGGAGCTTTTAGGGACCACAAAAGCTCCTACCCTCTACCAGGCTTCTGTCCCGCTATGGCAGCCTGCAGGGTTCCAGACTTGGGGCGGGGTAGGGGCGGGGGTGGGGACAACAAACCACAGAGGAACAGATGCTCAATTTCATTTCCAACACAAGAAATGCAGATGAAGACATCACTTTCATCTACCAGATTCCTAAAAATGATATCCCACACTGGCGAGAGAATGGGCAAAACGTCCATCTCCCATGCTTACCACGAGGGTACAGGCTAACGGAGCGTGGATGTAGAGAGTGACCTCTCGGGCCTCCTCACAACTGGAAACCCAGAAAGTCTACAAACCTGTCTCCTAAGAATAACCGTACAAATCATGTTCACTGCTACCTGTGTGTCACATTAAAAAGTGCCTGGGCCAGGTACAGTGGCACACAACTGCAGTCCCAGCTACTTGGGAGGTTGACATAGGAGGATCACGGGAGCCCACGAGTTCAAGAGCAGGCTGGGCAAAACAGCATGACCCTATCTCAAAACAAAACAAAATAAACTATGGGGCATGTATATGAAAATCTGACAATGAAGTTCCTGAACTTGCCACTGTGTGCTTTTGTTGGCAGCACTGTACAAACAGCACGGTAAGTTTCATAACCTTGGTAAACTAGCGTCTCACAGCTGCGTTCGTGTTGATGTGTGGCAGTGTCTTGCTGATTATTGTTACTGCATGTTTTTGGGTGCTGTCACAAGAATGTCAGAGCTTGAATTAGAGCAAACATTAAGTTTCCTGTTAAACTTGGCAAAATTAGAAGTGAAATCAAGGACATGTTAGTCCAAGTTTATGAGGATAATGCCACAAAGAAAACAGCAGTGAACAAATGGATTAAATGTTTTCCCGAGGGGGAGAAAGTGTCACTGATGAAGAGAGGTCAGGCTGGTGAGTAATGAGCAGAATTGATGGAAACAGTGCAAAAATTCATCGAATTCTGCATTAAAATCACTGGCTGACTGTGAGAAGACCAAGTAAACATCAACAGAGAACAGGAAAACTAAGACTGGTATATGCAAAAATGGTCCCCCAAAGGGCTCACAGATGAACAAAAGCAAAGAGTTGAAGTTTTTTTCTGTTTTGTTTTGTTTTTTTTGAGACAGAGTCTCACTTCCGCCTCCCAGGGCGTCACAGCTCACAGCAACCTCCAACTCCTGAGCTTAGGCAATTCTCTTGTCTCAGCCTCCCAAGTAGCTGGGACTACAGGTACCTGCCACCATGCCCAGCTATTTTTTTTGTTGTAGTTTGGCCAAGGCTGGGTTCAAACCCACCACCCTCAGTATATGGGGCCAGTGCCCTACTCACTGAGCCACAGGCACCACCCAAGAGTCAAAGTTTGCTAAGACCCTTTGGGGAGGCAGGCAAGACGATGTTTTGGGCTGTGTTACCACTGGTAATGAAACATGGGTGTACCAAAAGGACCCTGAAACGAGGTATCAAGGTGTACAACGGAACTCAGACAATTCTCTACCACCAAAAAGTTCTGTCAGTCCAAATCAAGAGTCCAAACAATGCTGCTAACCTTTTTTGGCTATAAGAGGAATTGTTCATTATGAATTTGTGCCAAGTGGACAAACAGTTAACCAAGTTTACTATTTGTAAATGCTGAAAAGGCTGTGTAAAAAAGTTAGACAAAAATGACCTGACCTTTTCTCCAATAACTCATGGCTCTGGTATCACGACAATGCACCAACTCGCATGGCACTGTCCCTGAGGGAATTTTTAGCCAGTAAACAAATAACTGTATGGGAATATCATCCCTACTCACCTACACTACTGGCTTTTTTCTTAACTCAAAGATAAAGGAAATATTGAAAGGAACGCATTTTTGATGACACTCAGGAAATTAAGGAGAGTCCCAATGGCCATTCCCAAAAAAGAGTTCCAAAACTGCTTTGAAGGATACAGGAGGCACTGGCATCAGTGCACAGCTTCCCAAAGGGAGTACTCTGAAGGCGACCATAGTGATATTCAGCAATGAGATAGGTAGGGCTTTTTCTCGGATGAGTTCATGAATTTAGGACCACGAGGCAGAGAAATGGAGGGGATTATGCACTGACAGGGAAAGACATCTGGGGGATGCTTAGGGTAAGAATAGCAGCAAAACACTGGGTATAAAATGGGCCTGTTTTGGGTGAAGCACAAACAATGTAACCATACTGTGTTTACAAATACAATTCCAATATTGAAGGAGTTAAAAAAAAAAAAAAATCAGTCCTCGATGGATTAAGATTGGATGGGTAGGCTCAGCGCCTGAGGCTCAAGCAGCTAAGGCGCCAGCCACATACACCTAGGGTGGCGGGTTCGAATCCAGCCCGGACCCGCCAAATAACAATGACGGCTGCAACCAAAAAAACAGCCAGGCATTGTGGCAGGCGCCTGTGGTCCCAGCTACTTGGGAGGCAGAGGCAGGAGACTCGCTTGAGCCCAGGAGTTGAAGATTGCTGTGAGCTGTGATGCCACAGCACTCTACCCAGGGTGACAGCTGAGGCTCTGCCTCAAAAAAAAAAAAAAAAAGAGATTGGATGGGTAGCAGGGGAATCAAGGTGATTTTCCCTTTTTTTGTTTTAAATACTCATAATGCTTGAATATATAAGAAGTATGTATGTACTTATATATTTACTATATATAACATAAATACATATGTACTTAAATATTTATAATATATGCATATGATACATGTATATGTATACATTGGATGTAACTATGCATATGGGTAAATATATCACATGTATATATTATAAATTCAAGAAGTATCTATAATGAAATTTTTTTTAGAAATCTTTTTTTGTTAATGACAGGGTCTCACTTATACCCAGGCTAGAATTCAGAGGCACAATCATAGCTCACTGCCGTCTCAAACTCCTGGGCTCAAGCAACCCTTGCTCCTCAGTCTCACAAAGTGCTGGGATTACAGGCGTGAGCTACCGTGCCTGGCCTACAGTAAAATATTACAGTATTAATAGTGGGTCCATCTCTATGGCAGGAATGTGGATAGGTTTATTTTTTTTTTTTTTTTTTTTTTTTTTTGAGACAGAGCCTCAAGCTGTCCCCCTGGGTAGAGTGCCGTGGCTTTACAGCTCACAGCAACCTCCAACTCCTGGGCTCAAGCGAGTCTCCTGCCTCCGCCTCCCAAGTAGCTGGGACCACAGGCGCCCGCCACAACGCCCGGCTATTATTTGGTTGCAGCCGTCATTGTTGTTTGGCGGGCCCGGGCTGGGGATTCGAACCCGCCACCTTAGGTGTACGTGGCTGGCGCCTTAGCCGGTTGAGCTATAGGCGCCGAGCCGATAGGTTTATTTTTATTTGAGCTTCTTTTATTTTCCAAAATTTCTACAGTGAGTGTTACATCTGTACGTTTGTTTCTTTGATAGAGCCTAAGTCACAGACGTGTTTTTAATCAGAAAAAACTTAAATGTTCCACATATGAACATTTGAAAGAACCAGGCTTATTATGAGTTAAATGTTAGTGACCTCTAAGAACCAATCCTTATTTGTTTTGAAGCCATTCATGAATATTTTAAAATGAAATTAAAAACTTTAATGGAAAATGAAAGCCACTCTGTATGTCTATGTTGGTTTCTTTATCAGAAGAGTTCAACAACTCCAAAGTCTCCCTGACAGTATGCAAACCTATTTCCTGGTCACAGGAATTGAGGGAATGGTCACACAGTAAAATAGCTGGCCTCACTCTCACTACCGTCATGGCAATGAACTCCCCACCCCCAAGAAGAACAGTGTCCCTAAAATCTTCAAAGTCATCTTCAAAGATTAGACAAAACTCTAATCTTCTTTGATCATCAGTTTATCACAGGACCTAATGAAGGTCAATTTAAACTACATATACATGCAAAAATAACAGCCTTAAAGAAATTTTTTTTTAAATTCTGAACTACATAATGGGCCTCCAAAATCACCAGATATGCTGGGCATGGCAGCACACACCTACAGTTACTCAGGAGGTTGAGGCTGGTAGACTGCCTGAACACAAGAGTTGGAGGTCAGCCTGGCAACACAGCAAGACTCCATCTCAAAAAATAAAAATAAAAACAATAAACACCAGATGTTAAAATGACTATCCATTAGAAGGTGTCTGTGACATGAGTTCGGAGTACCCCATGTTATATCAGCCCACAGGCTTCTAGCAGTGCACAAAACAGGAGCTGAGGTCACCTAGAAATGAACCACATTCCCACACTGACTTACATGATACCAGACCCCCTTCTGAAAATGTATCTAAGATCACATTTCCATATTTTATCACAGCATCACAAGCAATGATAAATAATCAAAACTGAGTTTATAAAATGAATTCCAGGCTTTCAGTAAATAAAAACTAATAAGAAACAGTACACAGACAACACAGGTTTAGCCTGATTTCACAAAAGGGAATTTTTTTTTTTAGTCCAGATTTAATCTTGTCGGTAGCTTGAGCAGTCAAAAACTACTTATTCTCACTGTTTTTCCATCCAAAAAAGCAATCCATGACATCACCTAGGAATATGGGAGCATTGCTTCTAAGAATATATACCATGGGGGCTTGGTGCCTGTGGCTCAAGTGGCTAAGGTGCCAGCCACATACACCTAAGGTGGTGGGCTCAAATCCAGCCTGGGCCCGCCAAAACAACAAGGACAGTTGCAACCAAAAAAAATAGCCAGGCATTGTGGCGGGCACCTGTAGTCCCAGCTACTTGGGAGGCTGAGGCAGGAGACTCACTTGAGCCCAGGAGTTGGAGGTTGCTGTGAGCTGTGATGCCATAGCACTCTACCCAGGGGGATAGCTTGAGGCTCTGTCAAAAAAAATACACCGTTGGGACTAAGAAAGGTTGAGTGTTGGGCCTGAGGAAGAAGATGGACAAATGGTTAAGTCAGACATGTGGTCATCTGCTTTTCTGACTGTCCCTGTTTGGGATCCCATCTTAATCACCAACACAGAGTCTAACATCAAAGTGTTTTTCTTTGATTTTTAATTGGACATCTGTTTGAGACATCATTTGACAAAGGTGGCATTTTTATTTGTACTAATGCTGACCTACTGATCTAAACATACTCTGTAGGACTCGACAGAGCTGATCACTAAGTATTTGTGGCTCTCTACCCTCCAGCACCTAAGATGGCTCTTCCCCACCTCCTCTGAATTTGTGAAGGATTTTATTGCCAACGTGAGATTTTTCTGGAGACCTCCCTCCTCGGCCACAGACCCCAGCAAGGTTCAAGAACTAGTTACAGCTTCTCCCAACTCTTCCCACCTTTGACCATGAGAAAAGTCATCACTGTATGATCTCTTTTCAAGGAAACACAACACAAAACTTGGGGGTACCCAGTGCCGAAAGGGTCTCTGGCAAAACATTCAACGTGATTACTCACTCTCAAAGGGATCTAGAGATAGCAATGTCTTAAATTGGCTAAGAAAGGTAAATTTAAAATATTACCCTCCTCTCCCTTGAGGCAATAGAGCAATGAGCAAACATTCTTTGGTTCTAAAACAAAGGAGCTTATCGCAGGTGTAAATTATTTAAACGGCAGCCAAAGTCTTTGCCTGTGATCTTTGGTTTCATTGTTTTTCCACCAGCTAAATAAACAGTGCCCAAGCTAGGATTTGAAGAAAATTACCTGCTCTGGAAGGGCAGAGAGCCCTCGGGAGCTAAAGCCACCTAGGCTGGCAGAGAGGACTAATTAGTTGGCAGCAATTAGCTGAGCAACCAAGGGGCAGAGGCAAGTAAGCTCTTTATTGTTGAGAAGAAACAGAGGGGCTGCCAAGGGCACAGGGAAGAAAGAAAACAGAGGAGGGCAGACAGGCCAGGAGAGCATCAGAGGTGCCCTAGGTATGTGCCCCCAAGCAGCCTGCTGAGCTGGGCCAATCACACTGGGATCTGGGGTTACCTCAGACCCCTAGGGTCCTGTTTTCTATGGAGGACAGAAAGGTTCTGGTTGTTAATGTCCCAGGAAGCTTGGTTTGGCCCGTGTCACAAAGGCCTACTCAAACAGTGTCCCTGACAGATGTTTCATGCTGAGTTCTACTGCGTAAATAATTTCGTTATTTTGGAATCCTAAAGCCAAATAAATTAAGAGTTTGGAGATTGTATTTAACTTCAACTCGGGGGAGGGGGGAGGACAAGACTCATCTTTAACATAAATTTTTATGCTTACAGTGTAAGTGTGCTCTAGCACTCATTAAACCCACAGGTTACTTGCCAACTACAGCTGGCCACAGTATATCACAGTCTCAGGCAAATTAAATGGCTTATTTTGGGATATTCAGCTACTTTGAGCACACAAACAGTGTTAGCCAATAAAGTGCAAAACATGTTTTTGTTTTTAAAAGAAAATCTAGAAAACCTTATTATGTGGTTGATGATATAATTGCACATGATTTCAGAGAACCACAGGATGGTCAGCATCTTTCTTGCCAGAAAAATACCCACAGAATTTTACTGCAAATGCCACCCCGCCCCAAAAGCTGTGTTCTCAGACTGTTTAAATTAGTAGCGACGCAAAAACAATGTACATGGAGAGGACACAGGAACAGAATGTCTGCAGCCGAAACACATCTGAAGATGGGTGACTACTCAGCTGGCCTAGGGTCTTCTGTACCCTCTTCCTTTCTCATGGTCCTAGCTGCACAGATGAGGCTGACACCCCAGAAAGCAGCATCACATCCCCATGTGCTTCAAAAGTAAAACCTCCCGCCCTTTCCTTCCTCTTCCTGCTTCAGTTCCTGGGCACCTCCCCACCCTGGCCTCTCACAAACCACCTTAACTGAATGGGAACAAGGACACCACTCTTCTCATTGCATGAGAAACCTGCAGGCTAGGAGCAATTTTTTGCTAAAGATGAATTTAGACCAGAATAGTGAACTGCATCTCCTACGAGGCCAGGAGTTAGTCCACTGAGTCTGCACCATCCAGCTGAGAGAGGGTCCCCAGCCTGGCTTCTGTTGGGAGGGGAAGCAGCAAGCTAAGCCTTAGTAGCAGGGGAGAAGGCTAGTGCCCAAACTCACGGCTCCTGGGGCCTGCATGCCTATGCCACAGACGCAGGGACTAGTGTTTAGCGTGCTGTCTACAGACGGTATCCCAGAGACAAGGAGAACGGCAGCCCCTAGAATGTGTGACACAGTGGC
Source organism: Otolemur garnettii (assembly GCF_000181295.1). Lineage (NCBI taxonomy): Eukaryota > Metazoa > Chordata > Mammalia > Primates > Galagidae > Otolemur > Otolemur garnettii. Next base: position 2,394,564 of record NW_003852546.1, on the reverse strand, counting down.
CCTCCTGACAGAGTCAGTCTCTGCTGAGCCCCTCTATTGTGGGTCAGATACAGTGCTGGGCACTTACATGTGCATTCTCTCCCTTAATTTACTAATCTTCGATGGCTGGTGGGTTTTTTAATGAGTCATAATTCACATACCATAAAATTTATCCTTCAAGTGTACAATTCAGTGGCTTTTAACATAGCCAAAGTTGTACAACCATCGCTATTTTGCAATTTCAGAACATTTTCATCGCCCCAAGAGGAGCAGGGATTTTAATCCCCATCTAACTGATAAGGAAAATGTTAAGCAACCCGCCCCAAATCACAAACTTTCACAAACAGCAGAGCTGGTTTTCAAACCCAGGCCACAGAACCCTCTACCGCACCAGGCCACTACTGATCACCTGTCACCCACCCTCAACTTCCAGGGCTCCCTCCACATCCTGCCAACCCCAAATGGCAGGTGCTCTCTGCTGCCTTCTCACCAGACACACACACTTACCCAACAGATTCCCTGCTCTAGACTCCTACCCTCCAATCCACCTCTCCAGTCTGAACTTCAGTCAAAGTCCCAGACCTGGCTACAAAAGGACTCATCCCCTCTCCCCAAAAATGAGCATCTCTACCCCTAATGTCCCCAAGTAGTGCAAACAATCCCCTTCCCTGACTCAGCTAAAGGCATCACCAGCCATGAGCATAGCCACTTACCAAGGGGGTTAAAGAGCTGAGGCTCTGGAGTCTCACAGTCCTGAGGTTTGAGCTCAGCTTTGACACTTATTAGCCCTATAATTCTGGCACATTTACTTCTATTTAAAAATTGTAAAATGGGATTTTTTTCTATTTATTCATCCATGAGATGAATTAAGGGACAATAACTTTTATTCATATATCAACCCTCATAGGGTTGCCAGTGGGTGGTAAATAAATAGTAGCCATTGTCATTATACGAAAGGTAAAATGGACCTCTCAGAGCCATTCCCCATCTTCACCAAGTCCAGTCTGGTGGGAGAACGTACATGTAGCATGTCTCAGCATTTCCTTCCTTTTGAAGGCTGAGTAATACTCCACTGTATGTATATACCACGTTTGTTTATCTGCTCATTTTACCAATGGTTACCCAGGCTGCTTCCACCTTTTGGTATTCTATGAACGCTGACGTATAAATACCTGTTCAAGTACTTGCTTATAATTCTTTGGGTATATACCTAGAAGTGGAATTGCTAGATCACATGGTAATTCTATTTTTAATTCTTAGGAATAAAAAATTTAAGCACAAGGATAAAAGATAAAAGTATAAAAATCGTCTTGGCGCTTATGGCTCAACCAGCTAA
>NW_003852546.1:2385955-2392662 GCF_000181295.1 Otolemur garnettii | reverse complement strand
GCCACCTTAGGTGTACGTGGCTGGCGCCTTAGCCGGTTGAGCTATAGGCGCTGAGCCAGTGGTAAGTCTTTAACAGTGAGCACCTCTGGTGCCCAGACTGAGGTCCCTAAATATAGTTTCCTACAAAAAGGAATGAAGATTCTTAGTGAAATGGCTAATTCAGGTGTGAGGCAGGAAATCTACAGGATATATAATATTCCCCAATAAAACGATCAAGGTTTTTTTATTGAAATGGTGAAGTCTAGAGTGGCAGAGAAGATAGATACACGTGTAAATGGACATCCAAATTTAGTCTGACTACTACCCATTTTCACTTAAAGAAACCAGGGCTCTTTAGAGAATTCCAGGGCTGGGTTAGGAGAGTCTGTGATGATCCTGGAACACTTTGTGTAAGAGAATGCAGGGAAATGTCTAAAGGACAGTGGAGCCAGGGTAGAGAAACTCCCACTGGCCAAATTTAGGACAATTTGAGCATCAAAATAAATAATGACTATTATTAAAATCCACGAATAAAATCCAAACCCAAGAGTTCACACAAATACAAATAAGGGAGAAGGGAAAACGCTTCCTTACAATCAAAAATCTAACTGAGAAAAATGTGCATTTATAAAATTGCCATTTGGCACCATCATAATAACACTAGATTCAGGCAAGAATGGACATATTAAAACAAATGAATGACAGTTTGAGAAGATAAAAGGTATCTACATAATCTAAAAGTACTTCCCCACAAAAAAAAAAAAAAACTTGGAAAAAACGTAACTCGACGGTAGAGAAGGCTCACCCAAGTTAAGATCCACAGTAATGAAACAAATGTACATCATTTGCCTCTGATGAGGCCCTGAAAAGAATCCACCCTCACTTCTGTGGCATTCCAGACAATTCCACAAAACAACCAGAATTAAAACGGGAGAAAACATCAGACAAACCCAAACTGAGGGACATTTTACGAAATAACTGACCCGTATTCGTCTAAACTGCCAATGGCATGAAAGACAAAGGCTGAAGAACTATTCCAGGCTCAAGGAGATTAAAGACAAGTGACAACTAAATGCAACACATGATCCAAGATTTTCTTCGACAAGGAAGGGAAAATGAACAAGGTCTATAAATTGGCTAACAATATCGAATCAGTGTTACTTTCCTGATTTTGACCTTTATACTGTGCTTATGTAAGAAAGTGGTTTTGTCTTTAGGACAGTGACTTTTGGGGGATCAAAGGCACAAAAAGTCTGCAATGTATTCTCAAAAGACTTAAAATATTATATAAATACACATACACATAAGCATATATAAACAGAGAGAGAGAGGAAGGGGGGACAGAGAGAAAGGCTAAAGTTGATGTGGTAAAAAGTTAACATTTGGACCGGGCACAGTGGCTAGTGCCTATAATCCCAGCACTCTGGGAGCATAGCTTGATCTTGAGAGTTTGAGACCAGCCTGATCAATAGTGAGACCCTGTCTCTACCCAAAATAGAAAAATCAGCCAGGCATTGTGTCATACACCTATGGTCCCAGCTACTTGGGAGGCTAAGGCAAGAAGACCACTTGAGCCCATGAGTTTGAGGTTGCTGTGAACTAGGATGATGCCATAGCACTCTAGCCTGGGCAACAGTGAGACTGCCTCAAAAAAAAAAAAATTAATATTTGAAGAATCTAGGTCGTATTTTTGTATGACTCTTGTAACCTTTGAGTTTGAAATAATTTCAAAAGCATCATTTTAAAGTGATGCCTTGGATAAAGTGATGCCTTTTTAAATGACCACAAAATATTGAAATATATTAAATACATAAAATCTAAGAGTTTGTATTGACACTATTAAGAAGGAAAAAAGAACCCATTGTTCACCTTTGGAGGCTGTTAAAACATCAGCTTGTTATTAGGAAAATTAATGAAAGAAAAGGGGCCAGGCATAATGATTCATGCCTGTAATCCCAGCACTTGGGGAGGTCAAGGTGGGAAGACTGCTTGACACCAGGAGTTCAAGACCAGCCTGGGTAACAAAGCAAGACCCTATCTCTACAAAAACCTTTAAAATTAGCTGTACATGATGATGTTTGCCTGTAGTCTCAGCTACTCTGGAGGCTGAGGTGGGAGGATTGCTTGAGCCCAGGAGTTCAAGGCTACAGTGAAATATGATCACACCACTGAGATCCAGTCTAGGCAACAGAGCTTGATTCCATCTGTAAATAAAATAAAGGAAAAGAATCAAGTGTTTGTCTTGCCTTTCCTATACCAACTATTTCAGGACAATCAAATGGATGATGAAGAGAAGTTTCTCACAGACTTCCAGCTACTAAATGTAGACGGAATGACAGAATTAGAAAATCATCATTTTGAAATGATTTAGGCTGAGGTTTTCAATCCACCTGAAAACTAGAGGATGTTAACTTTGACGGATTGAAACAAAACAACATCTTTTTTCTCTGTTTGTTTAATCAAAGTCATTCTCCTAACTCCCATTATAGTCATCCTTCTTCCACTAAAGCTTTCTCTGGTTGTTTCCTCAGCCCAAACCAGTTTCATCTCTCATTCCCTACAGCCCTTGATCTATGTCAAAGGTTCTTATATTTGGTTCATCTGAGATTCTTTTCAAAATCCTGATACCACACTGGACTCCAGAACACATTTCTCAAGCTCAGCACTACTGACATTTTAGGCCAGATAATTTTGCTGTGGGGGGCTGTCTTGTACATTATACGATGTTTAGCAGCACCCTGGCCTCTACACATTAGGTGGCAGTACTCTCCCAGCTTCAAGGGCTGACAACGAAAAACGTCTCCAGATACTGTCAAATGCCCCCTGGAGTGGGCAACATCTCCCACCCTCATGACAATGGCTGACTTAGGCCATGATCATCAGTGGCTGTTAAAGCCACCAGGAAAAGGTTGATAAGGAATTTCAAATATGGATCAGGCACCCACCAATCAATTTTAGCTTTACTACAAGTGAGAAAAGCAGCTTCTATGCCTACTGGTGTCCAAGCAGTAGGACCATGTCTCCAAAAACAAATAAAAATTTTAAAAAGTTAAATATACGCTTATCATATAGTCTGGCAATCCCATTTCTAAGTATCTGCCCCAGAGAAATAAAAATTATGATCATACAAACTAGCTGTATGCAAATATTTACAGCAACTCTAGTCATAATCATCGAAACGTGCAGACAATCCACATGTCCCTCAGTGGGTAAATGGACAAGCAAACACAGTGGTACATCCACAAAGTGGAATACTACTCAGTACTAAAAAGGAACAAACTATTGATATACAGAACAAAAATGAATCTCAAGCGCATTATGTGAAATGAAGAAAAAGACTCAAAAGGCTACGTATGGCACGGTGAGCTGGCTCATGCCTATAATTCCAGCAATTTGGGAGGCTGAGGTAGAAGGATCACTTGAGCCCAGGAGTTCAAGGTTGCAGTGAGCTACGATAATGCCACTGCACTCTGGCCAGGTGACAGAAACTTCATCTCTTAAAAAAAGAGTCAGGGGAGGTTACTACATACAGTATGATTCTATTTACATGACACTCTGGGAAAGGCAAAACTAGAGGAATAGAAATAGAATCACTGGGTGTCAGGGGTCAGCTGATGTAGAGGGAGGGGTAGACAAGAAAAGAACAGCCAGAGACAATTTGGAGGGGGTGGGTATGTGTGATGAAAGCATTCGGTACCTTAATTATGGTGGTGGACATATGACTAAACACTTGTTAAAACGCACAGAACTGTACACCATGAAACGTGAAACTCATAATGCGGAAATTTAAAAGAAAAATCGAGAATGTCATAAAGCCTACTGATAAAAAGAGGCATGCATCAAAGCACCATATTACAAAGCAATTTATACGTTACATACGCACACATACACACACAGAGTAAGTAAACATACACGTGGACGATCTAATCTATCTTATTAGAGTCCAAGAAATTTATTTTCTTCTTTGAACCCACTGATATTTTTTGATTTTTCCCCTTACAGTGAAATCAATTTGTATATCACTTGTGTCATTTCTTCTAAAAGTAATTTAAAAACAACTAGATAAAAAGGTCAGTGTATGCTCCTCTGGGAAATCTGTCCTGATCTCTCCATGGTCAGGCTCTCCCTCTGCAGGCTTCCCATTGCCTCCTCAAATCACACATCACATGCTGCCCTGTAGCCCTGGCCAGCTCCTCCCCGTCCTGCTAACTGTGCCGAGTGCAGAAGTGCCCCCACAAGAGCCTGTTCCTGGTTTCTACCAGCTGACTGCTTTCAGGAATCATGCCTTGCTGCTTCCCTGTTCTATCATCCCTGAATAGATACTTGGTAAAATAGCTGGGCGATGACCGACTGCCCGCCGGGAATGACCATGCATCTAATAAATGATCATTAAGCCACTTCCACGGGTAACTGGATGCTATCCAAACGGTGATAATTAATGTCCTGTGTCAGCCTAGAATACAGGCTCAGGTGAATGACCACTTCAGGATTCTAGAAATTACAGTAGAACCTCTGCACCCAAAGGACTGTAACAAACCGGTCAACATACAGAGGTGACCAACGTAAGTTCGAACTAGGCCTACTGTACGGATACATATGCAGAGAGCATCTCCGGTCTACAAAAATCAGGTCAATTTAAGCAGATGGTCAATGTAGGGAGGTGGTCAACTATGGAGGTTCTTCTGTACTGGGGAGAAAACATACAAAGATAGTTTATCACCTGCAATATCTGTAGGTAACAGAGTTGAGATTGTTGAGTTCTGAGATGATAAGCTTCAAAATTATCCCAACATTAGCTGGATTGGTACCTTTAGTGGCCTCACCAGGCATAAATTTATAGTTCAAAGATTCACCTACAGGAATATAGAAAATGGGAGAACAGATCTGAGAAAAGTAGCCAAGTGAGGATAGACTTGGTAATTTTAGGTGACATCAGTCACACCAAAGTTAAATGCAGTTAAGGACAAATTAAAAGACTCTTTCCATTTTTGGTGGAGGGGGTAAGCTGAGTGGCCACAAATCTTTTTCGAGTGCTTTGTTTTCACATCCACAGATAGAAATCTGTTCATTAACATGAAAGATATTAAGCCCAAACTTTATTAAACTGGATCTTTTTATATATTCTTTGCACTTGCCAGGAATATCCCAGTGTGATATTTAAAACATTTCCTTACTACAAAAACAAGGCAAACAAAAAACCAAAACACCACAGCACCCTGAGTCATCTCTAGTCTAAGCAAACCAGGGTCTAAGCAGTCTGTAAAGCCAGTAGGCCTATTTGGCTAAAAGACAATAAAAACAGACAACAAAAACCAAATTAAAAAGCTTCCAAATATCACAATTTTGGAATTCCAGTTCCAGTTAATAAGTAGGTGCAATCCAGCCTGTCTCTCTCCCTGTGTGTTGCTATCAAACCTGGAATCAGTGCATGGAGCAGCTTCCAGAACTCTAAAAAATAACCCGGAGTAGGCAGACGGGGAAAATGATCAGAATTCAAAGTACCACTGAGCCAACGGTCAGGTTCCTATTTTTCCTCTAATACTCTCCTACTTAGATTCACAAGCAGCCGCAAACCCAGAAAAGGGAATCAAGCATAGACAGAGGGAATCTAGGACAATCCCCTAGTTCAGGCTAAAGAAGTGGGCAAGGGGATTCCTAACACTCATAGATGTTGGGGACAATCCTGATTTTTATTTTCTTTTTAAAACATTTTTCTTTCATTCTCTCTTATATTCCAGACCCAGGCAGAGCAGAGGAGGACGCATCAGCAGTAGCCTAAAGACACCCAAAACTCCCAGAGAGTAAACTCAGAGGAACCAGAGTTCCAAGAGGGTGAGTGAACCCCCTTCCACTGATTTTGTTCCCTTTCCTCCCATCACATGGCCCAGAATAGGGACATGGCTACAGCAAATAAGTGCTAGCTTTTAGGACGTAGAACTGAAAGGGGGTGTTTTAAGTATTAGAAAGTACCAAGAAGAAAGAAAAGAGAAAGAGAAAAAGAGAAGGACAGAAAACAAGGCCATAAACTTTCACAAACTTCTGCTTATAGACCAAAAAAAAAAAAAAAAAAATCTAACCTATAATTTTTTTTTTTTTGAGACATAGTGTCACTATGTCACCCTTGGTAGAGTGCTGTGACATCACTGCTCACAGCAACCTCAAACTCTTGGGCTTAAGTGATTTTCTTGCCTCAGCCTCCCAAGTACCTGGGACTACAAGCGTCCACCACAACGCCTGGCTATTTTTTGGCTGTAGTTGTCATTATTGTTTGGCAGGCCCAGGCTAGATTCAAACCCACCAGCTCTGGTGTATGTAGCTAGCTCCCTAGCCGCTGAGCTACAGGCACCAAGCCCAAACCTATAAAGTTTATAAACTCCTGGGCTCACCACCAGCTGTCCATGTGCAGACTGACCCTAAACAGAATAGCAGAGACTTACTTAAAGAACTGAACTGTGATGACAGGTCCCCACCCAGGTCCCAGACTGGCCACTGGGTGGCATGCATGAAGGAAAGATCCAAAGAGCACGGCAAAGGCTTTGAAATATAAGTGACATTGAATTTTCAACCCACAGAATACTAGTCAAACTTGCTATCTGAATCCAATCAGATCGACTGCCTTCTAAAAGAAAATAAAATAAAAATCAACATTCTTGTTCATCTGTGGGCCTGGCTATCGCACTGCAGCTGTCCTGGGAGCAGGGCATCACCTTGTACGAGAGTGCCAAAAT
>NW_003852546.1:2383321-2385656 GCF_000181295.1 Otolemur garnettii | reverse complement strand
AGTACAGAAATACGGACTCATCTTGCTGAGTAACTACTGATCTTGAGCTCAAAAAATACCCGAACAATGTGGTGGAACAACTAAAAGACTGATTGTACAAGTGTTCAGTTCAGAAACTGGTTGTGGTTTTATCTCAAATATTGAAAGAGGCGAGGTCCTTAAAAGATGGCCGTTTGATACTGAGGGTGACAAGACTACAAAAGATGATAGTACACTCAGAGAAAAGTCTCAGAAAGCTCTCCAGGACAAATTCCGTTCAGTGATCCGACAGATCACAGCTACAGTGACATTTCTGCCACTACTGTAAGTTTCTTGTCATTTGATCTACTGATACACAGACAAAGACTTGGTTGTTCCTGAAAAGTGGGAGGAGTCTGGACGCCAGTTCATTACCAATCCTGAGAAGTCCACCTTCGTTCATTTACCACTACAGTCTACAAAGTAAACAGCATGGTAGCCTACAAAACTCCTGTCAGTGACTGAGGATGAGATGAGGCTAATCCTGCAGTATGTGATTTTTAAATGTGGTTTTCCTGAAACCAAATCAACTATAGCTCAATGTTTTATTTCTCTGGTTAACTGCGAGAAGCGGAAAACCAACGTCATACTTTACTGAACGATGTGTAATTGTCCCGTGTGGGGGTACCTGTCTGACTTAACCATGGGATTGACATAGTGAGTTTATTGCACACTGTTTAGAGGGAACCAATTTTTGTCAGCATTGTACTGTTAATTTCCTTAAAGGTGGTAACTGTAGATGGAAAAACTTGCTGTTAAACTAAGTGCTTTCCTATATCAGATATTTGGTCAAGTAGCTTGATTCAACATATGCAGGGAGAAATTTAAATATATAAAATACAACAAAAGAAGAACGAATATTCAGAATCTTTGTTTAAATCCTAAAAGTAAGTAATAATCCATAAGTAATGAGATACTTGTTTATTGGGTCCTTCTGTCGTTTATTTTATTGTATAGTTCCCATATTGAGTACGTTTTCATCTATTTTATGTAAATTGAACCTAGGAAGCAATGATATTTCTACTGTTTAATTTACTATGATACAGAACTCTTAAAATTTTTTGGTCTGTATTTTATAAAATCAAGGTTCAAATGAAAATGATGAAATAAAGTTTAATTTGTATATAAAAAAAATCAACATTCTTCATAGGATTTAAATAAGACCAGAGACTCATAACATATCAAATGCCTATAACATATTCGAAATCACTAGACACAGAAAGAACCAGGAAAATTTTAGTTCACATGCAAAAAGGTAATCAACAGATGCCAATGCCAAGATGACACAGTTTGATGGGATTATCAGATTATAAAGCAGCTACAATAAAATGCATGATGCATGTTCTAGAAACAAATGGGAAGTCTCAATAAAGAAATAGAAAATATAAAGAAGCTGCAAATGGAAATATTAGAACGATAAAACACAATATCCAATAAAAATGGAAGGGCTCAATAGCAGAACGTTGCTAAGAGAAAAAGAAATCAGTGAACTTGCAGATGATTAATGGAAATTACAAAATCTGAATAACAGAGAGAAAAAAATAAACAGAGACTTGGGGACCTATGGGACGACAGAAAAAGGTCTATTATTTGTGTGATTAGAGTCACAAAAGGAAAGTACAAAGAGCAAGGAACAGAAGAAGGGCTTGAGGACATAGTGACTGACAACGTCCCTTATTTGGCAAAAGACATCAATTTAAAGATTACAGAAGTATGGCAAACTAAGAAATTTATGCCCAGAAGAGACATAATCAAACTTCTGAAAACTCTGAAAGCAGCCAGAGAAAAATGATGCATTTCATATACAGAAACAATGATTTGAACAATGATGCAGGTATATTATTAGGAACCGTGGAGGCCAGAAAGGGAAATAATAAGTGCTAAGAAACAAACTAACAATCCAGAATTCAATATCCAACCAGAATATCCTTCAGGAATAAACGTAAAACAAAAACATTCTCAGATAACAGAAAACTAAGAGAACTCATAGCCAACAAACCTTCTCTAAATGAAATGCTATGAAGTTCTTCACATGAAATGGAAATGATATCAGAGGGAAACCTGGAACATTGGTAGTGAATGAAGAACAACCGAAATGGTAAAAACTTGGGTAAATATAAAATATAAATCCTCTGAAGTTTTTAAAAATGCATGATGGTCAAGAGCAAAATTTTAACATTATGCACAATGTAATTCCTACAGTAAACACTTAAACAGTCAAAACTCAACAGATCAATTCTGGGAATAATAACAAATATTCGGCTCGGCGCCTGTGGCTCAAGCGGCTAAGGCACCAGCCACATACACTTAAGGTGGC
>NW_003852546.1:2378561-2383109 GCF_000181295.1 Otolemur garnettii | reverse complement strand
AAAAAAAAAAAAAAAAAAACAGATATTCAACAAATCCAAAAGAAAAGAGGAAAGGGAAAAGAAAAGAACAAAACAGAAGGAACAAGCAGGAAGTAAGAAATAAAATGGTAGATTTAAATCCAAACATATTAATAATAATATTAAATATAAATGTTCTAAACATATACTACTAAAAATGGAGATTGTCAGAAGGATTAAAAAATAAGACCCAAATATATAATGCTTATAAGAAACCTACTTTGACTATAATGATATAGGTAGAAGAAAAATGATTGAAAACGATATACCAAACAAACACCAATCAGGGAAAGCTGGAATGGCCATATTAATATCAGACAAAAGAGACTTCAAAGCATAGAAAATTGTCAAGGATAAAAAGGAACGTTACATAATATTCAAAAGTCCAATTCACTAATTATATGTAACAATCCTAAATACGTATACAACCAAGAACAGAGCCTATAGTCCCCGCTACTTGAGAGAACTGCTTGAGCCCAGGAGTTTAAATCCAGCCTGAGCAACACAGTGAGACCCTATTTCTAATGAAAAACAAAAATGAACAAAGAACTTGAAGAGACATTTATTTCTACAAAGATGGCATACAAATAGCCAACTGGAACATGAAGAGATAGTCAACATCACTTATCGTTATGAAAATGCAAATTAAAACCACAAGATACCGGCTCACACTCTGTATTTTAAAATCGCTATTATAAAAAAAATAAAAAATAGGTGTTGGCAAAGATGTAGAGATACTGAAACTCCTGTGCAATGTTGCTGGGAATGCAGAATAGTGCAGCTGTTATAGAAAAGAGTACGGTGGTTACTACAAAAATGAAAAAGATAATTACCATATGAGCTACTATTCCATTTCTTTTTTTTTTTTCTTTGAGACCGAGACTCAAGCTGTCACCCTGGGTAGAGTGCTATGGCATCACAGCTCACAGCAACTTCCAGCTCCTGGGTTCAAGCAATTCTCCTGCCTCCGCCTCCCAAGTAGCTGGGACCACAGGCACTTGCTACAACACCCGGCTATTTTTTGGTTCAGCCATCATTGCTGTTTGGCAGGCCCGGGCTGGATTCGAATCTGCCAGCTCAGGTGTATGTGGCTGGCACCTTAGCCGCTTGAGCCACAGTCGCCGAGCCTACTATTCCATTTCTAAGTATACATTCAAAGGAAATAAAAGCAGAATCTCCGTGAGATATATGTACACTTAGGTTCACGGCACCATTATTCACAGTAGCCAAAAGGTGAAAGCAAACCTAAGTGTCTGTAAAGTTCGTGTGCAACTTAAACCACACGACTATTTTACATTGCACACACACTTTATGGACACCCTGTGTGCATTGACAGATGAACAGGTAAACAAAATGTGATCTATAAGGGAATATTACTGAGCCTTAAAAAGGAAATTCTGACACGTGCTACAACCTGGATGAAACTTAAGACATTACCATATAAGACTGTAACAAAAAGATAACCACAACACCAGTCCCCGTATATGAAGTACTTAGTGTTATAAAACTCACAAAGTAAAACGGTGGCTGCCAGGGAGCCACGTTAAGTGGAAGGGTAAATGGGGAACTGTTGTTTAATGGGTATACAGTGTTTTCATTTTAGGAGATGAAAAAGTTGTAGAGATTGGTAGCACAACGATATGAATATACTTAACCCTACTAACTGTACACGTAAAAAAAGATGGTAACTTTTGTGTTATGTATATTTTAGCACAATTTTAAAAAGAATAGAGAAGTACTAAATGACACCATCGATCAAATGCACCTGACATTTACAGAATACTTTGCCTATCAAGACAAGCTTATACTGTCTCTGCTTCCTAAGAATAGAGGGAACATGATGGTGCCTGTGGCTCAAAGAAGTAGGTCACCAGCCCCATATACCGGAGGTGGTGGGTTCAAACTCAGCCCGAGCCAAAAACTGCAAAAAAAAAAAAAAATAATAATAATAATACAGGGATATAGACCCCTGTAATACAGGGTCTACATCACTCATATAGACCATATCTGGGATCATAAAACTAATTAACTTAAAAGAATTGAAATCACACAGAGTATGCCCTCTAACCATAATGAAACTAATGTAGAAACAGCAGAAAGATAATTAGAAATTCTCCCAATGCTTGGTAATGAAACAACATACATGTAATAATCAATGGGTCAAAGAGAAAGTGTCAAGAGAAACTAGAAAAACTACTTCAAAGTGAATGAAAATGAAAATGCAACTTATTAAAATTTATGAGATGCAACTACACCCGTGTTTAGAGGGAAAATTAGAACACTGCATGCTTATATTAGAAAAGAATAAGGCTCTCAAATCAACAGTCTAAACTTCTACATTATGAAACTAGAAAAAGATCAAAGTAGTCCCCAAACAGAAGAAGTAAGAGCTGAAATCAATCAAATAAAAAAGAGAGAGAGAGAGAGAGAAAATGAGGGTGGGGCTTGTGGCTCAGAGGAGTAGGGTGCCAGCCTCATATGCTAGAGGTGGTGGGTTCAAACCTAGCCCCGGCCAAAAACTGCAAAAAGGAAAAAAGAGAGAAAATGAATGAAACCAAAAATTGGCTCACTTCAAAGGAAAAAGAAATGTACTGGCTATCAGGAATAAAAGAAAGGCTATCTTTACAGGGCTCCCCTCCCCGCAACAAATTAAAAAAAAAAATACAGGAATACTACAATACTCTACACTCAAAAATTAGGCAATGACAGGGAACAACTTCTTTTTTTCCAGACAAAATCTCCCTCTGTCACTCAGACTGGAGTATACGGGAGTCACCACAGTCACCACAGCTCATAGCAGGCTCAAACTCCTGACCTCAAGCAATTCTCCTGCCTTAGCCTCCTGAGTAACTGGATAAAGTCATGTGCCACCACACTAGGCTAATTTTTCTATTCTTTGTAGAGGTAGTAGGGTCTTGCTCTTACTCAGGTTGGTCTTCAACTCTTGTCTTCAAGCAATCCTCCCACCCCCATCTCCTGAAGTGCCAGGATTACACATTGAGCCATTGTGCCCAGCAGAGAAACCAATTTCTTAAAAGCCACAAACTATCAACTCTCATCCAATAAGAAAAAAATAGTCTTAGATCTATCAAATAAACTGGATTACTATCTAAAAGGCTTCTTAAAAAATAATATTTCAGGCCCAGATGATTTCACTGGTAAATTATTTTTTTTTTGAGACAGAGCCTCAAGCTGTTCTCCTGGGTAGAGTGCCGCGGCATCACAGCTCACAGCAACTTCCAACTCCTGGGCTCAAACAAGTCTCCTGCCTCTGCCTCCCAAGTAGCTGGGACCACAGCTGCCTACCACAACGTCTGGCTATTTTTTGGTTGTGGCCGTCATTGTTGTTTGGCAGTCCCAGGCTGGATTCAAACCTGCCAGCTCAGGTGTATGTGGCTGGTGCCTTCACTGGTAAATTCTAACATTAACAAAAAAAAAGACACTAACCTAGGCCAGATGTAGTGGCTCACACCTGCAATCTTAGCACTCTGGGAGGCCGAGGCGGGTAGACTGCCTGAGCTCACAGGTTAAGACCGGCTTGAGCGAGAGGGAGACTTTGTCTCTAACAACAGCCAGGTATTGTGGCAGGCACCCGTAGTCTCAGCTACTTGGGTGCGGCAAGAGAATCGCTTAAGCCCAGGAGTTTGAGATTGCTGTGAGCTATGACGCCATAGCACTCTACCAAGGGCGACAAAGTGGACTTAGTCTCAAAAAAAGAAAAAAAGAGATGCTAATCTTATAAAATGTCTTCCAGAAAACAGAAGAGGAAACACTTTCCAGGAAGCTCGTAGGATGAAGGCAGCACTACCTCGATAACAAAACCAAAGACAGATCAAGAAAATAATACTACAAACCAATAACTCATGAACACTGACACAAAGGTTCTCAACAAAATACTAGGGAATCGAATTCAGCAATATGTAAAAAGAATCATGCACCGAACCAAACTGTGATATATCCTACCAAAAAGGCTGGTGCGGTTTTCAAAAATCACTAGATGTACACATTAAAGGAAAAAAATACAAAATTTATCAATTAATGCAGAAAAAACATCCGACAAAACTCAACACTCTTTCATAACAAATGCTGTCAGCAAACCTGGACGAGAACTTCCTTAACCAGAAAAAAGACATTTATGAAAAATCTACGTCTAACATCACCTTGAGCAGGGAAAGGAATGCTGTCCCCCTAACTTGAGGAACAAGGCAATGACACCTCCTCTTACCACTCATATTCAACATGGTACTGAAAATCTTAGCCAGTACAAAAATAAAAAATATATAAATACACAGAAGGTATATAGACTAAGAAGGCAAAAAAAAAAATAGTAGATAGCATGACTGTCTACGTAGATAATCCTATGAGAATTTATTAAAAAGCTCCCAGAACTAATAAATGAGTTAGCAAGGCTGCAGGATACAAGGTCAACATGTAAAAAAATCAATCTCGGCTCAGCACCTGTGGCTCAAGTGGCTAAGGCGCCAGCCACATACACCTAAGGTGGTGGGTTCGAATCCCCAGCCCGGGCCC
>NW_003852546.1:2373366-2377360 GCF_000181295.1 Otolemur garnettii | reverse complement strand
CTGTGGTCCCAGCTACTTGGGAGGCGGAGGCAGGAGACTCGCTTGAGCCCAGGAGTTGGAGGTTGCTGTGAGCTGTAATGCTACGGCACTCTACCCAGGGGGACAGCTTGAGGCTCTGTCTCAAAAAAAATAAAAATAAAAATAAAAATTAACTTGAGAGGGATCGTAGATAGAAATGTGAAAGGGATCGTAGACATAAATGTGAAATATAAAATAACAAAATCTTAGAAGAACACATGGGAGAAAAATCTTTACAACCAGAGAATAGTTCTCAGATATGATACTAGAAGCACAATCTGTAAGGAAAAAATTGATAAACTGAATTTCACCAAAATTAAAAAATTTGTTTGCAAAACAAATTACCAGACTGAGTTAAAATATTTGTAAGTCACATATCTGACAAAGGTCTTCATCTAAAATATATACAGAATTCTCAAAATTCAGCAGTAAGGAAACAAACTACCCCGTAAGATGATTTGAAGATACTTCGCCCAAGAGAACACACAGGCGTCAAAAAAGCACAATATGCCTGGCACCACCGGGGGAATGCAAATTAAAGCCACAAGGAGATGCTGCTACACATCTATTACAATGTTAAAATGGCTTTAAAAAAAGAAAAAGACAAAAGCAAGTGCGAGCCAGGAGGCAGAGCCACTGGCACTCTAACAGCAGCTTACTGTTTTGTAAAACGGTACAGCCCTCTGGACACTTGCGCAGTTAGACACACACTTCACTCTCCGACCCAGCAATTCCATTCCCAGGTGTTAACCCCAGTGAGTTAACAACCTATGTTCACACAAAAACTGTATAGGAGTGTTTAGGGGAGCTCCATTCATAATCACCAAAAACTGCAAAGAATCCAAACATCCTATAGCAAGTGAAGTAGTAAAGAAACCATGGTGCATACCTACAATGGAAAACTATTCAGCAATAAAAAGGAAGGAGCTACTAATGAAATGTAAGAACGAATTTCCGAAGCATTGCGCTGAGCGAAAGATAGTCTATCATCTTAAAAGGACATACGTACTGTATGATTCCATTCCTGTGACATTTTGGAAAAGACAAAACCAGAGTGATGAGAAACAGATGAGTGGTTGCCAAGAATTGGATATGGCTAGAAAGGGGAAGAGGAAGTTCTGTGGGGTGATGAAACTGTTGTGTATCCTAATTATGGTAGTGGCTGTACAAATGGACATGTATGTTAAAGCTCAGAGAACTACACACACAAAAAGTCAATTTAAAAAAAATGGAGCATGTGGAGACCACCAACATCCTTGGCATGGACCCAAACCTCCATAGCGTAACCACTTGCCAATTTTATGCTCTCAGACAGAAAATGGTGTGCATTCCCTTATTAGATTTTTTTGTTTATTGAAAACCATATGACAAATTCTAAGTTAGCTTTAGTTATTTCTTCCAGATTCAAAATAGAGAATAAAGGCTTCGGTTTTGCCACTCGTGAAACAAAACAAATATAAAGGGAAGAAAGAATTTCAAAATGGCAACCAAAAAAGAGAGAATCTAGCAGACGAGACCAACCAGAGAGAGGAGGAAGCATAACGTTCAGACATTAGGTGTAAACTTAGAATTTGTGCACTTTTCTGTATGTACGCTGTATAAATACATCCATAAAAGCAAAAACGTCAATCTATAATCCCAAACCCATTCTATGTCATATGCAAAAGCAAGTTCCAAAACAGCACGTGTCATGTCCCATTTTTACAAGTTCGTGCACACAGGAACAAAGTCGAGAACAATATTGGCCTAATTGTTAATGGAAAACCTCACTGGCTGATGAGAATAGCCGTCTTTTTAACTTTTACTTCATCTTTCTACATTAGTCTCATTTTTTGTAAAGCATGAACACAAATAATCATCAGAAAATGTTTTGTATTTGAAAAACAGTACTGAAGTTAGAAATCTGATATGATATCACAGACAAATTTATGTACAAATGGAATGTAAGTTCCTTGACATCAGGGAGTTTTGTAAGCCTCATAGAGTAGCAGATTCCCAAAAGACACTAACTACTAGATGTGTGGCTGGGGAACGAAGAGTAGAAATAGGGAAGGCTTCTCACAGAGAAGTGGTAACTTCAGGAGTCTCCGGATAAAGAGAGGGAAGGGATCAGGCAAGTGGCAAAGGTGGCTGGATAGAAGGAGGCCTGTGAATGCAGCTGAAGAGGCAGAGGGCTCCTGGGGTGGGGGACAAAGGCCGTGGACCTGGGGATTAGAAGAGGTGTGAAGGAAAAGGGCAGAGCTGAAGCAAAAGTTTGTGATGGAGAGAATAACGGCGGTGTCACAGGGAAAGGTCTGTGGGCTCACAATGCCTTCCACATCTAACTGTTCTGTCTCTCTCCCCTCGCTTCTCTCCTTCCCATCCCCAAGGGAAGTGATACCAGGCTGGTTTGCATAGGATGCCACGCTCAGGATCTGGAGTGCACACGGGGGTGGACACCTGACCCAAGAGCACCAATCCACAGGCTGGCCAGACACCTGAACTTGGCCTCGCTGAGAAAGCTCCACCTCTGGAATTCAACCACAATCAGCAAGTTAGCTTCAGAAAGGTTTGATAGATCACTGATAAACATTTCACATGTATAATCTATCAGATATACAGTATTTATAATACATATATATTGCACAAGATGTAACACCTGCAGCTTTGCTAAGCGTTCTTTTATTATTCCTCAAATCCTTAAGTTGTTTTGGCTTACGCTATCATTTACAGAAAATACCTAAATTTACACACTGCAGATTCTGAATGCTGTATTATGCTTTCGCGCTTAACAGTGAGATGTGGTTTGTTTCAATGGGCCTCTTAACATAGCATTCCTTAAGAGATTGTGGTTCCAGGTGAAGCGCAGCAGCTCATGCCTGTAATTCTAGCACTCTGGGAGGCCAATGCAGAAGGATTGCTTGAGCTCAGGAGTTCAAGACCAGCCTGACCAAGAGCAAGACCCTATCTCTAAAAAAAATAGCGGGGAATTGTGGCCAGCACCTGTATTCACAGCTACTTGGGAGGCTGAGACAAGAGGATGACTTGAGCCCAAGAGTTTTAGGTTGTTGTGAGCTGCGACACCCCAGCACGCTATCAGGGGCAAGAAAGTGAGACTCTATCACAAATAAATAAATAAACAAACAAACAAACAAATAAAAAATAGCCAGGTATTGTGGCGGGTGCCTGTAGTCCCGGCTGCCACAAGAGGATTGCTGAAACCCAAGAGTATGAGGTTTCTATGAGCCATGACGCCATGGCACTCTACCCAGGGTGACAGAGTGAGACTTTGTCTCAGAAAAAAATAAATAAACAAAATAAATAAAACCTCCAAATTCATGAGGCCCAAGTGCTTGGCCCTTCCAGGTTTCCCTCAAAGGCCTGGTTTAGCTGGGGATCCAGCAGTAAATCCAGAAAAACTCACATATCTGCTCCTGGCAACTCAGACCAACCCTGCAGGGATGGGCACGCCCTCGGAACAGCCCGGTCAGTCTCAAAGGTCCCTCAGGGCACACACCCAGACAGGAACAAGCGGTGAGTGGAACCTCTAATAGATTCTCTGCACCAATCTCTACTACCTATCATACAACAGCAACTGCTTAACAGATGTTCTGACAACGTAGGTTCTAAGCAGAATTAAGAGTTTTTAATTTCAACAAATGTTCTTGCCGAAATGAGTCAGCAGGTTCCCTGTTTATCTTACTCAGTTAGGTATTTGGTATTGAATACATCACCTACACACCTACACACCTCACAGAGAGCCATACAAAGTGCTGAAACATGCTGCGTATTTTTAACGCAAAATAATCTGTTTAAAATAGTATACCTGGAAAATATTTCAAGTTTACATTTTTGCTTTATTTAGTCTTATTTTAAAATATGTAGTACATTCTCCCATCTAGCTTAATATCACAGCTAAGCCATGTCTCTAAAATAAGTTTCCCACTAGGCACGGTGGCATGAGTTGATAGTCCCAGCTACTTTCGAGGCTGAAGTG
>NW_003852546.1:2371032-2373113 GCF_000181295.1 Otolemur garnettii | reverse complement strand
AAAAAAAAAAAAAAAAAAGTCTCAATTAAATAGTTAAGACAAAGCTCCTCCATACAGCATCTTCATGCCAATATGAAAAAGATCTGGGTCTTGATGAGAGCTTAGCTTGGCAAGATAGCAAATTAAAAATGGCACCTCCTCTGGGCTGAAGAACTGGGAATAGGCAACCCTTCCCCGCAATGGACGCTGTCCAGTGCCAAGGCACAGGGCTTGGCCAGAAAGCCTACAAGCTGGACCTCTGCCTCTCTCTCTCTCTCTGCTTGGCAGGTCCTGGGCCCTCGAAGCCCAGACCAACAGCTGAAGCTTCTCCAAAGCATCCAGTGAAGGTGAGGCAGGAGCATGAGCCTCAACTACCTTAGCAAATCACCACTGATCCAACATACCAGAGTGATGTACTCACCACCAGCATCACACACAGCAGGACCATGCAAATAGCCAGGCAGAATTATCCACCTACTGTCCCAGTTGCAGCCCTAAAGCTACACTCTAAAAGAAATATGGATTAATTTGCTGGCAAATTATCCCGATCTCACTTAACTCCCTAGGAATTAAGGAACTAAAAGGCAAAATTATATCTAACACCAGGGTTTTATTACAACCCAAACCCTGGGGCTCCCAAGTCAGCTGCCTGCCCCAGTACATTCACCTGCCTGGGCTGAGGCTCACAGATTTTCAAGGAAAGAACCTGAGTAGGAAAGTGAGTGGAGCAGAACCTGGCTGGATGAGGCAGGGGCCATCAGTGCCTTAATAACTAACATTCACCAAGCGCCTCCCACGGCAGGCTCTATGCTAAGCACTTTTCGGTCTCACCAGCCCTATGTTGGCAGATATCCCTGATGATTCTGGCCTGACGCAGGCTCATAAAGGCCGGGCTGAGGCCTAAAGGTCTCAGAGAGAAGGGGCAAATGAAATCAGGAGGGTTGAACATGCAGGGATTGCATGAAAATCCAACTCACCCAGCTTCCTCTCCCAATTAAGTAGGAAAGATTTTGAAAGGGACAAAGATTATGGAGTACCTTCAATCGGAAACCAGTCCTGTTAGAACATAACTTTCCAAGTTATCCGATCCCATGGACTGTGCATCTTTCATTGTCTGTGAGCTATTTTATAATGCTCTTAAGTTATACATAACTGACAGCAATGCAAATGATCCTTGTCTATAAATAAGCAAATGAATTCTGTCTGGTGGAGAGACAACTGATTCCCTTCCGAGCCAGAGTTGCATCTACTTGGAATTCATTTCATGGAATGTATGTATGTGTGTCTGCTCTTTGGATTTCCCTTTGAACAGGTTGTATATCTTACCAGTTCCCTCATTAATTAATAAAATATTTTGTATTTATATGAGTTCCAATTTTATCTTTAAAAAGTTACCATTTAATACTCAGAAAGAATATCCAAAGGGTGCCAACCTGAGGTCAGTGACTCTTCCGATCCCTAACACTGTCAAGTACACTGGCAAACAGGAAGGTAGGCAAGTCTCAATTTTTACCTCTCTTCCCTTCCTCCTCAGGGAACATGGTCTCCAATGTCCTCATGACGTTTACTGGCTCTGAGCTCAGCAAATTTCAAAATCCAAGGAGAAAGAAGAGCTGAAGGGCCTCCATTTTCCCCTGGCGCTAAAAGATGTGACAAGAACTGGGAGCCAGAGGCCTCTTTGAGGATGCAGACCCACTAAGAACAGTGCCAGCAGAGAGGAAAACAGAAGTGGACTAAGTCACCATAGGATGGGACAGATGAGGGATGTGGAATAATGTTCAAATCTGCCTAATGGCTGAAGAAACAAAAGCTCACACAAGGGTTCCAAGTGTGGTCTCTGAAGGGAGACTGCACAGCTCCCCACTTACTAGTGAGTTACTGACCCCAATAAGCCTCTATTTTCTTATCTGTAAAATGGAAACATTAATAGTATAAAACATTTAGTAACCTGGCACGCAATGATGCATAATAAGTGTTAGCTTTAATATCATTTATTTTGATTGAGAAATGAGTTTAGCATATTATAAAATAAAAACAAGGCTCGGCACCTGTGGCTCAAGCGGCTAAGGCGCCAGCCACATACACCTAAGGTGGCGGGTTCG
>NW_003852546.1:2367792-2370651 GCF_000181295.1 Otolemur garnettii | reverse complement strand
GTGGCATCACAGCTCACAGCAACCTCCAACTCCTGGGCTCAAGCGAGTCTCCTGCCTCCACCTCCCAAGTAGCTAGGACCACAGGCATCCACCACAACACCGGCTATTTTTTGGTTGCAGCCATCATTGTTGTTTGGTGGGCCTGGGCTGGATTTGAACCTGCCACCTTAGGTGTATGTGGCTGGCGCCTTGGCCACTTGAGCCACAGGCACCGAGCCCCATTTGTCATTTCCTTTCCATCCAAACTGCCAAAAGACCAGTTGGGTCGTCTGTTCTCACCTGATCTGCTCAGTCTCTTACGAGACCTTGCCATAATCCCACCCTTCTCAAAGCCATTCCTCACACCCTCTAACCCAGCAACACCCAACAGAAATACTTGTATGTGAGCCACACACAAAGCTAAAAGCTTTCTAATAGCCATATTCTACAAAGTAAAAAAGAAATAGGTAGAATTAATTTGAGTAATATATTTTATTTAACCCAGTATATCCAAAACATTATCATTTCAATATATAATCAATATAAAAAACTGAGATATTTCCTACTGTTTTTTTCTTATTAAAGCGTCAAAATCCAGCCTGCATTTTATACTTATGATTATTTCAAGCGCTCTCCATCTTTTCAGAAAATGCAAATTCATTAGCCTAACAAACCAGGCCCTCTCCAACATCTAACCACATGCCCTTCCCTTCCATATCTTTGCTTAGTGAACCACACCTGAATTCGCCTCTTATCACGCCTTCCTGGGCTTGACTCCCAGCACCTTGGGATATTCCTCCGCCATCCGACACACATCTTACTCCAGGCACTGGCCACGCAACATGTCATGCAAATGTGCCCCTTTCCCAAAAGGCCACAAGTACTTCCCTGCCAAGCCCACTCTCCCCAGGCCTCTACGAGAGCACTTAGCTCAGGTGGTCCACCAGTTTTGTCTGCCCCAAATCCTCAACTCCAAGAGGTCCGTGAGCTCCTTGGAGCTAGGGATTTGTGTTCCACTTATATATGTATAAATACATAAATTCAGCCCAAATTGAGTCCAATTTATATTTAAGTACACAGCCTGGGCACTTCATATTTACATATGAAGTATGGATTTTTTTTAAGATGTGGCTATGTTACAACTTTTACTGACATCTAGTTACTGAGCTTGATTGAACTCTCAAGTTATTTAGACAACTCTTAATCTCAAATTGTACACATTTATAGATGGGTGAAAGAAAGTAGACCAGCTAAAAAGCAGCTACCGCTGCAAGAGCCACTGTTCCTGGAGTTTTTTTCCCCATTAGCACAAAGATCTTTTAGCCTTCAACTGTTTTTCATAGCTGGGCTGGAATAAACGGGAAACCACAAAAATGAAGGCTTCCACTGGGCCAGTCATCAAATCACAGTGGCAATGAAGAGACCATCCACAACGATCCACATGCGATTAATCGCTACATTTTATGTGGTTATTTACTCATTTAATTCTCAAATTTAACTAATTCTTTGAAATTTTCAGTAACAAAATTCTGGACTACAGGAGCTCTTCGAGCCCTCTCCACCCTTCACCGAAGATCCCTGCCCTCCCTTTTCAGGCCCCATGGAACTGCTGCTCTTTTATTTTAATCAGAAAGCTTTATAAAAACAATCGCTATGGCCCTCAGCCTCCATCCCAGTTGGGTCTTTTTTTTCCCCTCTTATCGTGTAAAGTGTCTCAGAAGATTCTGGCTTGGCAGACATGAGTGACTCCATCTGAACATGTTAATCAGAAAGCAGACAACTTCAATAATAATTACAGATCCCTGGTTTTCGTTTCATACTTTTCTAAGCAAAAAGCTTGGCAAAGCCTCTTATGGTTTCCCCAACTTTTACAAAAATCTGTCTCCTAAGCAAAAGCTTCTGTTTCCTAGTAGCAGTAGCTACTCCTTTAAAACTTAAAGTTAAAAAAAGAAAAAGTAATTACAATGGCATCTTACTTCCATACTTTCTCCCCAGTATTTTCCACTTAGAACAGAATCCACTGATTTATTTATAAACATATGATTATTTTTCCCTTATAGATCCCATGTGTTAAAAAATTTGACCTTACAAATTATGTTAAGTAATAATCCACAAGTTTTCTTTATTAAATATGTATTACACTCAACTGTTTATCCAGCACCTTACTACATGCCAGGTACTGGTTTAGGCGTTGGGGACACAGCAGGGAACCCGAACTCAAAAGTCTCTGTCTCACGAAGTTCACATTCCGCTCAGCGGGTAAATACTAAGAAGAATCAAGCAAAGGCCAGGCATGTGGCTCATACTTGTAACTCTAGCACTTAGGGAGATGGACATGGATGGATTGCTTGAGATCAGGAATTCTAAGACCAGCCTACTAAAAATAGAAAACTGAGCCAAGTGTTGTGTCTGGTGCCAGTTACTTGGGAGGCTGAGTCAGGAGGATCACATGAACCCAGTAGTTAGAGGTTGCCGCGAGCTAGGCTGAGGTCATACAGGGCACTCTAGCCTGGGCAACGGAATAAGACTCGACCTCAAAAAATAAAAATAAAAAATAAAATAAAGTTCCTCCAGAGCTGTCAAGAAAGAATTAATTTAGCCCTGTGGCCCAGAAGGAACAGTAAGGACTCACAGAGCTGGCTGTCTCCCGGGCGTCTATACTGTGGGTAAGCACACTGGAGATCTGTGATAAACTGAGCCTTCCCGGTATGCTGCAGGGAAGAATGGTGACCAAGGCTGGATTATTTTTTTAATGTTCAGAAATGTGATGGTACTACCCTTTGATGTAGTGAAAGTGCTCCATGAAATTTAACAAAATACAATAATTCAAAAGAAGAATCCAAGCTATATTCACGAGGATGTTTACTGATAGAGTTTTTT
>NW_003852546.1:2361477-2367584 GCF_000181295.1 Otolemur garnettii | reverse complement strand
CCGGGCTGGGGATTCGAACCTGCCACCTTAGGTGTAGGTGGCTGGCGCCTTAGCCGGTTGAGCTATAGGCACTGAGCCTAGAGTTTTTCTAATAACAAAACACTGGGCTACCACAGGGTGTCTCATAGAACCTTTGGTTTGAGAGGGTTTGTTTTTGCTTTTTTTTAGACAGAGTCTCACTTTGTCCCCCTTGGTAGAGCACCATGGAGTCATAGCTCACAGCAACCTCAAACTCTTGGGCTCAAGCAATTCTCTTGCCTCAGCCTCCTGTGTAGCTGGGACTACCGGTGCCCGCCACAACGTGGGGGTATTTTTAGAGACGAGGTCTCGCTCTGGCTGAGGCTGGTCTTGAACCTGTGAGCTCAGACAATCCACCCACCTTGGCCTCCCAGAGTGCTAGGATTACAGGCGTGAGCCACTGCATATTAGCTTTTAAGCAAATGTACAACTAGTAACAGCTAACATTTTAG
This sequence comes from Otolemur garnettii, assembly GCF_000181295.1. Lineage (NCBI taxonomy): Eukaryota > Metazoa > Chordata > Mammalia > Primates > Galagidae > Otolemur > Otolemur garnettii. The sequence goes on along the minus strand of NW_003852546.1, from coordinate 2,367,114 downwards.
TCATTTTGAATAGAAAGTACTTATATGTGGTATAAAATTCAAAAGGCACTAAGAGGTTTTTTTTTTGCAGTTTTTGGCTGGAGCTGGGTCTGAACCTGCCACCTCCGGCATATGGGGCCGGTGCCCTACTCCTTTGAGCCACAGGGGCCACCCCAAGACATTAAGAGTTTTACACAGTGAAAAATGTCTCCCTGCTATCCAGTTCCTCAACTTGTATCACTCCAGAGATACTTTCTATCACTGTCAATCTGTCTGGACTGCTACAACAAAATACCTTAAAATGGATAACTAAGAAACATATTACTCAAAGTTCGGAGGCTGTAAAGTACAAGATTAAGGGGCCAGCAGATTTAGTGTCTGGGGAGAGCCTAGTCCTCATAAATGGCACTTCCTATGCGTCCTCATATGGCACAAGAGGCAAAGACACTCCCTTCAAGCTCTTTTGTAAGGAACAGTAATAATTCCATTCATGAGGGGTCTGCCTTTATGAGTTACCTACTTCCCCAAAGCCCTCCCACACACACACTTTTTTTTTTTTATTGAATGGTAACTATGTACATTAATGCACTTCTGGGGTATAGTGTAGGGTTTTCACATGCAATCTGAAATACTTCCATCAAACTGCTCAACACAGCCTTCATGTCATTTTCTCAGTTATTGCTTTAAAACGTTCACATTCTACTCTCAGAAAGATTCACCTGTACCGCCACACACACACTTTTAAGAGACAGGGTCTCCCTCTATTGCCCTGACTAGAGTGTAGTGGTGTCATCATAGCTCACCACAACCTCAACTCCAGGGCTCAAGTGATCCTCCTACCTCAGCCTCCCAAGTAGCTGGGACTACAGGCACATGCCACCAGGACCAGACAATTTTTCTATTTTTAGTGGAGACGGGGTTTTGCTCTTGCTCAGGCTGGAGGCCCCACTTCTTAGTACTATCACATTGTGTATTAAGTTCCAGCATATGAACTTAGTGGAACACCAGCCCTCAGACCACAGCAACTGCCAACAAACAGGTTTTGATGACTTGGTTTGTGAGAGACTGAGCTAATAAGCATCATGGTAGGCTGGCACAGGGAGTAAATTATCCCCAACTTATAAGTGACTAGATCTGCTGGTGGCCAGAAGTGAATAAGCAACTTGCAGAAACCGTCGTGACTGATAAGATACAAACTCCATACTCTCAGAAACACTTCCTCCCTTACAACACACACACAGTCACTCTCTCCCCAAACAAGGATGGTTTCATGTTATGTTGGCCTCTCTAACGGGAACACACTTCCATCACCCACCCCCATCCCTCTGCCTGGCTAACTTTGACTTTCCATACAAATTTTGTTTTATGTTTTTTGAGACAGAATCTTACTCTGTCGCCCTCGGTAGATTGCCATGGCGTCACAGTTCACAGCAACCTCAAACTCTTGGGCTCAATGATCCTCTTGCCTCAGCCTCCCAAGTAGCTGGGACTACAGGTTCCCACCACAATGACTGGCTAGTTTTTTAGAGACGGGGTCTCCTTCTCTCTTGCTCAGGCTGGTGTCAAACTCCTGAGCTCAGGTAATCCACGGCCTTCAGTCTCCCAGAGTGCTGGGATTATAGGCATGAGCCACTGTGCCTGGACTCGATATAAATTGTAGAAGCATTTTTACTCCATCTACAAAAAATCTAGCTAGGTATTCGGTGGTTGTGTTACTCATAACTTGTAACCCTGCTAACTCACTGGTGAGTCCTAGCAGCTTTTCTATAGATTCCCATGGGATTAACTACATAGACAAATCATGCCATTTGCAAATAGGGAATTTTCTTTCTCACTAATCCCTACGCCTTCTGTTTATTTCTCTTGCACTGGACTTTCAGTATAAGGCTGAATATGACTGGGGAAAGCAATGTCACTGCCTGTTCTCCATCCTAGAGGGGAAAGTGTTCATGCTTTTCCCACTAAGTGTGATGTTAGTTTTAAACACCTTTTCAGGTTGAGGAAGTTCTGTTCTCTTCCACTTCTGCTGACAGCATTTATCATAAAAAAGTGTTGAATAATGTCAAATTTTTTTCCTCCATCAACTGATATAATCATGATGTGTTTTTCCTTGAAAAAGAAAAAAAATTTTTTGAGACAGTCCCACTCTTTTGCCCTAAGTAGAGAGCGCTGTGGCATCATAGCTCACAGCAACCTCAAACTTTTGGGCTCAGTCTCCCAAATAGCTGGGACTACAGCACCTGCCACAACATGCGGCTAGTTTTTCTATTTTTAGTAGAGATAGGGTCTTGCTCTTGCTCAGGCTGATCTTTTAACTCCTGAGCTCAAGCAATCCACCTGCCTCAGCCTCCCAGAGTGCTATAATTACTGGTGTGAGCCACCTCGCTAGCCTTTGAAACGTTAAGAGGATGTACATCTATTTATTTTCGAAAATGGCACCAGCCTTTCGTTCCTGGGATAAATCACCATTGGTTTGGTGTATTATTCCTTTAAATATTGCAAGATTCTATTTCCTGTTAGTTTTTTGGTGAAGATTTTTGTGCCTCTGTTCATGAAGAATATTGCTCTATAGTACCCTTGTCTTAAACTGCCTGCCTGGTTTTGTAAAAACAGATGTGTACTCTACACTTAACATCCTTTTTTCAGAGGTCTTGGATGGCAATTTTACTATTTTTAATCATCATAAAAAGTTAAGAGTAGATACAACTTTGCTTTTCTGCTAGAGTTTATTTGATTCCAAGTCCTTGATCAAGAAGACAACTCCTACAGATAATAATCTTCCTCAAGGATAATGGGACTGTTTTACAAGCAGCCACATGATGGTGGATTTGAGAAACCAAAGTAGTGAAATCCACTACACCCACCAGGATGATCCTGCATAGCTTCAGGGATGGGTGGGAGCAGAGAGGACAAAGGAATCCTCAGTAGTAAAAAAAAAATACACTCCTTCAAGATGCGACACGGGGCATTTTGTGTTTCCCTAGTTACCTGACCAGCTCTTAAGAATCAGGAAACCAAGTCAGACTCAACTGCACGTCAGTTGAACCAGTTCCTCCAACACAGTTGAGGGGATTTAGGACTGTTAAGTTTGCCCTATGTCTATAGCTATTCCTTTACCAAGGTTGCAATTTTGTAAATGTGGCTATTTGTATGCTATGTATAGGTTTCCATCACTTACTTTCCCACTAGATTTAAGTAAAAATTCAGTTTTTTACTGCCCTATCCTGGCACATCCCCTAGAGAGCAGTGATCTTCCAGGACTCTGTTGACAGGCTCAGAAAACTAACTAGGTTTCCATCAAATAAAAGATATGCCATTACCTAACCTTGAAATGCTTTGAGTTACTTGAGAAAGCATCTACCAAACATTAACCCCTTAATTCTTAGAATTCCCAAATGCTCAGTTAGTCATTACCACTCATATTCTAGGAGATGTGGTTAAAGTTCAGATGTCAAGATCAGCAGAGCTAAAATTTTAATTTAAACATATCCTATTATCCACTTTTGTTATAAAAAGTCCAAACAAATGTACTGTCAAAAGATAAACTGGGATTAGGAATGGCTCAAGAAAGATGTCTGAAGCAAGAAGAGCCCCTGAATGGTCCTTTTAGAACTGAAATGCCTGGCTCCGCACCTGTGGCTCAAGTGGCTAAGACGCCAGCCACATACACCTAAGGTGGCGGGTTCAAATCCAGCCCGGGCCCACCAAACAACAATGACAGCTGCAACCAAAAAAACAGCCAGGCATTGTGGTGGGCGCCCATGGTCCCAGCTACTTGGGAGGCTGAGGCAGGAGACTTGCTTGAGCCCAGGAGTTGGAGGTTGCTGTGAGCTGAGATGCCATAGCACTCTACCCAGGAGTATAGCTTGAGGCTCTGTCTCAAAAAAAAAAAAGAACTGATATGCCTTTGAGAAGATCCATCTGCTCCTTCGTAAAAAGGACAAAGCTGCACATCTTGGAACAGGACATGACCCAGTGAGAAATCAAAATCTTGTAAGCTCACTGCCTTAGCACTGCAAAAACTCACACATAAGGACACTAGACTGCCCAAAGATCACAGAAACATCCTCAGTCCAGAGGTCTCCCCTAAGGTGACCAGACGTCCCGCTTCTGGCAAGACAGTCCTGATTTTTAACAATTTGTTCCATGTCCCGCAGCATTTTTAAAAAAATCCCAATTTTTGGAAGGCATGCATGACAAGCTAGGGAACAGCAGGAGAACGGGAAGACAGGAAAGGAATATACAGTTTTAGGATGCCATGTGGTTATTTCACCAAGATAAGAGTTTTACATTATTTTTGTTAATTTTATAATGTTAAACTTTAATAATAACAAATAACTGGGCTCGGCGCCTATGGCTCAACCGGCTAAGGCGCCAGCCACATACACCTAAGGTGGCCGGTTCGAATCCAGCCCGGACCCGCCAAACAACAATAATGGCTGCAACCAAAAAATAGCCGGGCGTTGTGGCGGGCGCCTGTGGTCCCAGCTACTTGGGAGGTGGAGGCAGGAGACTCGCTTGAGCCCAGGAGTTGGAGGTTGCTGTGAGCTGTGATGCCACGGCACTCTACCCAGGGGGACAGCTTGAGGCTCTGTCTCAAAAAAAAAACAAAAAAACAAAAAAACAAATAACTGTTGAGAACTGAGTATTGAGAACTGCTTATCAAAGTTCGCATTGTTGATCAGTTGTTAGAATTCAGCCACCATTGTTCAGACTTAATGAATAATGGCATTTTTTGGCATTGGCAACCACGAAAACATTTTGTAACTGTCTCTCAGACGATACACATCGTACTGCATGCTACTGCTAGTTAAACAAGTGATGTCAACAGATCAGCTATTCAGATAATTTAGGTAAGTAATTTATTTATTTATTTCGTAAATTTAGTAAACAGTACTCGTATTATTTATATTTTATACTGGTGGCAAAAAGTCTAGCACCAGCCTTGAAAGTGACACTTATGACTTAGGAGGTATCATTATTAAAAAAAATATATTGATAAGTTAAAGGTTAAATCTTGGGCATCAGCAAAAATCACAATAGAGAACAAATGGTTAGAAACATTTCATCATTTTGAAACAAACCATGTTCCATACAATAATGCACTAAAAACTGTGGGATACGCGCTGCCCTTACCAGGAATTAATGCTGTGACTGAACGCGTTTTTCCCACGGTAAATAAAGTGTGGACATCAGAAAAATCACAATTAAGTGCTGAGGCTTTGAAAGCCATTTTATGTGTGAAATACAATTTAACAAATTCTTATGAAAAATTTCATGACCTTTTAAACAACGACAGCAATCTACTAAAAAAAATTCACTCAAATGAGAAATATGCCAAAGAATAAAATAATACTATACATAATTTTTTAATGTATTATATTTGTAAATTGTACTTATGTTGAAATTAAGAAATATATATTACAATACTATTTTTGCATTCTATGAAAATTTTTGTTGATCCATATAGACCAAATTTTTAATTAAGAAACTCCCCAGCCCCAACCCCACCCCCATCAATGGTGTCCTGCTTTACCAATGTTAAAATCTGGTCACTTTACACTAAGCAGAACTCAAATGGGTATGTTCAGGAGACAGTAAAAAGCAACTCTGAAACTAGACTGCCTGGGTTCAAATCCCAGCTCTACCACAACTCAC
>NW_003852546.1:2357792-2359634 GCF_000181295.1 Otolemur garnettii | reverse complement strand
AAAAAAAAAAACAAATATATAATCATGACTATTGGGTAATATTTTTACAAAGTTTCTTTAGAGACAGGAAATATTAATTAGCAACAACGATAGCTACCACTTATAACACATTAATTAAATGCCTAATAAACTAGGTGCTAATTTTTACACATTACTTCATTCTCTTATTCCTGGGAGGGAAATAATATGCTCATTTTACAGAAAAATCTCAGCCTTGACTATTGAGAGCTGATTGCTAGCATCTGTGCAAGGTTTTTAACACTGAAATGATTTTAAAAGTCTCAAACTTTAATGCACATTTGGATCAGCTAGGATTTGCTAAAATGCAAATGATTCATGAATGGGGTGAGGTACATTCTTAACAAGCTCTCAGGTGATGGATGACAATGGACTAAACCTGGAGCAGCAAGGATCTACAGATTGCAATAGGCCACATACCACCAAAAAAGTCTATCAATATTAAAATTTTTTAAAGTCTAATTATTCCCAAAACAACATAATTAGAACTTACTCTTATTTCTCGATGGGATTCTGAGTTTTGTGACATCTTAGAACCATCTTCATAATGACTGCTTGGGATTTTTTTCCCCAGTTTAAATGTAAACTGAGAAATTTCTTGAAAATTTGTGCAGAGAAAGGGTTCTCCTCAAAACCCTGAATTCTCAGCAAGCCACAGACACAGAAGACTGTCTCAAGTTGCCATACCCCTCAAGCAGCTCCCTTTTCTTTACTTGCCCACATGTAATTTCTCATTGTTTAAATTCTAGAGATTAAACAAACAGCAGTTAAGAGAGATTTTAAGGGATGGGCCCAAAAGTTCTTCTAGATTAAAAGTAAAGCTCTACAACAAAACAGTACCTTACCAAAAGGTAATGATAAATACCACTGGCTTCCATCCTTGGCCTTAGGTGACAAAATCCCAGCAACAAGGTAAAACTAAGACTTTGTACAAACTACAAAGTGTTACTATAATATAATTATTTTACTATAATAGATCCTTAGAGTGGCAAGTTCTCTTTATTTCAAAAGCCCACAGTGTAAACAAAACCAAGGTGTCTGACCAGGCCTGCTCTTTTCTTAGTCATTTCTGATCATCTTGTCCTATACACACACACTGGCTAGCTCTCTCTTTTAAAAGGCAATGACACACTTCCCCACACCACCTACATTCTCTTAGCTAACAGCAATGCCTAACCACAGAACTAGTGTATCTCTGAGAATATTCCAGTTTACTGGATAAAGTCAGTTTAAAATTCTAAAGACAGATAACCTGATTCATTTGTCTTTCCTTAAACCCCTTCAAAGATACCCTCTGGTAATAAGCAGAACAAGCCTTTCACTACGCAGATAGATAAACCAGTCCATGATTCCGCAATTCACAAACACCAAGACCTTTATTTAAGGGTGTCCACACATTATATTATTCCCAAGGAATGTTTATTTACTCGATCAAGTAAGAACAGAGGGACCAGCACTACAAGAAACAAAATGCAGATCTCCTCCAGCTAGGTGCAAATGGCTTCTCTAGCTGAGAAGCCTATGAAGTTTTGAAGCCAGGCCGCAGAGGAAGGCCAACCTGTGACAGGGAATTGGAGGAACAAACAGATTTTTCTGAACTGGAGAATGCTCTACCCGCAATAGAGTTAAGCAACTGCCCAGAGAGGCCTGTTAACCACAAAACAGGGACAGAGCTGACAGGCCCCTGCCCTGAACACCCTGAAAGCTGAAACTAAGGACCCTGAGAAATGAACTCCACTATGAACAAGCCCAACAGAAAGTTCTCTGTTTCTGTTACATTCAAAACTGGCTGCCCTCCCAGAGTGATTTAACTCTGGGTACCAA
>NW_003852546.1:2353469-2355266 GCF_000181295.1 Otolemur garnettii | reverse complement strand
GCCTTAGCCACTTGAGCCACAGGCGCCGAGCCTATGCATTATTTTTATAAATTTTTTCTTTGGAAGTTTTTCCTGAATAGTTTTATTAGCGCCAGGGATGCAGAACCTGCAGAGATAACAGGTATTTATCAACAGATTTTTATCGAGCCCTATTTAACAGATATTTATTGAGCCCTTACTATGTGATAAGCAATATGCTAGGAACTGGGAATAGATGACCAGTTAAAGGTGACAGCTTAAATGATTGGATGTAGGCTCTGACCTCTCTCCCCCAGATCTCAGTGAAACAACAATTAAAGGAATTCTTTTTTTTTTCAGACAGAGTCTCACATTTTCTCCCTCAGTAGAGTACTATGAAATCACAGCTCACAGCAACCTCCAACTTATGGGCTTAGGCAATTCTTTTGCCTCAGCTTCCCAAGTAGCTGGGAATACAGGTGCCCACCAGAACACCCAGCTATTTTTTGGTTGCAGTTTGGCCGGGGCCAGGTTCAAACCCGCCACCCTCTCAGTATCTGGGGCCGGCACTCTACCCTCTGAGCCACAGGCACCACCCTAAAGGAATTCTTTTATGTTTAACAGTGTCTCACTCTATTGCCCAGGGCGGAGTGCAGTGGCAGGATCATGGCTCACTGCAGCCTTGAACTCCTGAGCTCAAGCGATCCTCCCACCTCAGCCTCCCAAGAAGCTAGGGCTACAAGTTGACATGATACACAGCTAATTTTTCTATTTTTGTACAGACAAGGTCTCACTATATTGCCCAAGCTGGTCTCAAATTGCTGGGCTCAAGCAATCCTCCCACCTTGGCCTCCCAAGGTGCTGAGATTACATATGTGAGCCACAGTACCTGGCTGGGATTTATTTTTCTTTTCAGGGCACTAAACCACTGGGACAAAGAATGGGAAAGGAGATAATGGCAATAAAATGTTGGAAACTGAGAAGCAAATAGGCAAGTGATAACTGGCTTAGCAATTCCTAGAAAGCTAAACCCCAAGCTGACAGTGGGAAAGGCTGAAATGCAATCTAGGTTATGTCACAGAAGAAAAGGCTCAGCACTGGGCAGCACCAAGAACATAAAGAAGTGGAGGATGAACTCAGGAATAAAAAACCAGACTGAATGAAAGTCTTTTAAAGATGCAGCTGGATCCTTGGATCCCTTCCTGTGTCCATTGCTTAGACTGCAGTGTTGTTCTCTGGAGAAAATAACACAGGGTCCCCTTAGCTAGGGATCCCTAGACACAGTGCACTGTAGAAGACCCATACTGAATATAGGGGTAGATTAACTGAAAGTTGGGACTACAGACATATGCCACCATGCCCAGCTAATTTTTTAATTTTTTGTAGAAATGGGGTTTGGCTATGTTGCCCAGGCTAGTCTCAAACTCCTGGCCTCAAGGGATCCTTCAATGAGTTTTTCAGGATTCTACTTTGAAATATTATAAATGACAGCAAGTCTCCAAACAGGCCTGGTGTGGTGGCTCACACCTGTAATCTTAACAGGCCTCTGGGAGGCCTAGGTGGTTGGATTGCCTGAGCTCAGGAGTTAAAGACCACCCTGAGTAAGATTATCTCTACTAAAAATAGAAAAACTAGGCTCGGTGCCTGTGGCTCAAGTGGCTAAGGCGCCAGCCACGTACACCCAAGATAGCGGGTTTGAATCCGGCCCGCCCGCCAAACAATGACGGCTGCAACCAAAAAATAGCCAGGCATTGTGGCAGGCGCCGGTGGTCCCAGCTACTTGGGAGGCGGAGGCAGGAGACTCGCTTGAGCCCAGGAGTGGGAGGTTGCTGTGAGCTG
>NW_003852546.1:2351362-2353072 GCF_000181295.1 Otolemur garnettii | reverse complement strand
GGGGGTGCAATGGACGCCGGTCTATGCTGTGGAAACCTAAGACCAGCTTTTGTGAGGCCCACTACATTCACACAAGAGGGAACATCTACTTGGGAGGCAGAGGCAGGAGACTCGCTTGAGCCCAGGAGTTGGAGGTTGCTGTGAGCTGTGATGTCATGGCACTCTCCCCAGGGGAATAGCTTGAGTGTCTGTCTCAAAAAAAAAAAAGAAAAGAAAAGAAATTGAGGAGTCAGTGGTAAACAAGGTAGGCATAGTCCCTGCCTGCAGAACATGGAGAGCAAGTATTGTAACCAGTAAATACAATAGTATGTGCTGAGCATTGTTGAGTGCAGGAAGGGCATCCTTCGTGGTATGGAATTTCCAGCAAAAGGATTTAAGTTTTGAATCTGTGGGTCAGAACTTCAGCGGAGGATGATGCAGGTTGATGGAAGAGTGTTTCGGAGAGAGGGAACGTATGCAAAGGCCCAGAGATAAGCAAAAACAAGGCACACTGCAGAGACTCGAGTGCAAAACTCAATAGGAGGGAGACTGGCAGAGAAGACTTGAGGCTGAAAGGTACCTCGGGCCAGTCCCTGTGGGGCCTCCTGGGCCACAGAAAAGGGTAGGCTCCAAATGTAAGAGTGTAGGCACAAGCTGGCCTAGGGAGGCCTGCCTGGGAGGATGCTCTCTCTAGCTTCAGTGCAGGGATGGACTAAGCAGAAGCAAGAGTGGAGGCTCCCGTCCAGAACTTATTAATCTATTTCCTGTTCCTGGACACTAGCCTACATTTATTTTTAGTTCCAGAGAAAGACTCAGATTTTTCTCTTCTGGTTTTTAACAGAAGTTCCCAGAGTTCCAAAGAGTGTTGTTGGGAATCCTCATATAGTAGACAAAACCTGGTATTACGGTGCCTTCCTTGGTGTTAAGCTGTAATACATTATGAATCTCCGGCTATAGCTGTGCCTCTAGGCATCTGTGACTGCTGCAGACAAAGTGAAGGCCATAAATGATAGAGAAGCAGGCAGCCCTTGGACAGTCCCCAGGTTCTAGGGTCACATATCCAGGGCTGACTCAGGGCAATCAGACTCATAAGGAACTGATGAATATGCCAGATGCTACTTTCACAACTGCTGCCCAGAGGATATACTCTGCCAGAGTTATCTCAAACCCTGATCTTATCCTGGAAGAACTGCTCAGGGCAGCCAGATGATGGGGAGGGGCACCTCCTGCATGCGGACATGCTTGGGAGTCAGGATGGATACTTGGGCTCTTGCCCAGGTCTCTTAACAGTGCAGTCTTTTTCACCCCAGGCGGTGCTTGGGCACTGGCAACTTTCTTAGCATTGACCCGTTTCCCTACACTCCCAGCAGATCAGTACCTGTCTGTTCTTCAGACTGTGTTCAAGTTTAGTATCCTTAGGTATGGACTGTTCCCCAGGATACATGATTCATGTGGATCAGATGAGGCCTCTTTCCAAGTCCTTCAGCCTCTCAGTTACTCTTGGCGGTGGCTCCCTCCCAGGGAAACCACTTCCAAGTCCGAGGACCCCTCACTGTATCCCTCCCACTCACATAGTGACTTCATTTAGCATCAGAACACAGAGAGAGCCCTAGCCTCAGAGGTACTGGTCCTACAAGGAGTTTAGAGTCTAAATTCCATAAAGAGCTAGGAGAGAGGCTCGGCGCCTATAGCTCAACCGGCTAAGGCGCCAGCCACGTACACCTAAGGTGG
>NW_003852546.1:2340887-2351285 GCF_000181295.1 Otolemur garnettii | reverse complement strand
ACCAACCACATACACCTAAGGTGGCAGGTTCAAATCCAGTCCCGGCCTGCCAAACAACAATGATGGCTGCAACCAAAAAATAGCCAGGCACTGTGGTGGGTGCCTGTGGTCCCAGCTACTTGGGAGGCGGAGGCAGGAGACTTGATTGAGCCCAGGAGTTGGAGGTTACTGTGAGCTGTGAGGCCATGGCACTCTACCCAGGGGGACAGCTTGAGGCTCTGTCTCAAAAAAAAAAAAAAAAAAAAAAGAGCTAGGAGAGAAACACCTCCCAAACTGTGGTCCCAGCATGGTCTGTGTCTGGAGACAGCGCCTAATCGATGAGGTGGGGTTCACACTTCATTTTGTTTCTTACTGAGGCCTCTCCCCGTGCATCCTTGTAAGTGCTGGTAGGGGCAGGAAAGGGGGTGGCTTTTCCTGTAACTTCGATTAAGCAGTAAATCTAATCTACTTTTAATAAACCCAGCAATTAGCAGGAGTCCAAAGAGACTTCTACCTCAAACAGAAATATATAGACAGGAGTGGCGAGTAGAAGATTTCAAGCATAAAGTATAGATAGTGGGAAGACTGGTTTAGTGTGTCATTTGCAATTATCAGTATTAAAATCAGGCATGAACCAAACACAAAAAGAAAATTTTACATTTAATGTTTTAAGACTAAAAACTTAGCTGGGCACAGTGGCTCACACCTATAATCCTAGCATTCTGGGAGGCCAAGGTGGGTGGATTACCTGAGCTCGGGAGTTTGAGACCAGCTTGAGCAACACTGAGACCCTGTCTTGAAAACTGGCCAGGCGTTGTGGTGGGTGCCTATTGTCCCAGCTACTCAGGAGGCTAAGGCAAGACGATCCCTTGAGCTCAAGAGTTTGAGGTTGTTGTGAGATATGACACCATGGCATGCTACCCAGGGCAACAAAGTGAGACTTTCTCAAAAATAAAAAAAAAAAATAAAAAAATAATAACTTGGTTTGAAATCATTCTCTCTACTTCTAAAAAGCCTTTTAAAAGAAAGTTACCAGTATAAAGTCTTTACCTCTGAAGGATTAGATTCAAAGATATAAACAACAAAAGCCCATGTTTTATCTGAAAGGAGTCCAGGTCCGTGTCCCTTTTCTCTATGGCAAGACCTTGACCAGACCCCCTCCAGCACCCTTCCCACATGTCTGGTAGCTGGAGACTGGACAAATTCCAGACAGGAGTGGTTCAGGGTTTTAGTTAACTGCTGCTTCTGAAAGAACTTGTCCCTTCAGCCAGAAAAATGCTCTCCAAGTCTCTAAAAATAGTGCTCGCTGGGATTTTCCAATTTGACATTCCTTTGGTCACAATGACCTAGGACAACCCAAGCCAGTCCACCCTGTGCTTCTAGCCAGTGCGTCCAGGGGAATCCGGCAGTCTATGGAACCTGTTTGTAGTTCTTGCTACCTCCAACCCTGCTGGCCTTTGACTCCTTTTAAGGGAAGAGTCACCTGCTCAGCACTGCCTCGCTCCTCCCTGGCTGCCCTTCACCTTCTGGTCGCACGGCAGAGGAAGGTCTGGGGAAGAGGGCTGAAAGCATGTCCACAAGGGAATGTGGGAAGTGCCTTTATACTCCAGGACTCGTGTCTGTGCCACGTGAACCTCAGGGAGTCGCTTAGCTAGTCAGGAGGCAACATACATCACTCAACCATGTGCCAGGCACTGGACAATATTCTGGGGGCTGCAAGGCTCTCACAAAAGAACAGGATGGGAGGGAGTGATTTTGGAATCACACTGGCCTGCCAGCCTCCACCTACTCTTTCTAGTAATAGTGCCCTATACCTTGTTCTACGGGCTTCTCCCCTTCTACTCCAACACTCCCCTCCCTGGACAGGTGGTGCCCACCCAGGAAGAGTGAGCAACTGACCCAAGAAAGACAATCATAGCACCTTTTACCCTAACAGTTGGCTCAGGGCAGGCATGGGACTTAGGTTGAGCCAATGAGAATCCTACCCTGAGATTTTTCTCTCTAGAATGTAGGGATTCTCAGATTGTAATGTGCACAGGAATTCTCAGGACCTCCCCTAGAGAATCTAATGCTTAGGTATAAGGTTGGGGGCATGAATCTGTAGCCACAAGTTATCCACAGGACTACAAGGCCTATGGCTAGAGAGAGCAAGGAAAGCTTCATGGAGCCAAACTGGAGGCTAAGTAGGAGTTTGCTCAGTTGCATGTGATCCTGCCAACTGCTCTCTGGAAACAGTCTCCTTGCTTGGAATATATGGCTTTAGGCTCTCCTGATTTTCCGCCAACCTCTCTGGTCACTCTTTTCAGTCATCCATATGGGCCTAGTCCCTAAAGGTCAGTGTCCCTCAGGGTGCTCTCTCATTCCTTTGCTGTAACTCCAGATCTTTCCCCTTAGCTCTAGCCACTTAAATCCACCTGCCGACTAGACATCAGCCTTGAGTGTCCTGAATTCCAAAAGATCAAAACGTAAGTCATCATTATACTTGCTCTTTCCCTGCCCTCCCTGAGCAATAAAACACCTGGCCCTTTATGAGGACAATGTGGGGAGGGGGTGCCTGGCACTCACATGGTGCATTCTGTGTGTCACATCCTACTCGGTTTTAATACATAGCTCATCTAATTCTCAATACAGCCCAGTGAGGAGAGCAATTCCTGGATCTCCTGTATAGTTCAGACTAGATGTCCCCTCATGCAGGAACACCTTCCTCAGTCCACAGATTGCCTCTGGTCCTCCTGCCCTGGCTTCCGCAGCCCCTTGCTTCAAAGTATCTATTATACTATTTTATAACTCACCATTTACCCATCCATATGCTGCCCTTCTGGGCCATGAGCTCCCAAAGGCCAAGGGCCTCATTTATCTCTGGGATTGATTGGCTCAGGGCCAGATGTGTGGTAGGCACAAAAGGGACCATTTGTGGAACACAGGAAGTACTTGCTGGCTGGGTAACCTCAGACAAAATGACAACCCCTGTGAGCCTCATTTTTCTCATCTGTAAATTGTAAAGGGTTTAGAATTGTGTCTGAAATAAAGTAAACACTCAGCAAATGTTTACTCATTATCATGGTTCTGAGTAAGCAAGGCAGGGCAAGGCATTCTAGCCTAGGAAAGGCTCTGACAGAAACGCCTGAGGGGTTCAGAAAGAGGTGAGCAGTCTGGGTTCTTGTTCAGATGTTGGCGGGGGTGGGAGGGGTGGGGGGGCGGGTGGACAGGGAGGTGGAAACAGATTCAGTAGGTTGCAGACAGGAGCAATGGGAGCTATACTTTGCTTTTTAAGCAGGGGATTGATATGGACTGATTTGGGCAAAAACAAAAAGTACAAATGAATAATTCAAAGTCTTATCTCCTTTCTTTCAAATGGGTAGTAGTGACACCATTACCTTGAATAATGTATAGAGCCTTTGTAAATGGAAAAAGGTCTCAGAGACCCTAAGAAGATGCCTATGGAAGCTTAGAGGTCCCTTGGCCTATCAAGGGACCCTGGAGCAGCCAGAAATGCCTGCGGAGTTCAAGGAGCTAGATCCCTGAGCACCTGAGCTAACCCTCAAAGGAAGAACAGACTTTACATAAGCGATCAGAGTGGGCAGGGAAGCATGATGGTAAGACATAGGAAGAATGGAGGCCAGGAGGCCAGGCAATTGAGGGAGAATGGGGGAGCAGTGGGTTGGAGAGGTACGAGGGCCATCATCAAGGCCTGAATGTCACACCACTTTGATTTTTCTTTTGCCTGAATCCACAGGCAAACTTCAAAGTTGAGTGTTTCATTAAATGTATTTATTTGGAAACAATCTCAAAATTACCAAAAGAAAACAAAAAGTAGGCTCGGTGCCCATAGCACAGTGGTTATGCCACCAGTCACATACACCAAAGGTGGCAGGTTTGAACCTGGCCCAGGCCAGCTAAACAACTGCAAAAAAAAAATAGCCGGGCGTTGTGGTGGGTGACTGTAGTCTCAGCTACTTGGGAGGCTGAGGCAAGAGAATCACCTAAGCCCAAGAGCTGGTGGTTGCTGTGACTACCAAGAGTGACAAAGTGAGACTCTATCTCTTAAAAAAAAAAAAAAGAAACACAATCTCTTAGCTCGGCATCTGCAGCCCAGTTGTTAGGGCTACATGCACCGGGGCTAGTGGGTTTGAACCAGCCTGGGCCTGTTAAACAATAATGACAACAACAACAAAAAAAACAGCCAGGTGTTGTGGTGGTAGGCGCCTATAGTCCCAGCTACTTGGGAGACATAGGCAACAGAACTGCTTAAAGCCCAAGAGTTTGAGGTTGCTGTGAGCTATGACACCACAGTACTCTACTGAGGGCGACATAATGAGACTCTGTCTCAAAAAAAAAAAGAAAAGAAAAGAAAAGAAAAAGTAAATATAATACAAAGAATTTTCCCTTGAACTATTTGAGAGTAAGATGCCAACCTAAAAACCTCATCACTTTCAAATATATTAGTTTAACATTTACTTTCTACAAAGAAGGAAATTCTCCTTTACCAGAATATATATCAAAATCATTAAATTATTATTAAACATTTCTACCACCTAACCTTCAAATATCCATCAAGTTTTTTTAACTTCTTTTGTTAAAATTTTTTCTGTCTTTTTTTGTTTGTTTGTTTTGGAGACAGAGTCTCACTTTGTCACCCTAGGTAGAATGCCATGGCATTATAGCTCACAGCAACCTCAAACTCCTGGGCTCAAGCGATCTTCTTGCCTCAATCTTCCTAGTAGCTGGGACTACAGGCACCTGCC
Organism: Otolemur garnettii; assembly: GCF_000181295.1. NCBI lineage: Eukaryota > Metazoa > Chordata > Mammalia > Primates > Galagidae > Otolemur > Otolemur garnettii. Next base: position 2,346,561 of record NW_003852546.1, on the reverse strand, counting down.
ACAAAATCTCGCTATTTTTTAGAGATGGAGTGTCTCACTCTTGCTCAGGCTGGTCCCAAACTTGTGAGTTCAAGCAATCTACCCTCTTTGGCCTCTCATAGTGCTAATACTAATTACAGGTGTGAGCCATGACACCTGGGCCTGTATGTCTTCTTTTATTTCAAAAAATTAAGGGGGTATAAATGTTTTAGGTTACACTGATTGCTTTTGTAATGCCTGAGTCCCAGTTATAGGTGTGCCTACCCAACCAAGTTTTGCCAAATGTCCCTACAATGTCTTTGCAGCAAAATGATGCCATTAAGGGTGGTGCCTGTGGCTCAAAGGAGTGGGGCACCAGCCCCATATGCCGGAGGTGGTGGGTTCAAACCCAGCCCTGGCCAAGAAAAACTGTAAAAAAAAAAAAAAAAAAAAAATGATGCCATTAAGAACCATGGTTTTCTGGCTCAGTGCCTGCGGCTCAAGCAGCTAGAGCACCAACCACATACACCAGAGGCGGTGGGTTCAAACCCAGCCCTGGCCTGCCAAATAGCAATGACAACTACAGCGAAAAAATAGCCAAGTGTTGTGGCTGGTGCCTGTAGTCCCAGCTACTTTGGAGGCTGAGGCAGGAGAATTGCTTAAGCCCAAAAGAGTTTGAGGTTGCTGTGAGCTGTGATGCCACTGCACTCTACGGAGGGCAACATAGTGAGACTCTGTGTCAAAAAAAAAAAAAAAAGAAAAGAATCATGGGTTTCCCCTCTCTTGTCATGTCTCCTCTCTAGTGTCCTTCAGACTGGAACAACTCCTCAGTCTCCTTGATTTTCAAGACCATAATGCTTTGGAAGATTACAGCTGTATAGTTTTGTTCTCTTGAGACAGACTCTCTGTCACCTGCATAGAGTGCTATGGCATCATAGGTCACAGCAACCTTATACTCTTGGGCTTGAGCAATCTTCTTGCCTCAGCCTCCCAAGTGGTGGGGACTACAGGTGTGCACCACCACATCTGGCTAGTTTTTCTATTTTAACAGAGATGGGCGCTCAGGCTGGGCTCAGGCAATCCACTTGCCTTGACCTCTCAGAGTGCCAGATTACAGATGTGAGCCACTACCTCTGGTCATTTTTGTTTTATTTTGAGATAGTTTCACTCCTTTGCCCTAAGTAGAGTGCCATAGCTCACTGTAATGTCAAAGTCTTGGCCTCAAGCAATCCTCTTGCCTCAACCTCCAGAATAGCTGGGACTACAAGCATGCACCACTGTGCCCAGCTAGTTTTTCTATTTTTTAAATTTCAGATTAATATGAGCCCACAAATGATTAGGTTACAGTTTTTACGTTTGTTAGGTAAGGTCCCTGTTGTAGTTGTGTCTCACATCCATAATTTTTCTATTTTTAGTAGAAAGTGGTCTCACTCTTGATGGTCTCAAACTCCTTGACCTCAAGCAATCTACCAGCCTTGGTCTTCCTGAGTGCTAGAATTACAGGGGTGAGCAATCACTGTGCCTGGCCCAGTCGCACAGCTTTGTAGAATGCTCCTCAATTTGGGTTTGTCTGATGTTTCTTTGAGATTAGATCCTGGTTATACATTTTGGCAGCATTACCCCAGAAACAATTTTTTTTTTTTTTTTTGAGACAGAGCCTCAAGCTGTACCCCTGGGTAGAGTACCATGGCATCACTGCTCACAGCAACCTCCAACTCCTGGGCTAAAGCCAGTCTCCTGCCTCCGCCTCCCAAGTAGCTGGGACCACAGGCACCCACCACAACACCCAGCTATTTTTGGTTGCAGCCATCGTTGTTTGGCGGGCCCAGGCTGGATTCGAACCTGCCACCTTAGGTGTATGTGGCTGGCACCTTAGCCACTTGAGCCACAGGCACCAAGCCCAGAAACAATGTTGTATCATTCTCAGTACACCCTATCAAGAGGCACACGATTGCTGTTTCTCCCATTATCAATGATGCTCACTTCAATCAGTTGATTAGGCTTCTATCTACCAGGCCTCTCCACTATAATATACCTTTCCCCTTAGTAATGAATAAACCTGAAACAATTTCAGCGTCAAAAATAAAATACTTATAGTAATGAATTATAATCCATTGAACAAATCATGTAAATTTGAAATTTTGATCAGGAATGGAATGCTGTTTCAAACTATTTATTAGTTTATCAATATAGACTCATGACTTCCTAGTTTATTCAATGCATTATAATCCAGTACAATCATTGTTTATTTTGATGGCCAAATTGTCCTCAACTGGCCAGTCAACTTGTGTCTTTTTAAAATTTTTTTAGAGGCAAGGTCTGTGTGTTACCTCACTGAAGTACAGTGACTATTCATAGATCATGTGTGGCTTCAAAATCCTAACTACTGGGCTCCATCAGACCCTCAGCACTTACCACCTTGCTTGTCTCTTGGGTCTTTTTGATGAGTTTCTTTGTTCTTTGAGTCCATTCTTACTTCCACACTCATGATTTTCTTTTCCCAGCACTAAAATCCGTCTCTTCTCCAAGAGGTTCGATTGGAGAATATTTATTTTAATTTTTTTTTTTTTTTAGACAGTCTTATTCCGTCACCCTGGGTAGAGTGCCATGGCATCATCATAGCTCACAGCAACCTCAAACTCGTGGGTTTGAGCAATCCCCTTGCCTCAGCCTCCTGAGCAGCTGGGACTATGGGCGCCTACCACAATGCCTGGCTAGGTTTTTTTTCTGTTTTTAGTAGAGACAGGGTCTCCTCTTGCTCAAGCTGGTCTTGAACTCCTAAGCTCAGGCACCTGCCTTGGCCTCCCAGAGAGCTAGGATTACAGGCATGAGCCACCATGCCTGGTGCAATTGGAGAAGATTTAGAAACTGAGATCTTGACACAAGGTGTGCTCATTGCTATTGGGCTATTGCTGCTCTCAGGCCCGCTCAGAACAAATAGCTAACGTGTGTATGCCTATTAACATACATTATGGGCACATATTTGCAACTAATTTTTAAAAATTTTTATGTGTGCATTTATTGAAAACCATGGGTTTACACTAATACCTCCAATTCCAGTCCAACACCACAGGGTTCATTCTAGTTTTCTTTTTATCATTTCTACCTCCCTTCTCTAGCAGTGAGAAACCTGGTTCCTGTTACTCTTGAGACATCATATGACCAATGGCTGTATGCAACCACCCTCCCATCCCTACACCTCCCCCATCCCTGTATGGATGCCCTCCTCCACACATGGCCCCACACTGGGCCATCCCATTCTGATTCTGACACCCCATGCTTGGCTGCTCACCACATGTGGGTGCCTTACTCACCTACCCTAGGCCGACACCCTCTCCACCAGGAGAGATACCCAGAGGTCTGCTCTCCTCACCCCATTTATACAGACACCCTGTATCCTTCCCACCCTCTTCACCCTGCTTGAGCTAACAGTCCATGCCAGGCTGTGCCCCCTGCTCTACTCATAGGAACATCTCTTCACCCTACTCAGGTTCCAAAGACCTGTTCTGGATCTCCATCCTCAGGCAGACATCTACCACGCTCTGCCCACCTAAAGGCTTTGGGCCAAATTACTGGGGGAGAAGAGCCCTACAAAGATTTGGGGGTTTTATTTTGAGCAAGAAGCTGATTGTGGCATTAGAGACCTCAATTGGCTCATCTATTGTTCCTAAAAGAATACCACAGCCCTGGAGTATCAGGGCCCACTTTATCACCTATCATCATCTTGAGTGTCACTGACCATGTCCACAGCCCCTTGGAAGGTGGCTATGGTTGCTGAGAGGCAGGGAGGAAGCCCAGGAGGCCACATACCTCACCCACATATTCAGATGCCCACGCATGCAGATGGCAGAGAGATGCCTTGCCCAAGAAATCAGGCAGTTGCCCAGGTGATGGAATTTATGGTGTGCTGAAAGCTTGTCTGCCCTAAAATAGATTTCTTGCTAAGTCTCAACTAGCAATTATTTCATCAGCTTTGAGACCTGGTGTTTAGCACTGCCCAGACTGCTAGTTGGAAACTATGCAGATTATGTACAGGACAGCAGCAATGACACTTGGCTTCCCATTCCCAACTCTGCTCTCTACTTTCTGTGTGACCTTGGTAAGTAATTTCCCTCCCTGACCCTACTTCCCCATTTATAAAGTGGCAATATCTGAGGCCTTTTTAAGAACTAAGGTCTTATGACAAAATTAGTTCCAGACTGGTTATGTCTCGAGACACTGTCTGCAAGCTAGTGCAAACTGATTGTGCAAATCATACTTCTCAAACTATGCACCCAGCCACCCTAGGAGGCAGACAAGATTCTCCTCACCACTTTACAGGGGAAGATGTTGAGAGTCAGAGAGGTTAAGTGACTCCTGCTGGGGCCAGGACTCAAACCCAGGTCTCCCTGACATGTGCTTCCTAGCTGAGACAGCCAGGTGTCAGGCCTGGGGCCATGGGCTAACGTTCCTTTTGTCATAGCAGTTCCAGCAGCAGGTGTTTGCTGAGCTCCCCTTTAAGCCTAGGACTGTGCTACCCATGGCATCACAGGAGAAACCCGCTCCCAGCAGGGCAGAAACTCCACTTATGACAAACCCAGCAATTTACAGATGCCAACCTCCTCTGGAGCAGTAACAGTAAGAAAGAAGAGAAGATGGGGCAAGAGAAAGGATCTGTGAGGTCACAAGGTACTATCTCCACAGTCCACATTCCAGGGGTCATAGAAGTATGGACCTTGCCCCAAGCCTCAGAAACGCTGCAGATCTGTGTGAATGTTCTCAAAGGGCATTCTGTGGCATCTGTCCAAAGCTGGGTAGGAAACCCCACACTTTAACTCTACTGAAGAGTCACACTTTAACCAGTCACCCATAACACAAAACAAGACAAACATTTGTTTAATGCAGTGGTTATCAGAGACTGGGGAGGGATGAGGTTAGGACAGGATGGGGAGAGGGTAATCAGTGGGTACCAAGTTACAGAAGGAGTTAAGTTCTGCTGTCCAGTGCACAGTAGGCTGACTCTGGTTAACAGTAAGGTATTGTAAATACTTTACAAAATACAGCTACAAGGCAAGAGGTTCTGATGTTTTCACCACAAAAGCACAATAAATGCATAAATAAGGTGATGGATATGTTAACCATCCCCATCTGAACGTTATACAATGTATACAATTATCAAACCATCAAATCATACCCCATAAATGCCTACAATTATAATGTGTCAATTGAAAAAGAGTCTGTTCAGTGTAGCTTAATTTTGAGTCTTCCAAACCTGTTGGACTATCTGCTTAGACAATATACTCCACAACACATTTTGATCAACCTGGATTTAGACTTTTATACCTGGATAGAGGACTGTTAAAAGCAAGGCAGCCAGTTAGGGGTAGGTCCTGTACCAGAACCCTGGGGGTTCCAGTGCTGTCCTTGCAAACGAAGCCTTGCTGTTCACTCGCCTCCTAGGAGAAAAATATATCCTCCTGGGGTACAAAAGCATCTAACATGAATTGCAACCTCTGAAATACCTTCTCAACATGCATAGATTTTCTGTACACAAAGGTTACACGATGACAGGTTTTAGTTTCCTACATACTCCAAAGTTTAATTCCAGGCTAGCATTTGCTACATGGTTCCAAATAGTTCAAAAATTGGGCTTGGCGCCTATAGCTCAACCGGCTAAGGTGCCAGCCACATACACCTAAGGTGGCGGGTTCGAAACCCCAGCCCGGATCCGCCAAAC
>NW_003852546.1:2312711-2340046 GCF_000181295.1 Otolemur garnettii | reverse complement strand
TCTTGCCTTAGCCTCCCAAGTAGCTGGGACTACAGGCGCCCGCCACAACGCCTGGCAATTTTTTGTTGCAGTTGCCACTGCTGTTTTAACTGGTTGGTGCCCACTGAGCCACAGGTACTACCCAGACATTTTCTTTTCAGACAGTTTTACTATGTCACCCTCGATAGAGTGCCATAGCATCACAGCTCACAGCAAATACAAACTCTTGGGCTCAAGCGATTCTCTTGCCTCAGCCTCCCAAGCAGCTGGGACTACAGGCACCTGCCACAATGCCCAGCTATTTTTTTGTTGCAGTTGTCACTACTGTCCAGCAGACCTGGGCAGGGTTCGAACCCACCTGCCTCGGTGTATGTGGCCAGTGCCCTATACCACTAAGCTACGGGCGCTGAGACAGAAAAAGGACTTTTTTCCCACACAGAACCCTGGTTCCACTGCTCTGAGACCCCACCCCACCAATTCCTGGCTTGGCAAAACCCTGCTGTCTCCTTTCTCTGCAGAGGCTGTGAAAGTCCCTCAGCCTCAGAACCCAGGGAGATACTTCCAGCCTGACTCACTGGGAGCCAGCAGGGTGCACTGTTGATGCTCAGTGGAATTTTAGCTTCTCCTTCCGACTCTCACCACCACTGCTACTGTCATCTCTGTCTCATCATCAGAACACACCATCTGTGCCTCATCAAGTAGTCACAGAGAACATCACGACAGCAGCTGGCATCCTTTCAGCTATCTGCAGGCCTTGCAGGGTAAGGAATACAATACCATGTACTAAAACCCACTGTGCTTGCTTCCAGGATCTGCGGCTCAGTTGTGGCATCCTGTAGAAACCATTTACCAAGAATCACCATGGTAAATGGTCCCAGGATATCCAGCCTTCTGACCTTTATTTTAGAATAATATTTAAGCTATAGAAATGCCATAACTGGCTCAGAGCCTGTGGCTCAAGCGGCTAAGGCGCCAGCCACATACACCTAAGGTGGCGGGTTCGAATCCAGCTCGGACTTGCCAAACAACAATGATGGCTGCAACCAAAAAATAGCCGAGCATTGTAGCAGGCGCCTGTGGTCCCAGCTACTCGGGAGGCTGAGGCAGGAGACTCGCTTGAGCCCAGGAGTTGGAGGTTGCTGTGAGCAGTGAAGTCATGGCACTTTACCCAGGGGCTCAGCTTGAGGCTCTGTCTCAAAAAAAAAAAAAAAAGAAATGCCATAACTAAAAAGAGTAGGAACTAAGAATGGGGTTGCTGAAACAGTGTTAATGAGAGACAATTTCCTAGAGATGTTTTTAGGGTCAACCATCACACTGAAAACCGTCCCTATGCCGGACACATGTATTTCCTATAATGTCCTCAATGAGGGAAAGAAATCTTATCCTCACTTTACAAAGATGGGAAAAAGAGGCCTAAACGGGCAAAGCTCCCTAATTTTGGTTATTTTCTGGCTTTCCTTTTTTTTTTTTTTGTAGAGACAGAGTCTTACTTTATCACCCTTGGCAGAGTGCCATGGTATCACACAGCTCACAGCAACCTCCAGCTCTTGGGCTTAGGCGATTCTCTTGCCTCAGCCTCCTGAGTAGCTGGGACTACAGGCGCCCGCCACAATGCCTGGCTTTCTTTTTGTTGCAGTTTGACTAGGGCTGGGTTTTAACCCACCACCCTCGGTATATGGGGCGGGTACCCTACCCACTGAACCATAGGCGCCGCCCTGGCTTTGCTTCTTGATCAATTTCTCATCTGTCTACCCAACCCTTGCTAGAGAATCCACTAGGATTGGAACCCATCAGCGCCCATGCCCTCCCCCACATCCCAGCTGCCCAGCTCCATGTGCTGTTCCCAAGGCAGAGTTGGCAGAACAGGAAATCCAGAGGTCAGCAGTTTGTGACCGCCCGCTGGCAACTAAACCAGCAGGCCAGCCTTCCAGCCTCACACTCAGGCTGGGACATTTGCACTGGTCAAAGTCTGTCTCAGAGCCTGCCAAGAGCACTGGTCACGGGTGACTCTAAAGCACTTCATACCTTAATGTGGGGTAAACTCCCACAAAAATTAAATGAAATGTACTCTTTTAATTCCAGAAACTGAGCAACAAGACTTGTGAGTATTATGCGCTTTTGTCAAGGCCTAAGCGACCTGGGAAAGCATGGTGGGGACCTGCAGGCAAGGCCTAACAACCTCCTACATGGAACCCCGACTTTGCAGTCAAGTCAGCCTGCCAGATAAGGGTTGAAACAGCCCATCTGTGCAGAGGACATGACTCAAAGGCTGATGTGAGTGAAATGAAAAACTCCATTGTAATGATGTGAGTAAAACACTCCATCGTAACTGCGGGGTCTCCAAACCATAAGAAAACAGTCGTGGAGCCAATTTCTGGGAAATTTAATTGAGTACATAGAAGAGAAAGGTTTTACTCCTCTGTTTATCCTAACCTTTAACTTTAAGAATAGACATCAGATAATGTATAGTTCTTTTAGGTCTTCAGAGAGGAACAGCCTGAAGCTAGTCTTAAGATGGTTGTCTTACTTTCCCGGACTTTCTTTCTTTAGGCTAATCTTATGATGGTTATCTCACTTTCTCGGACTTACTTTCTTTTCTATAGTTTAAGATAAGAATTGAGGATGTTAAGATTATTAATCAATATGGTATAGTAACTAGCTCCCAATAAAAGGGAGTGGAAAATAAAGACATTTTGCTACATGCCATCTAAGAGTATGCAGTTGTTTCTTGCTTTCATACAATTCTAGGAGCGAACTTGCACCCGCGGCCAAGCCATCCTTCTCTCCCTGCGAGAAAACATCACCCAACACCTTAAGAGGAAGTCCTTCCAAGATAGGAGTGGCAAGTACCCCTGCCTTTTCCAGCAATATACCTGGGACTGTAGGAGGCTCTCCCCGTTTGTGTAATGGATACTCTCTCTACAGATGCATTCTCTGTCATTTTTGCCCACCAAAAATCCATGATGGCAAAGCAAAAGGTAGGCCAGAACAGATGAAAACTTCCAGTTGACCTATTTTCTCTATCTGCCTTAAATGAACACAGTGAACCCCAGCACAGCTCAAACTCAAGAAGCTAGATTGGCCAGGTTCAAATTCTGGCTTTGACCTTAGTAGCTACTTAGCCTATCTGTGGCTTACTTGGAAACTAACATGGAGATGACAGCAGTACTTGCCTCAGAGTTGTGACATGAAATCAATTTGTATAAACTATCTAGAGGAGTGACTGATATACAACAATCTTTAATATAAGTATGTGCTATTACAATGGTACTGCTAGTATCACAAAATAAAACATTCCCCCCAAATAAATATTCAGCAAACTTCCTAAACTCATTTTCATGGCAAAATATGACAATGAATTAAAAATTTGTACAACTGCTGACAAACATGCAGAGTGGTATGACCTCTAGAAATGGATATTAATAATACCTAACAGGCTTGGCGCCCACAGCACAGTGGTTACGGCACCAGCTACATATACTGAGGGTGGCGGGTTCAAACCTGGCCTGGGCCAGCTAAACAACTGCAACAAAAAAATAGTTGGGGGCAGTGCCTGTGGCTCAAAGGAGTGGGGCACCTGCCCCATATGCCAGAGGTGGCGGGTTCAAGCCCAGCCCTGGCCAAAAACTGCAAAACAAAAAAATAGTCGGGCATTGTGGTGGGCGCCTACAGTCCCAGCTACTTGGGAGGCTGAGAGAATCGCATAAACCCAAGAGTTTAAGGTTGCTATGAGCTGTGATGCCACAGTACTCTACTGAGGTGACATTATAATGAGACTCTGTCTCAGAAAAAAAAAAAAATTAACAAATTTGGGCCAAGTGCAGTGGCTCATGCCTATAATCCTAGCACTCTAGGAGGCCAAGGCAGGTGGATTGCTTGAGCTCAGGAGTTCAAAATCAGCCTGAGTAAGAGTGAGACACCATCTATACTAAAAATAGAAATGTTAGCTGGGTATGGTGGCTGTTGCCTGTTGTCACAGCTACTTGGGAGGCTGAGGCAAGAGTTTGAGTGAGCTATGATGCCACAGCGCTCTACCCAGAGTGACAGAATGAGACTTTGTTTAAAAAAAAATTAACACATTTGGGCAGTACCTGTAGCTCAAGGAGTAGGGCACTGGCCCATATACCTGGGGTGGCAGGTTCAAGTCCAGCCCCAGCCCACCCCACCCCCCCAAAATTAACAAATTTGAACAGACATTTCTCCAAAGAAGATATACAAATGGCCAATAAGCACATCAAAAGATGCTCCTCAACATCATGAGTCAGAGTGTTGGCCAAAGAGTGGAGAAATTGGAACCCTTAAATACCTAAAATAGTTCAGTGGCTTTTTTTTTTTTTTTTGCAAGCTGTCCCCCTTGGGTAGAGTGCTGTGGCATCACAGCTCACAGCAACCTCCAACTCCTGGGCTCCAACGAGTCTCCTGTCTCAGCCTCCCAAGTAGCTGGAACCACAGGCGCCCACCACAACGCCTGGCTATTTTTTTGGTTGCAGTCATCATTGTTGTTTGGTGGGCCCGGGCTGGATTTGAACCTGCCACCTTACGTTGAGCCACTGGTGCTGAGCCAGTTCAGCTGTTTTTAAGAAAAGCTGCTATGGAAAATAGTCTGCCAGTTTTTCAAACAGTTAGAATAGGGCATTACCATATGATCCGCAATTCTACTCCTAGATATATGTACTAAAAAAAGGGAAACATGTTTATACAAAGTATATACAGAGCTTCACAGCAGTGTTATAATAACCACCAAGTGACTACAATGTAATTATTAACTGACGAATGGATACACAAAATGTGGTTTATCCATGCAAAGGAATATTATCCAGCTTTTTTTTTTTTTTTTTTTGAGACGGAGCCTCAAGCTGTCCCCCTGGGTAGAGTGCCATGGCATCACGCTCACAGCAACCTCCAACTCCTGGGCTCAAGCGAGTCTCCTGCCTCAGCCTCCCAAGCAGCTGGGACTACAGGCGCCTGCCACAACGCCTGGCCATTTTTTGGTTGCAGCCGTCATTGTTGTTTGGCGGGCCTGGGCTGGGGATTTGAACCTGCCACCTTAGGTGTATGTGGCTGGCGCCTTAGCCGCTTGAGCCACAGGTGCCGAGCCCCAGCTTTTAAAAGGAATAAAGTACTAATACAACAAATGACAACATGGATGAACCTGGAAAAGTTTTCACATACTAAGTGAAAGAAGCTGGACTCAAAAAGGCCACATATTGTATTATTCTATTTACATACAACAGCTAGAATAGGCAAATCCACAGAGAGATTTCCTGTTGCCAGGGAATAAGGGGAAAGGAGAATTGGACTGTTAACACATGTGACTTCTTTTGGGGGTGATGAAAATGTTCTGAAATTTGGTAATGGTCAAGGTTGTACAACACAGTGAATATACTAAACCCCCCTGAATTGTACATTGTAAAATAATGAATTTTATATTAATTATACCTTAATAAAAAGGCAACAGCTGGTTGAAGGGGCTCATTTTATTCAAACTTGGAGCAATTTGAGTATTAACAAGAATGACAGTTATTAGAACATAACATTTTTAATTAAAAAAAAAACCTGTGGATTAATAGGGATAACAACCCAAAAAGGGCAGAGGGAAGAAAACTCTTCTTTACAGATGAATGCCAACTAATGCATGTAGAAAAAATGATGGGATAAGAAAATTACCCTTAAAGAAACTTTAACGTGATAACTCATTTAGGCAACAGTGAGTGCTTTAAGAGGTAAGTAAGGTGACTGAAAACTAAATATTCAACAGTGTCACCTCAAAGACTAAAAGCTGAAGGATATCACCTTACCCAAGGAATCAAATCTAGCATCCCTAAAACAGGAACAACCTGATGTGACATAATGGAACATATACAACCTGTTATTGTAGAATGAAGCATCCTTGCAAAGTATGTTTAACTAGAGTCAAATTATGAAGAAATAAGGCAAATCCAGGATATCAAACTTTCTGTAATTGGCCTAGACACATCTGATTTATGATGAATACCCTAAGTGTTTAAAACTTATTTTAAATGATTAAAGGGGAAAAGTATGAGCACGTGTGCACATGCCCACAAATATGACAAAGGATGATGGAGAGGGAGAGGAAGAGAACGAAAGCATATATGACAAAGTTAAAACTTGGTGAAACTATGTAAAAAAAAAAAAAAATAGGCGATGGGGGTTTACTATGCCTTTGCAACTTTTCTGTAGGTTTATAATTTTTCAAAATAAAAAGTTCAGAAAAAATGTATATGATAAATCAGCTTTAAAAACCAAAAAAATTCCACCTGTCTAATGTGGGTGTAATAATCAGAAATGTAATTGTACAATAAAATAAAGAATCCAATTTCTTGAACAGATTTTTCTGTATTCCATTTAAACAAGTGAGAAGAACTCGGCCCAATTTAGACAATGAAGAGATTCAAGAGGCAAGAAAATACACTTGGCAATTACAAACTCCATGCACTCTACATATGAAACTATAGCCTTTGAAATGCAGTTTTATAGTGCTATTCTTTTCAGAATTTCTTTTTTTTTTTTTTTTTGAGACAGAGCCTCAAGCTGTCCCCCTGGGTAGAGTGCAATGGCATCACAGCTCACAGCAACCTCCAACTCCTGAGCTCAAGCGAGTCTCCTGCCTCAGCCTCTCAAGTAACTGGGACCACAGGCGCCCAGCACAACACTGGCTATTTTTTTGGTTGCAGCCATCATTGTTGTTTGGTGGGCCCGGGCTGGATTCGAACCCACCATCTTAGGTGTATGTGGCTGGTGCCTTAGCCACTTGAGCCACAGACACCGAGCCCAGGATTTCTGATTATTTCTCTTTCAAGTAAGAGTAGAAAACGCTTTTAGCTGCATAATCAAATACTTCATATGATTAGCTGACAAATTCAACATTTCTCTAGTTGGATGATTTATCACAAAGAAAGTCACCAAAAATTGTAAGCAGTCTGGATTCATGTTTATTGAAGCCAGTAAATTAGAGACATCTTTTTTTTTTCCAGCACTAGAAAGCAAGGTTCCACATGACTGCATACTGCACCTGGATAGAGCCACACCCCTGGACTAAGGCTGGTGGGGAACAATCTGCAGTCCTAATTTTAAGTTAAAAACACCAATAAACTTAGTATATAGACAGTGAACTTTCACTTACAGCATCAACATTGTTAAGGTCATGATGTACAGAGCAGTCACTTTCAACTTCATTAAATTAATAAAACACGATAATGTCTTTAGTTTAAATACTGATTTTAAAATGCCAATCAAAAAAAGTGCAAACAAAATAAAATAATCTAGCAGCATACCTGTTATATTTGTAGGAAAGACCAATTCATGGCCTTTATCTGGGCCACATCTTCTAAGTTGGGCTTATTTTTCTTTGAATTTTTTTAAATTTTAAAGACAAACAACAGATGTAATCACTACGATGTGTATAAATAGGCATAAAATTGTCTTCAACAGTCTACCATACAATTGTATTCTGCAAATAAAATGAATTTTACTTTAAAAAGTAAAGGCTGTTCATTATTCGGCCTTTGGTTCCAATGCTTAAAAGCCCCAAAATAACAAAAATCACCCCCCCCCAAGAACCCTGTAGTCCAAAGTTGGTAGACTTTGGCAACCACTGAGCACATGACACTATGTATCAGTTTCTTCTGATAACAGGAGCACCCACTTGTCATGAGAAAATAAAAGTGGTCTCCAAGAAACCTTCCTTCACAAGACAGGTGTCTTAACATTTCAAAAGGTTTAGTACATTTTATATTGACACAAAAAGTGCTTATCAGTTTAAATGACAAAAAATAAACAAAAAATTAAAATTTTGCATTAGAATTTACAATCACACTGTATCCCTCTTAGGCATGTGCCTTTCTAAGAAGTCCTTCTTGTTTCTGAGGTTACTTATTTTGCCCCAGCTGCTAGAGAGAGATTAAGTGACCCACCTTTAGTGTGGCCACAAGCTGTATGACATCTATTGGTCACTACACCACAATATCATTCCACAGTCAGTTTACCGTCATTACCTAGATAATCTGGTAATTGGAAGCAATAATACATTTGTTTTAAAAAAAAAACTGAATTAAAAAAGGAAAAAATAGTATATTTCAACAATAAAACTGGCACAAGAAATGTGTTTTTGTCGTCAGAAAGGCAAGTAAATACTCAGCTTTCTCCTTAACAGTGTTCAGACCTTTACAAAAGCAATTCAAGACAATCTTAACAGTTGTTATACGACAAAGATATTTAAGTTACACCCAGTACTACATTAGTGGTCAGTCAATCAGGTATGTAAAAGCAATGACATTAGGGAAGTTATTCTCAGACACAGTACAACAAACATTCATATAAAAAAAAGTAAACTCCACATAGTGAACTGTGGTTTTTTTCCCTTGGTTTGACAACAAAATTTTATACATTAACTTCACGGTAGTGTTTGTATTTAAACGCTCTGTGTCATATATAAAATTAAAAGTGCCATTTCAAATCCACAAAAGTCATTTCCAGGATGGTGGTGTGACATGACAATTGTGACAATTCACGATGCATGAATGTGCCCTAAGTGGGGAGACACCTGAAAACTCTTACTTCCTTAAGAAAAAAAAAAGCTACAATATATGAAAAATACATGAGAAATGTGTCATTTCCATTTTCAATATAAAACATTCACACTTATTTGTCCATCTGATAGCAATCATCGCACCAGGGAGTTAGGACAAGACCCTTCTGCATCACTGAAACTCCGTGAAGATTCCCACAGATTATAAGGCAGACTGGTGCAAACCAATTAACCAGAGTGCAATTGCATTAAAAACCTCCCCCAAACTTTCTGTACCACACTGCATTATGGCAAAATGAGAGGTCAATCACTCATTTTCTATTAGTAGGCCAGCCTGTGGTAGTTAAAAAAAAAGTTACTTTTTTTTACTTAAAAAAAAAAATCAAGAGCTATTAAAAAAAAATTAAAGTAAACTAATTTTATAACTGCTGACTTAGAACCTACCCCACAGTGACTGTCTGCTCCATGATGAACATACGTGGAGCCTAGCACCTCCCATGAGGACAAAGCCTGGGCCAAGCACATGGGTGGTGGGCAGCTGCCATTGTTCCTGCCCTGAGTCAGCTCCACTGGACTCAGGTGCTCCCACAATCAACACATCTTTCATAAAAAGTAAAGATGCAATCAGAACAAGTCTAATTCCCATTTTGCTTCATGTTTAGTTTGGAAATGCTTCTAATTTTAAGTCTTCAACAATGATTCTTTGACTTCTACTGAACACACAGTATTTACTAACACTGCTCATCTCCTTCCTCTCCCTCCATCAACCTTCAGCTTCCCCACCATCACTTCTCTCATTCCTCCTTTTAGTCATTCTCTTTCCTGGACTTTCTGCTATTTAATCTGCTTCCCAGGAACAAGTGAATTTGCTAACATGAAACTGGTCAGACTAACCACCAGAGTAATGATTTACTCATTTGCTCCACCCTGACAGAAAGTGGGTCCTCGTTGTCTCACTTTACCTTCATCTCCATAAGAAGCCCAGCTGTGCTTGCCTCCCTCGAGAGAGCCATGTGCCCAAGTGTCCAAGGGTTATCCTTAACAAAGGGATCTGACATATAACTTTCCTAAATGTGCATTTCACACTCAGATAAGCCAATGAAGTTTTTTTTTTTTTTTAAGTTCATCTCCCCTGCCCCCAAAAACTGATAGCATGTGCCGTATCAGAAAAATCCTGGTCTTAGCAGATCAATATACATAGTTATTTGGTCATTGGACATATGCATGTTTTAAGGAGGATCAGGCTTCATTTTCTGTTGAGTTTGTTACCATGGAGTCTGGTTTTCGAGTCATTCTATCCAATTCTTCCTGAACATTTGACAACACAGTCTTTTGTCCTAAAAAACAAAAACAAAAAAAAAGTGAAATAGTGATGTAACAACAAGAAACAACTTTTTCTGTTGCTTTTTGGAGACAAAGTTTGACTCTGTTGCCCAAGACAGAATGCTGTAGCCTCAGTCTAACAGCAACCTCAAACTCCTGGGTTCAAGTGATCCTCTTGCCTCAGCCTCCCAAGCAGCTGGCACTGCAGGAGCCTGACACAAAGTCCAGCTAATTTTTCTATTTTTAGTAGAGATGTGGTTTCACTCTTGCTCAGACTGGCCTTGAACTCTTGACCTCAAGCAAACATCCTGCCTCAGCCTCCCAAAGTGCTAGGATTATAGATGTGGGCCACTGTACCTAGCCCAAAGAACAATTTTTAAAGTGAGAATTTGAAATTATACAGACTTCTGTAATTATTTAATAGTATCCTCAATAAGAATGAAAAAGCCTTTTTTCACTGCAATAAAGAGACAGACCCTAATTCAGTACTTCTTAATACCGAATGTCACAGGTCAATATTTTCTACATGACTGCTTTCTACATGACATGTCCTGCCAAACACAAGGACCTTTCTGAAAACCTTCTTACCACCCAACCTCGACCCCTGTGCACTCTTTCCAACTTCTTTCTGTGGGTGGTATCTGAGTTTCAACAATACAGCAAAGTATTTTCCTTGCTTCAAACAAGTGCTGAAATTGTTTCAAATTACAATATTCTAGACTGACTTAGATGGGTAGTCTGGAAACATCGTGTTTCAATCTGCACAAAGTCAGTACTCAAATTTTTCTGCTGTCAAATACTACCTGAGACATGGAAATGGACTCCTATTTCCCACTGGGAAATACTACTACCAGCCAACAACCTGGGCCACCAGACCAGACTTGGAATCTGTAAGAACTCAGGAGCCACTGGAATCCCAGGCTGTCCCATGGATAGAGTGATCTCCTGAGGGTCTCCTTTGCTCCAGAAACATCGATTAAGGAAAACACTATATTAACATGCCTCATAGCCAATAGAAAATTGAAAGCTTTTTAAATGTCCTCCAGCTTCCTGGGACAATGTGTAATTCTCATGGAACTTGGTTATTTTGTCTCAGAAGACACACTGACTTACCCAACATGGAATGATAGGTGGGTAGCCACCACAGAAAGGGAGGAAGTGTGTGTGTGTGTCACAGAAAGACAAGGCGAGAACTCTGTGGAGGAGGAGACAATGAACCTCCAGTAAGACAGTGAAGGATCACAGGCTCTAGTGCAGTGAACAAAAATCCTTAGAACATCACAGACACTCTCATCACAGAAAATTAAACAGAATAAATAAAATGTCAATAGTATACTCTCCATGGACCACAAAGGCCAATGGATACAGCTCCTACATCAGGGCCTCATTTAGGCTATAACTCAATTCACCTAATAGCCAGTTCCTGAGAACCTGAATATAGCATACAGATCCCACTTTAAATGCATCAAGCAAACCTGTATAGTGATAAGGTGTTCTCACTGAAAGCATGGCACACTGCTCAGTATAAAGTGAAGGTCGGCTTCCTTGCTTCACTATTCAGTAAACTGAGGGTCTGTGGGTCAGGTGACCCACAGGTGAAGGCAGACACTCTTGTCTGCCTCTGGGTCAGTGAAGGCAGACATTCCTGTCTGTTTCCATCCTTTCAGCACTGGTTCAACATAAGAGTCACAGGTCTCTGAAGGCTCTTCCATACCTGACTTCTTGGCTGTGCTTTGTACCCCACCAGCACCAGGACTTCCAGGAGAGCCTGTCTTTTTACTCAACAGACTGTTGAAGAAACTGGCCAACACCCCTTCACTTGCTGCATTATCTAAGGAAGTATCAAGGGGAAAAAAAGCATCACATAAACTGGATGACTTAATTATAAACAACCCTCCACCCCCCAGTTCTCAGCTTGGAATTAACTGTTCATGCCCATCATTTTTTCAGGATACTGATAATATATTCTGTTACTATAAATCCTTCCTTATACATGGCTACTATGCCCATGTGTTGGCATGATTACCAAATGGAAATATGCTTATATTCTCCACCTATTTGGGGCAAGATAGATAACCTATTATTATATCATCTCCCTATCCACGAGGGCAGTGCTTTTCAAAGTTCTATGAGCCCTTCACACTCCAAATCTGCAGTGAAAAGCTCACACCCTAAATAGAAGACACTCTCATCAAATATGCAAGAATTAATAAAACTTTATTTTATATTACAGCCAGTATTGTTGGGTATCATTAAGCCACAAAGATAATGACTAAACTAATACCATGTTTCCCTAAAAATAAGACCTACTAATAAAATAAGCCCTAGCAGGATCTCTATGCATTTGAAATGCACAGAGTAAAAATTATTCCACCCCAGGCCTGTGGCTCAGATGGCTAGGGCGTCAGCCACATACACCTAAGGTGGCGAGTTTGAATCAAGCCCAGGCCTGCCAAACAACAATGACGGCTGCAACCAAAAAACAGCCGGGCGTTGTGGCAGGCGCCTGTGGTCCCAGCTACTTGGGAGGCTGAGGCAGGAGACTCGCTTGAGCCCAGGAGTTGGAGGCTGCTGTGAGCTGTGATGTCACAGCACTATACCCAGGGCAACAGCTTGAGGCTCTGTCTCAAAAAAAAAAACCAACCAATTATTCTACCCCAATAATAAGACCTAGTGATGGGTGTGGCTATACAGCATATCTGCATAGCCATGCCATGCATTTGGGCGTGGAGAGAGACATCCCTTGAAAATAAGCCCTAGTGTGTCTTCTTGAGAAAAAATAAATATAAGACAGTGTCTTATTTTCAGGGAAACATGGTAAATAATTGACAAGAAAACTGAATGGGAAAAAATATCCGACAATTCATAAATAGTAGTAATAATTTATAATATAAATATAATGAGAAACAAGACTAAGGATTCAAAATACACATTTTAAAGTGACTTCCTATTTTGTATTCTTTTCTGAAGAAATGTGCAAGTCTCACAGAGGTGCATGGGACACCAATCCCAGCAAATGAATAGGCCCTGCTCTCTGCCAATTATAAATCTCTTACCTTTAGAAGAGGGGAAGTGAAAAGCAGCCCTTATTGGGGAAGAGAATAAACAGCCCAGCTTTCACCTTACAGACTTGGCTACCCAGCTCCTTTGTGGTTCAGGCCTGACTAAACTACTCTCCACAGAGACAGGATACATACTTTTGATGTTTGGGTCCGGCTTCTTTACTGATGTGCCTGGAGAGGCACTAGGCACACTAGCAGGTCCTCCCCGGCCCTGGGTCCTTGGAGAGCCAGAAGGTCCTCTTGCAGGGGATTCCTAAGTTCAAAACCAGCTCAGGTCACACACAGGCATAAAAATAACAAAAAGTACATATTCCAAAAATGAAGATATGCTTCTGCACGATTGTTTTCACAGGCTACGGACTGGCAATTTGCTCTCAGCTCAGGCACTTCCTAGACCTGTTTCTCCTGAGAGAAGGGATGTCGGGTAATGACAAGAGCTCACTCTAATTCCCAGAGTTACAGTCTTTCATCAGACATTTCCTGAGTTTCTACTATGTTCTTGACTATAGGCCTTTAGGGAAAACAAATTCCCTTTGAAAATATGAAAGCCCACGCAATTATAAGCTTCTACAAATAATTGTATGAAGTCTGAAGACACCCATGGCACTGGGCCTTGACCCTGTTTAGTGTAAGGTACTCACGGAGGCTCTTGTGGACGTGGCTGGCTGCTTGGCAAGGAGTGACTGCAAAGAGAGGGACAAACTGGCCATTAATCAAGGCCTGCAAAGTGCACTGAAGGTCTGGAAAAAACTTACTCTTAAGTATTCCACTAGAGGGCACCATTAACAACAACCAAGTCCTATGTTTCACAGCATGTATGGGAAAAATTTAAATTAAACAGTTTGGTATATGGTGAAAAAATATTCTAAGAAACCAGTTTTGAAACTAAGGAAGCAAGCAGAGCACAGAAAGGAAGAATAATTGGAAAAAGAATCATCAAAACCCCTGTGGACCTGCCTGTACCATCAGGCAGATCCACGACATGTCTAACAAGTCCAGATGAAAGAGAAATGACTTTAGGTTTGCATTCTGATCTGTCAGCTTGGGGAAGTTACTCTCCTCATCTACAAAATGGGCATCACTTGCCATTATGCACAGGGCTGCGCGAGACTATAGGAAATAATGGAAGTGAGGAACACTTAAAAATATACTAAGCCTATCCCTATAGGAGACTGAGCAAGGAGGCAGGTGGTCCAATACGTACTAAGCTTAGAAACAAGAGTGAAAATGGGAAGGAGGTCTGTCTCAGCTCCTCTACTGCTGCAAGCTCTTTGTGATTCCCCACATGCAGACACCCCCAAGTCTATTTTGTAGGAACTGGTATTTCATGCATGAGAAGGCCTCTGTTCTAACCTCACTGGTCTTCTTACCTGTTGCTTCATTAGGAACACCTGCTCATCCTCAGCTGCCAACTCTTTGTCGTGAACCAGCTGTGAAGCAACACACACGTTTGTGGCCACAGGCCAAGAACACTCCCAAATACTGTCAAAATTCATGCTGAAATGAGAATCTCAGGCTCAGGCCTCAACATGGGTCTCAGAGATCCCTGCTGAGACTGCAGAGTTATTTTTTTCTGGTCTGGCACAAACCTTCTCCCAAAAGTAGCTGTGGCATGTAGCCAACTGGCATTTTTAAGTGTTCACAGGTTCTAAACACCACCTGCCAGATCAGGTCTGTAGAAGATCACATAAGGGAATCTAGTGATAGTAATCCAGAGGCAACACTGGTAGGGCTTAATGGGAAATACCACCCAATTCCGCAGAGGCAATGCCATCACCCCACCACCTTCAGCCACTCACAGAACACTGGACCTCATTTACAGAGGAACAGAAAGGTCCTTGGGTTCCTTTTCCCCCCTAAAGTGATCTAATGTATAAGACCTGTTTCTTTATAGGTTTTTTTTTTTTACCCTATTAAAAAACACCTAACCTCTTTTTTTTTTCTTTGACATTAATCTAAAGAAAGGAAAGAACCTAAACTCTTACAGTGATTGATTTGGGTACCTTTCTCACTGGAGGTTTCACAATAAAATCTTCATATGCATCTTCTGGCTTCACAGTTGTGAAATTTTCATGTAAAATAGCTATTTTCTTTTCATTGTCCCAGCCTGCAGGTCTAAAGGCAAAGAGACAGAGATTGACTTGCTTTTCCTGGGACTGCCTCTGGGCACACTCAGAGCACTTTCAGGATTAGAGAGGACTCCTGGGTAAGATCCTATTCCACAAGATGCGGTTAGCACCTTTTGGTAGACAAGCCAAAATTCACTGCAGGTATAGTTCATCATTTGAGCACACAGGTCCTCTGTCTTAAGTTCATGGGCCCAAGGCCTAAGGAGCCAGCAGGAAATCTAACTGACTCCACATGCTCTCCCATAACTCTATCTGGAAAAGTAACAACACCGTGGGGCCCTGTTCTGACCAAGGGCAGGATGCGACTATTTCTCTTGGGCTTTGGCACCGAAGCTCTTCTCCTATGGCCTGTTTCTTTCTCTTAGAATTCTTCTAAAAATGGTTATTTTATGGATTGGTTCATTAACTTTGCTGTGTCTACCCTGGGCCCCAAACCAAAGGGGTGCTACCCAGTTCGACATCCAAAGGCAAGATGGTACACAGGTTCCATTAAGTTAAGCTGCCGCCTAGGGTTCCCAACTGAATCTCTTGTAGGTAGCAATTGTAAAATGTTCTATATGATACACTTTTGAACTCAAGCAGCTTTGAAAGATGCCAAGTTACTGTCCTTACAAGCATCTCATTCTCCATCCAACTTCTGCTCCATAGCGCTGTAACAAAAAGGGCTCTTAGCCAGGGTGCTCCACCCAGACAGCCTTGTTGACTTTACCAGTCCCCAGACAAGCAAACTACCAGTGGGACCACGAAAGGGGCAAATAACAGAGCATGATCAAGATATTATCATTACCCATGCAGCTAGTAGAAGTTACGAGATAACTCTCTATTCCAGATCACCCTCAAATCCAAGTAGTCTCTCCGTTCCTTCAAATCACATGAGATCTGGGCACTATGTATTTCCAAGAACACATCACTCACTGAACTGGTGCCTGTCTGACTGCTCTGCACAGTTCTCTAAAATTAGGCCATGTCCATAGATATGGTGTCTCTAAGTAACCCAGGTAAGACTCTCCTTGAAATGTGCAAGAGGCAACCTACTCAGTTCTCTGACAGCTCCTGGCTTTCACACTTCTAGCCTCTCACAGCTGGTCTCCCTGCCCCCACTTCTAGTCAGCCTGGGATACATACATCTGGATAGGTCTGCACCAGATCACACCAGATCAGGGAAGCCTCTCTGCCTTCCCTGCCATACTTCCTCCACCACATCTTCGCTGCCCTTCCCCTCTTCAGCTGTGTGGTCCCTACATCATCATGTGCAAGGACCATGTATCATTCACATTTCATTTCATTCATTTCTATGTCCCAGCAGAGAACCCAGGCACCGAGGTGGTGCTGAGTAAGGCTTACTGAATGAACAAATACAATTTTTCTTTTCTTTTCTTTTTTTTTTGAGATTCTACCCCCCCAACACACAAAATTATTTATTGCTGGGTGTTGTGACAGGTGCCTATAGTCCCAGCTACTTGGGAGGCTGAGGTAAACTATGACACCGTGGCATTCTACCTAGGGCAATAGAGTAAAACTGTCTCCATAAAAAAAAAAAAAAAAGAAAGAAAGACAATTAACCCCAGTGGCTCCCAAACACAAAATGCCAGAAACACAATAAGTGTTCAGAGTAATCAAAGCCCATGCTGACAGGGATGATAAGATAGCAGAAGCCTTAACAGAAGACAATTTAGGATCCCAAAGTGCAATCCCCTATGCTTCCCCCTCCGCCAGCATTTTACCAGAGTTGACAATAAGTGTCAAAAATGGCTGGCTTAAGTTTTGGCAACTTGCACTCAATGAAGAAAACAGAAGAAGCTCTGACCACACCACCCACTTCCTTCAGGAAGAATGCCTCATCATCTGGACAGGAGCAGACAGAGAAGGCTGGGTCTATCTATCACCAGTGAGATACAGCCCAAGCACTTCCAAGGCAGCAAGAGAGCTGGCTATACAAGACACAGGCAAAAGGAACTTTACTTAAAAGAGAAACCATCACCTATAAAGAACTCACATAAAAACAGCATCCTTTTCCACAACTAAGGCAGGTGTGGTGAAGTGGAAACCGTATGTTTTATGAACAATATACTTAAACAACAAGTCAAGGTTTTTCTCTTCTTTCACTGATGTATAAATCAAGGCAGCTCCATCTAATCAATCTGTTTAAGGAAAACCAATTCACTGCAGGAGACAAAATCAAATACATATAAGCACAATCTTCACAGTATTACTCATAGGTTGATCAGTTTTTGATCAATACATGAGTAACAGAAATTATTAAAATTTGTAAAATTACAAAAGTAATAGTAGCAGATGAACCACGTCAAAAGCAACAAACATGCTGATGCTACAGGGGCATGTAGATCTTCTTTTTTAACATGTAAACTCCTGTCTTAACCCCTCAGGTTACTTCCCCAAAGTCAAGTAAATAGCTTAGACTAGCCCAAGAAAATACCCTCAGTATATCATGGCACACAGATTCCTTCCCAGGCAGATGCTCAAATTGGACCAAGTTCATCATTAAATATACCTTTTATGAGAATGGGTGTCAACAAGTTAATGGGTCCAAAGGAACCAGTAGGAACCCATTTCTCACCCTTACTCCACGGTGTAGGACTAGGGCAACAACTGCTATTGGCTTTTTACAGGAAGAAAGATTCAAAAAACTGTGGTCACAGCATCTTTCTCACAGACAGCACAAAACATAAACTTATGGGAAAAACCTATAGCATATAAAATGAAAAACTGGTAATTAATCTTCTCTGTATCAAAGGAAAGTTTAAAATAAAGTTTATATTTCTTTTTTTTTTTTGAGACAGAGCCTCAAGCTGAGCCCCTGGGTAGAGTGCCCTGGCTTTACTGCTCACAGCAACCTCCAACTCCTGGGCTCAAGCGAGTCTCCTGCCTCAGCCTCCCAAGTAGCTGGGATTACAGGCACCCGCCACAATGCCCGGCTATTTTTTGGTTGCAGCCATTATTGTTGTTTGGCGGGCCCGGGCTGGATTCGAAACCGCCACCTTAGGTGTATGTGGCTGGCGCCTTAGCCGCTTGAGCCACAAGCGCTGAGCCAAGTTTATATTTCTAAGACAACATGATAGAAGTAATTTGGTAACAAAATGAATCAAACATCAGTTCCTTAATATGAAAGCCTATAAGATGTACAGAATCAAAAATAAAAAGTTATCTGGGATGGGCATGGTGACTCATGCCTGTGATGCCAGTACTTTGGGAGGCTGAGGCAGGAGGATCACTTCAGTCCAGGAGATGAAAATTACAGTGAGCTGTGACTATGCCGCTACACTCTACCCTAGGTGAAAGAGCAAGACCCTCTCTCTTAAAAAATAACAAAAACCAACACATGAAATAGACCTGCCATTCAATCCTACAATTCCTCTACTAGGTATATATCCAGAAGACCAAAAAATCACATTATAACAAAGATATATGTACTAGAATGTTTATAGCAGCCCAATTCATCATTGCTAAGACAGGGAAGAACCCCAAGTGCCCAATGACCCATGAATGAATCAAGAGATTATGGTATATGTACATCATGGAATATTATACAGCTTTAAAGAAAGATGGAGACTTTACCTTTTACATGTTTACATGGATAGAGCTGGAACATACTCTTCTCAGCAAAGTATCTCAAGAATGGAAGAAAAAGTATCCAATGTACTCAGTCTTACTATGAAACCAATTTATAGCTTTCTTATGAAAGCTATAACCCAATTGTAGCCCAAGGAGAAGGGGAAAGGGGAGTGGGAGGGGAGGGGGGAGAATGGATGGAGGGAGAGTAATTGGTGGAACCACACCTACAGTGCATCTTACAAGGGTACATGTGAAATTTACTAGGTGTAGAATATAAATTCTTAACACAATAACTAAAAAAACGCCATGAAGGCTATGTTGACCAGTTTGATGAAA
Organism: Otolemur garnettii; assembly: GCF_000181295.1. NCBI lineage: Eukaryota > Metazoa > Chordata > Mammalia > Primates > Galagidae > Otolemur > Otolemur garnettii. The sequence continues at coordinate 2,321,096 of NW_003852546.1, read as the reverse complement.
GCATTTCAAATTGTATATAAAACCAGCACATTGTACCCCATGATTGCATTAATGTACATAGCTATGATTTAATAAAAATATACATAAAAATAATAAAATAAAATAAAATGACTTAAAAAGTATAATTGGAATGTTCCTAACACAAAGAAATGTTAAATGCCTTGGGTGCTGGATACCTCAATTACTCTGGTTTGATTAATTCACATTGTATGCCTGTTTCAAAACATCACATGTACCTTATATACAACTATTATGTATGCATAATAATTACAAGTAAAAAATAGAAAAAAGAAAAAAAAAAACAACACATGATCTGGCTGGTTCCCATATAGAGGGTTATCAAAACTTATTATTAACATTAGTGCCACAAAAATTGGTATACAACTTCCCACTGCTAAATTTGACTTTCGAAAAATAAATAAAATAAAAGGTGATCAAAAGTAGGCGTGAGTTAGTAACATAAAACTAGTAAAAAGATAAAATACAACTTCTCCCTGGCAGAAGACTATCCTGGATTCAGGAGATGCTTATCTCTTTGAAGATGCCCCATTCAGAGGGAAGTCTGAGGCCCAGGCCCCACACAATGTTCCAAGGATACACTGGAGGCAGAACCTCCGCAGGTGTGACTGGATGAAGTCCAAATGCTCATCCCTGTAATCATGCTCCTTTTCCAGGACACTTACTGCATCACACTGCAGAAAAGATAGGGAAAAAAGTCATTTTTTTTTTTGCCCTTCTGCCCACTAAGGATGGGAATAGCACCTTCTTAAGAAATAAAGTATCAGGCGGCACCTCAGTAGGTAAGGTGCCAGCCCCATATACCAAGGGTGTGGGTTCAAACCCAGCCCTGGTCAAACTGCAACAGAAAAATAGCTGGGCATTCTGGCGGGTGCTTGTAGTCCCAGCTACTCAGAAGGCTGAGGCAAGAGAATCATCTAAGCCCAGGAGTTGGAGGTTGCTGTGAGCTACGTGACGCCATGGCACTCTACTGAGGGCGATAAAGTGAGACTCTGTCTCTACAAAAATAAAAAAGAAATAAAGTATCATAGCTCTAAAGAAGAAAGTATAGTCAAGGGTCCAAGCATTAATTAGAGAAAAGTAAAAAAAGAATTAGAGATTTTTCTCTTTCATCCTGGGCCTCCATTTCTTTATCTGTAGAGATATGATAGGCATGATTACTCCACAGTTGTTCTGAACATCAAACAAGGTCACATTAGGAAATAGGCCCACTGTACGTGGCTATGCACTCCACTCCGCAGGGCTCCATTCTCAAGAGTGGCACAAGAATGGCACACCCTATACAGGGGGGCAACACTGACTGGGAATAAAGTACTTTTTGAAACTCATTTTTTTTTTTTTTTTTGCTGCAGTTTTTGGCCAGGGCTGGGTTTGAACCCCCCACTTCCAGTATATGGGGCCGGCACCCTACTCCTTTGAGCCACAGGTGCTGCCCCCAAGTGCTTTTAAGGCTATTTTTTTCTTACATAAGTGACAAAACTTTCTCTATGACTAAATTTGATTTCTATTCCTATCTCATCATTCTACTTTTTCTGCCATCATTTTGGACTATCATTCACCCTTGGACAGATTGAACTGGTTTATATAACCTTAAGAAAACTGCTTTTAGTTCTGGATTTGAAAGTCAACAGTGCTTCACAGAGAGATTAACCTAGGCCATGAGCAAACTGAGAGATGCCATGTTCCAGCAGCAATACTACACAACCATATTTTCTATCCTGACATATTCAATGTACCTTAATAAATCCTGAATAAACCTAATCTCCCTTGGGAAGAAACTTCATCAAAGCTTCTCAAACTTTCTTTCAGACAGTGATTGTTCACTGGCCCAAATCAGCTAAGCTTACAATTCCCAGGCACGCACCTTTGTACACACCACCAACACTGGGATCCCCAAGTTATGAGTCAGCACATTATCACCCAGAGGCAGGGCAACATTTTCTTCATCCGAACCTGAGGTTAGAGGGCCTCTCCTCTGTGGGGAGCCTTGACAACCTTCTTCAGGCTCAATATAATCTTGAAAATCTTTTACAACTACAATGGAAAAAGGAATAAAAATTATACACACACACAAATAAAAATACACATAGCATTGGAACACTGAAAAGGGCTGTAAGAAGCAATAAACGTAAGCAGCTGTGTGTGACAAACCTCCCCAGTTGCATCTAACTGCAGTATTAAGGATCTGGAGATCATGATGCAAAAGGTCAATTCTGACATATTAAGTCTGAGCTTTTTACCACTAAAGCAGCAAAGACATTCCCTGGGACATCCTTAATTGCATCTAACTCTTAAACACATTTTCAAAAAATTCAAAACACATGTTTTCAAGAGTTTACTATGAGAAAAGCTGCTTTCCTTATATATCACACATTTTCTTTTTTTTCTTTTCCTTTCTTTTCTCTTTTTTTTTTTGAGACAGCGTCTCAAGCTGTAGTCCCAGGTAGAGTACTATGACATCACAGGGCACAGCAACCTCCAAATCCTGGGCTTAAGTGATTCTCTTGCCTCAGCCTCCAAAGTAGCTGGGACTACAGGCACCCCCAACAACACCTGGCTATTTTTTGGTTGCAGCTGTCATTATTATTTGACAGGCCGGGGCTAGATTCAAACTCGCCAACTCTGGTGTATGTAGCTGGCATCTTAGCCACTTGAGCTATAAGCGCTGAGCCTGTATCGTACGTTTTCAAGATAACTGAATAGTTCAATTGTGTTATTTCAACATAGGCAACCATTAGAAATAGCTATAACTTAAAAAAACTCATAAGGTGGCTAGGTGTGGTAGCTCACATCTATCATCCCAGCACTCTGGGCAGCCAAGGCAGGTAGACTGCTTGAGCTCAGGAGTTTGAGACCAGCCTGAGCAAGAGTGAGACCTCATCTCTAAAAATAGGCTGGCATTGTGGCAGGCACCTGTAGGCTCAGCTACTTGGGAGGCTGAGGCAAGAGAATTACTTGAGCCCAGGAGTTTGAGGTTGTGGTGAGCTATGAGGCCATGGCACTCAACCCCAGAGCAACTGAGTGAGACTCTGTCTCAAAAAACAAAAACAAACAAAAAATTCATAAGAGTCCTCATTAGAAATGCTTAGTAGGCTCATCACCTGTAGCTCAGTGGTTAGGGGCCCGCCATGTACAAGGGGTTCGGCCCGGGCCTGCTAAACAATGACAACTGCAACAAGAAAAAAAAAATAGCCAGGTGTTGTGGCAGATGCCTGTACTCCCAGCTACTTGGGAGGCTGATGCAAGAGAATGGCTTAAGCCCAAGAGTTTGAGGTTGCTATGAGGTGTAATGCTAAAGCACTCTACTGAGGGCAATACAGTGGGACTCCATCTCAAAAAAAAAAAAGAAATGCTTAGTAAAATGATTTGAATTCCATAAAAGCATGCTATTTCCACACAAATGAGGTATGTCAGCTCTAAGTAACCAGACATTTCTTCTTCATCCTCACTCTTAGGAACTCAGATTCATTTTATGGGTTCCTGAGTCACATGTTCAGTGTTCATGCCTGTCCCTGCTTAACACAAGAAAGGGTCAGAACATTTGCTTCTTGGCATACAATGTTCACTACTCAGGCATTCAAGCTCAGAGTGGTCCACACCTCAATTAACCACAAAGCACGCAGATCTACACACCTTTATGTGGTCACTTCAAGGCTCCTGTGTTAAGCCAGAGAACAAGGACATGATAGTTAAAGCTACTTTGATCTAGAGAAAACAGGCAGCTACCTTTCTAAACCCAAAAGAACAAAAGAACCAAAAGAACTTTTATTCTTACCAACAAAATGTTCACTAGATAAATCCAAATAATAGAACTGAAGAGAACCTAGAGAACGATGTACCCACAAGACAGATTTCAAACATTTTAAAACCGTAAGTTGGCCAGGCATAGTGTCCCACACCTATAATCCTAGCACTCCAGAAGGCTGAGACGAAAGGAATGCTTGAGCTCAGGAGTTCAAGACCAGCCTAAGTGAGACTGAAACCTGTCTCTACCAAAACTAGTAAAATCAGCCAAGCTTCATGGCGTGAGACTGTAATCCCAGCTACTTTGGAGGCTGAGGTAGGAAGATCACTTGTGCCCAAGAACTTTAAGGTTGCAGTGAGCTCCAATGGTGTCACTGTGCTCTACCCGGGGCAAAATAGAAAGACTGTCTCAAAAACAAAACAAAACCCCCATTAAGTTGTTATTTACAAAGATTTTAGCTTATCAATAGGGCTTCTGAAGTTATATGGGAACTCACTGTCATTCATACAATACAGGACAAACTGAAAACTGATTAGGCGCTCAACCAGAGTCTTCTAGACAGAGCAGAGCCTGCAACAGGTTATAAACAGGTAAGCTAAGCTATGGTGGGAAGTGAGGTGGGGGTAGAGGTGGGGGTGGGGCAGGTCAGGCAGCCTGCTCAACAAACCTCCATTACCCAGGTGCTACACAAACTCTAATGTATTCTACGTGTGTGTGCAAGGATGTAAAAATAGTTTGGAAGCCCCGGCTTAGATACACGCTCCAAAAGAATAACTTAATTGTGGCTGTCCAACAACAATAGGAAATTTACATTTTTAAAAATAACTTATTTTAGAAAACCATTTGGAAGGCAGAACACATGTGTATAACATACAAGTAAATGAAAAAAGGAAGTATTAAAAACAGTAAGGCCTGTGTGTAATCTGCACAGTAAAATGTGTGTTTTTCCTTAGGGTATACACATTCAGTGGAAGTAATGGTTTCCTTCTAGATAGCTGGATGGCCAGTATTTCACAGCAAGGGATATCAGTCTACCTGGGGCTTCCCTTCAGCATCAGAAAAAAGTGAGTACAGGAGGGAGATCGCAGAGCACTCTACCTTCCCTGCGCTTTCTTTCTCATCTTTGCCCTCCTACTCGTTGGTTCCATAGTCCTGAGAAAACCCCATAGACCTACATAAGCAAGAGAAGCCCAGACACAAAGCAGAAAAGGTAAGACTAACTTTCTCAGGTGGTTCCCTCTCACTCATAGTTCCTGCAACCTAACAGCAGCCATAGACCCAGGAACACTGGGAACCTAACCCTGAAGAGAATGGCCAGCTCTCCAAAGTTAGCAAACTAGAGACTGGTATTGAATTGGAAACCAGGTTAAATAAGAGCTTCACTCATTTAATGTAATACCTAGAGTACAATTAATCTGAAAAGTAAGAATATTCTCAGCAAGAGAATGGCCAAATACTTTATTAAAATGTAGCCTAAACCCAGAACTAATGAACGCAGCCCCAACATGCAACACAATGGTACGACTACCATTCCAAATACCTCAGAGAGGGGGTTGGCAAAAGCAGAGAGGCCCTGTGAAAGTCAACCAGAGTCAATGAGACATAGACAGTGTTCTGATAATCGCCAGTTGCCCTCCTTATAACCCAAATGAACCCTGACACTTAGAACACATGGCCACATAGACTATATTTCCTATTCTCTTCTTTTTTTTTTGAGACAGTCTCACTTTGTCACCCTTGGTAGAGTGCCCTCATGTCACAGCTCGCAGCAACCTCAAACTCTTAAACTTAAGTGATTCTCTTGCCTCAGTCTCCCAAGTAGCTGGGACTATAGGTGCCGGCCACAACACCCAGCTATTTTTAGAGACAAGGTCTCACTGTGTCTCAAGCTGGTCTCAAACCTGTGACCTCAGGCAATCCATCCGTCTTGGCCTCCCAAGTGCTGGGATTACAGGGTGATCCACCTCACCCAGCCCTTGTAGTCTTAAAAAGTAACAATCATGTGCCTGCCCTACAGCCCTTCTTTCCTCTTCCTCCATCCTGCTGCCTGACACAGATGTGAAGGCTAAAGCTCTAGTTATTAGGAAGAGAACCACACCCTCAAAATGATAAAGCAGTAAGCATAAGGAGCCATGGTCCTTGAGCTATCTTCTCAGGGCTGCTTTCCAGTCCTGAACTGCTGAGTTCTTTTATTTTCGAGAGACACCTCAGTCTTGTTTAAACCATTGTTACATGGGGTTTTGTGTCATATGCCACTGAATCTAATCCCAAGTGACACAGACATCAGTGACTAAGACCACAAAATAAATTCAGTGTCTCATGGAAATTTAAACTCCCCAGGAACAGCCATAGGCATTCTGTCTGCTGTATTCTCAGTGCCTAGAACAGTACCTGGTACAGGGCAGACACTTTCCCTATCTGAGAAAAAACAATATCCTTGGCACAATCTCTCTTTTTTCTCTTTTAACAAATCTTTGCAAAGCTATCACTCTAAGAAAACAGGTTCAGAGAACTGATGTCTCCAGTGCATCAACTCACTAATCTGGATACAAAGCTGTATGTGCAATGGGTGGGAAACTGGTCTTCGGCATCAGAACTATTCTGAGAAGTTGTCTTTAGGATCTTTATTTCAGTGTGAAAAAGAGGCATTATCTAGAAAGGTCAATGGTTGAAGACAGAGAACCTGAGCTGCATAACAATCACTCAGCACACATGCGGGTGACCAGGAAAACACACATACACACAATAAACCAAAGAGTAAGATGTTAGTTTTAGCTAATGTGAAACAGAAGCAAAACAAAGGGTGGGAAAGGGAGAAACATGGCAGGAACTTTGATTTAAAAACCATATCAAAATTTCTGCAACATTCTGCCAGTAAGTGTGAAGATCCCGTGAGCCATGCCCCAGAAGCCCTTATTAATTCACTAGAGAGGGTGATGTCATCCTGTGGAAATAAGCCAGGCTGGGCCAAGCCTGCCTTGGCCAAGACGGCTGCGGCTGCTATGGCTCCAGCCCCTGCCCCTCCCATTTCCTTGGCAAGTGGACAGAAGCTGATGTAACTGCACAGAAGCAAGGGAAAGGAAAAACAGGCTTCTGAACCAAGTTGGGGGAACTTCCTGTAATTTTAAAGTTCTTTGTTTTCAAAAGGACATGGAGGTCCTTAGTCTTAAAATAGCCTTTCATTTTAGTGACAAAAAAATGACCTATTTCTAACCAAAACCATGCATTCTGGATTCCAAGGTAGCAGCTAAAAGCTTTGTCTTTTTTTAGGGCTTCTTCTAAGCCTTTAAACAAGAGGGTCCATAAGGCAGTGGATCACCCACAGAGGTCACAGCAAACTCTTTCACACTTTCTGATGCTACCTCAGCAGATAGTAAAAGAAATGCATTAGAGATGTTTTGAGAATAAAAGAACACTTAAAAGAGAACCAGTGAATATAATAAGGAATATTGACTCATTTTCTTCAAGTGTTAACACCTGAGTTAAAGACTGCTTTTTTTTTTTTTTTTGAGACAGAGACTCAAGCTGTCACCCTGGGTAGAGTGCTGTGGCATCATAGCTCACAGCAACCTCCAACTCCTGGGCTTAAGTGCTTCTCTTGCCTCAGCCTCCAAAGTAGCTGGGACTACAGGCGCAGGCCACAACGCCTGGCTATTTTTTAGTTGCAGCTGTCATTGTTGTTTGGTGGGCCCAGGCTGGATTCGAACCTGCCAGCTCTGGTATATGTGGCTAGCACCTCAGCGCTTGAGCCACAAGCGCCGAGCCTAAAGACTGCTTTGAATATTTTTGACTTTCGAATTTATAAGAGCGAATCTGAAATAAACGGGGCAAACACAACACAACACAACACAAGGGAAACCTCTTGACTGTTAAAAAGGTGGTCAGAACTATACAAAGAGGCTAGTGAATTTTCCAGTGAAGAAAATTCTATGTTACAAGCCAAGCAAGATTGTGAATAGAAGAAAAGCAAAGAGAATTCTACTTTACTTACATTTTCGTTCTAGCTCCCTCATTTCTTCCGGTGGAATTTTCATTTTATCAATGTGCTCACGTAAAACACTAGCCCATTTCTGTAGAGATTCCATCACTGTCCAAGGCCTAGACATGTCTGCAACAAAAATGACCAGGGTCTCTGGCAAGGATTCAGCAGAAACTGCAAACTTCAGCAGGCCTTTGTGGTATAGATCTCCATCCAAAATCCACACATTGCAGCGTGTGTGATCTGAGAAAAGCAATGAAACCAGTTATCACCTATCACAAACATCAGCACAGCTGTAAGAAGAAACACTTCAGGAAGATCTTGAAGGTGACAGCCATGAATCTACACAGAATTCAAAATTCATTTATTTGGAGATGAAGTCTCACTCTGTCGCCCAGGCTGGAGTGCAGTGGCATGACCATAGCTCACTGCAGCCTTGAACTCCTGACTTAAGGGATCTTCCCACCTAAGCCTCCCAAGAAGTTGGGACAAGTATTCACTGCCTCACCTGGCTATTTTTTCCTCTTTTTGTAAGAGACAGGGGACTTACTATCTTGTCCAGGCTGATCTCAAACTCTTGGTCTTTTTTTTTTTTTTTTTTTTTAGTTTTTGGCCAGGGCTGAGTTTGAACCGGCCACTTCTG
>NW_003852546.1:2307893-2311809 GCF_000181295.1 Otolemur garnettii | reverse complement strand
CTCAGCCTCCCAAGTAGCTGGGACCACAGGCGCCCGCCACAACGCCTGACCATTTTTTGGTTGCAGCCATCATTGTTGTTTGGCAGCCCTGGGCTGGATTCAAACCCTCCACCTTAGGTGAATGTGGCTGGCGCCTTAGCCACTTGAGCCACAGGCGCTAAGCCAACATGGTTATGTTTTTAAAAAATTCTTATCTTTTAGACATATTTATTGAAGTATTCATAAATAAAATGATACAATGTCTGAATATCAAGTAGAGAATAAAGGGAAAAGAAGGGTGAGCATACAACTGAAATAAAATTAACCAAAAACTAGTAATAGTTGAAGCAAGATGATAGGTACACTGTGGTTCATAGTATTCATCTCTCTACTTTGTATATATATATTTTTTTCTTAAATTTTTTCTTCTTCAACCACTAAGCCTGTTGGCCTGAGTATACATTTTTTGTTTTTGGGGGGGCATTTTTTTGCAATTTTTTTTTTTTTGGCCGGGGCTGGGTTTAAACTCACCACCTCCAGCATATGGGGCTGGCCACAGGCACCACCCCTATTTTTTGTTTTCTATAATAAAATGTTAAAACACATTCATACAAATGTCCAAGTGCTAATATCTAATGAAACATGGGTCCCCAAATCATGCCTGGATGATGCAAATGTAAGACGAGTCTCCATATTTGATGTACATAGTCATAAATGATAACACAGTTTTAGAAATTTTTAGACATCTTTGATAACTATTTTTTTAAAGTATCTTGAAAGAAAACTCCTACCATCAAAAATATTTCATTAACTTCTTTCCCAATAAATTCTGACTATATTTTAAAAATCTATCTTCCAGGCGCGGTGCCTGTGGCTCGAGGGGCTAAAGCGCCAGCCACATACACCTAAGGTGGTGGGTTCCAATCCAGCCCAGGCTCACCAAACAACAATGACGGCTGCAACCAAAAAATACCCGGGCAGTGTGGCGGGCACCTGTGGTCCCAACTACTTGGGAGGCGGAGGCAGGAGACTCACTTAAGCCCAGGAGTTGGAGGTTGCTGTGAGCTGTGATGCCACAGCACTCTACTCAGGGGATAGCTTGAGGCTCTGTCTCAAAAAAAAAAAATAAAAAAACTATCTTCCATTAGCTATTTTTGTATAATCAATTAACACGCTATAAAAATTATATTCCTGACTTTATGTCAAGAATATAAGGTATCGGCTCGGCGCCTATAGCTCAACCGGCTAAGGCGCCAGCCACGTACACCTAAGGTGGCGGGTTAGAATCCCCAGCCCGGACCCGCCAAACAACAATGACGGCTGCAACCAAAAAATAGCCGGGCGTTGTGGCGGGCGCCTGTGGTCCCAGCTACTTGGGAGGCGGAGGCAAGAGACTCGCTTGAGCCCAGGAGTTGGAGGTTGCTGTGAGCTGTAATGCCACGGCACTCTACCCAGGAGGACAGCTTGAGGCTCTGTCGCAAAAAAAAAAAAAAAAAAAAAAAGAATATAAGGTATCTAAATCTAGCTATACTTTCAAACTCTGATACATTTTAGATAGTGACTTTAGTTTGGGTTCTGTGAACATCCTCAAAAATACCACTCTGTACCCAAGGTCTGTGGGTTTTAATGCCTACCCATCAGCAGGCATGGTTCCTTTTTTTAGCCTCTATCACCACTGCCCACTACATACAACTCACCCATGTGTTCCGAGAGTATACACACCACATATAACACTGAAGAGATGCCCCCAACCCTGAAGGCAGAAGTCCTTTGATATGTCATGTCCCCGCACAAACCAGGTACAAGCCAGAGACTATTTTCTCTACCTGGGTGACTGCCTGAAAAGTGTATATTTATAACTCAGTCACACCACAGTAGAAAAGACTAGGGCTCAAAGATGTATAATTAACCACAGAAAAGGGCAACTGTTTCATCAAAAAGGAACTTACAAGTAGGCGGCCTAAAAAAATCTTATAAATGCAGAGACCAAGACGGTTTTTAAGGTAAACTTGAAGGAATCTGAAATAGAAGTTAACATGTACTTCAACTCAAAGGCAATTAAATATGGTTAACACCATGCTTTGGCATGAAATACATATGCTTATGCCATCACAAAACAGAAGAGACTACAGAGTTTTACAAAATTATCTACACCATGTCTTGTATTTTCAAAAGAAACAAAAGGGTACTAGAGTTATCACTGACCCAAGCACTGTTACACTTGACACATACTATCTCTCAATCTGACAACCTGCAATAAAGACATGACTTTCTATGAAGCAACTCATGCGTAGAATGTTTAAGTGAGTTACCCAAGATCACACAACCAATGACTACAGGAGCGGCGTTCTGAACCACTTCTGTCTGGTTCTAAAGCCCAAGTTCTTTCTACAATAACCATGGTACTCAACAAAGACAGGAAGCAAAAGATACAGACTAGTGGAGCCCTCTAGGCCTAGACAGGTACCTAAATGCTGGTCCTTCCACAAGACAGAGCCCTTAGCACTGAGTCTACTTCCTGCCTTCACTTTCACATCCTTAAGGGAAGTTCCACATAACAAAAGAAAATAAGAGATGGGAGTAGGAATAAAACCCTAAAGGTTCTACGATAACCACTAAATTAACATTAATACAATGTAGGTTTCCAAGTTTTAAGAAGAGGTCCCAGAATCATGGTGTCTACTAAACAGTGCTTGGAGATAGCAGGATTAGAGTGCTGGAAAGGACCTCAGTCTAGCTTTTTCATTTTAGCCATAAGGAAATAGGAGACCAGAGGCAGTAAGATTAGCCTCCCTTATATAATAATCAACATGATCTTTACTGTTTAAATGAGTAAAGGAAAATGTAAAGAGAGTAATTTAACAAATATATTTCATCTTCAGGCTATCTACAACTTTCCTACAAATAAAAAAAGGCCTAGGCATCAACAATTATTTCAGTCATTCAAAAGATCTAACATAAAACCTAAACGATTATAAAGGAGAAATTATTGAATAGTTGTAAACAAAAACCTTTACTCCAAACCAACTCACAATAGTAAGAAAAAAGTTCTAAATGGTATGTAATCCTTAAAAGAATGTTTACTTTTTCTGAGATGGGGTCTCCCTACATTGCCCAGGTTGGTCTCCAATTCCTAGGCTCACGTCATCCTCCTACTTCAGCCTCCCAAGAGCTAGGATTAAAGGTACACAGCTGGTTACCAGGTGCTTTTACTCATCCTAACTATTATTACCCATATTTTAGAGATAATGAGTTAAAGAACATTTTCATCCCTAAGCCTCTATTCCCTCCACAAGAAAAACACAGGAAATCAGCATTTCTAAACTGTCTCAAAGAGACTCAGAAAACTCTCCTGTGAACACTCATGTGTTAAACTGTTATACTCTGAACCACACCAAAAATTTCAGATTCTCTACTAGAACCAGACAGAGGAACAATGGTACCTCGATGAGTCTACCAAGCATTTCTTTCACAGAAAACAGCTTTTAAAAATCTTTCTTACTGGTCTAATAACCCCAGTTACTCAGGAGGCTGAGGCAGGAAGATCGCTTAAGCCCAGGAATTCAAAAACAGCCTTAGCAACATAGCTGAGGTTAAGCGATTTTCTTAAAAAAAAAAAAAAAAAAAAACAACTTTGGGCTCGGCACCCGTAGCACAGTGGTTATGGCGCCAGCCACATACACCAAGGCTGGTGGGTTCAAACCCAGCCTGGCCTGCTAAACAATGACAACTGCAACAAAAAATAGCTGGGTGTTGTCACAGGTGCCTGTAGTCCCAGCTACTTTGGAGGCTGAGGCAAGAGATGGCAAATGCCTGTAGTTCCAGCTACTTGGGAGGGTGAGGAAAGAGAATTGCTTAAGTCCAAGAGTTTGAGGTTGCTGTGAGCTGTGTCACCACGGCACTCTACCAAGGGTGACATAGTGAGACTCTGTCTCCA
>NW_003852546.1:2304463-2307873 GCF_000181295.1 Otolemur garnettii | reverse complement strand
AAAAAAAAAAAAAAAAAAAAATCTTTGTTACTATCTTTATGTTCATGTGAAACTTTACCTTCAGTGTTCTTTTTAAGTACAGGGTAGTGAGAGCAAAAGCTAACTGTTCGATTCACCATTTTTGCTAACATAGTCTATAAAAAAAAGTGTGTGAAATCTTGCAAAAGACATATGCTTCATCTATTCCTGTGACTAATTCTCTTGGAACTAAACAGAATATTTAGAATGCCTGGTCATGTTGGAGTGGCTACACCAAGGACTCCTGCATATGTCCCCTTATCATGGATCAACATTTCACTCACCATCTCGGTCCTCATCGTGGACACTGAGGTAGAGATACTCTAGGCCTCTTCCTTTTTTGCCATGCTCAGCTCCTTGTAGTTTAGTCATGAGAGTTGTTTTACCAGAACCATCTTCACCTACAAATGATGTTAGCAAGACAAAGGTGAACTGTTTATTCTGGGCAAGGATGGGGAGTCATTCCCATGACAAGGAACAACTAAGAACTTCATGCAAACCCTCACCTGCTTTCATAAACGAAACAGACATTGCTGCTCCAATTGCAAAGTCATTGGAGATGTGGGGAGGAGGGGGATAGTAAAGGCAGCAAATTCCAAGATCTAAAATGAGACTCTACTACAGGTACCCTTACTTCACAAGGGAGGAATAGGCTGGTCCACAGGCCCTATCTATAATTTACCTGACATGTTTGAAAAAGTGACAGCAAAAGACGGGGTTAGTGTCTCACAAAATAAACTTTTCCCACAAGAAAAGCAAGAAATCTTCAAAATACAGCACAACTAATCTCAAGTCCAGGAACTGTGAACTAAAAAACTCTGATCTTGCCCCATTATCATAAAGAAGTTATTCATTTTTTATTTTAGAACATCTCCTTCATGTAGCATTCTGAAGGCTAAAGAAAATAATTACAGACTTAAGCAAAACTCTTAACTTCCATCTCAGTAATTATCAAGTTCTTCCTCATCTCCTGCCACCCAATTAACACTGCCCAACCAAAGCCCTAAACATCAAGGAGAACCACTACCAAAAAACATCACTAAGCACTGCGGACATTTAATAACACAAAATTACAGAACAGGAGAACTTAAAGACAGTCCATAGATCAAAGACTTCCTCTCCATCCTCAATGCCACTACCTTATTCAGGTCCTCGGGATCCCATCTGGACCATGGTGAGCACCACTCAGCCTGACTTTAGTGTTTGCCTTGAGTTACTTGCCAGTTGTGAATCTAAAACATGGATCTGGTGATCTTGATCCCTCACTTCTCGCTGCTCCCTAAGCCTTCCCTATTGCCTACTGCAGTGTTCATCGCTTGAGAAAAACCATATATTATCTCTGGAAACAGTTAAGAAAACCTACAAGGCGGCGATTCCCACAAGGATTAGGGGATGGAGGTGAGCCTTCGAGAATCAGAGCCTTCAGGAAAAAGCATTAACTCCTCAGCAGTGTGATGCTCCCACAATAATCCATCCATGCCTGGCATGGCGTGGTGCAATCACCGCCGCTCTGTCTCCCACTAGACTGAGATTCTTGTGTAGTGTCTAAGAGATGTCCGTCCTACCCCACTGTCCAGTCCAAAAAATGGGTTTGCTCTGTGAATATACAAAAATTCCCTCACTTGTATGAGTGGAAACTGAGGACTGAGACATTAGCGAACCTGACTAAGGTACCCGGCAGTAAGAGTTGGAGCAATGCAGGAAAAGTACCCGATGCTGACTCCCAGGCCTGCTATTCTTTGGCAAAGTCCCTAAAACCTCTGTAAAACCCTCATGAGAATCAAGGAAGGCTCTCGTGGCTTTTCCCCACAACTTCGAGCCCAGGTCACCTCATTCTCCCGCCTTCACCCAACCTTCTCATCCCTTCGCTCCCCTCTCTGAGAACTCAATTTGGTAACTGTCGAAACTTACGGGCGCACGGAGTCAGGGACACTGGAAGCAAGGAAGATGTTGCGGTCAACTGAATGAACGAATGTGCCCACAACCACACGCACCATCCCACCTCAGACTCCCCAGCCAGGGCCTACTCCCAGGCAGAGCTGGCTGCGTGCGGGCAGGCTGCAGGAAAGGGGAAGGTTGGGACCTGAGGGGGGTAGGAGGCGCGCCTCGCCCACCCCAGCGCCCTGGGGAAACGCGGCGCCGTCCGCGCTCACCGAAAACCAGGATGTTCTTGCCGGACGGCAGCTTCGACCTGGCACGAGTGGACACTTCGCTCAGGATCGAGGACCTGCGCGACAATGGCAAGGGCGGTCAGCCCCGGGGCCAGCCTAGGATAGCCCGACCCGCGACGGCCAGTCAGTCGGTCGGACAGTCCGGCCCAGCGCAACCAGTTCCCCGCCCGATTGTGCCCTCCCCGGCCCGGTCTGGGCGCCCACGGCCTCACCATAGGCTCTGGCCTTCCTCTTCCTCACTGGTCAGGTCACCGGCGGCCGCTACCGCAGGCCCATTGGGGCCCAGCAGCAGTTTCTTTTCCACCCCCACCGGCGCCATCTTGCCAACTGCAGCCACAAAGAGGGTCCTCCCCCGGGCCCGCCGAGGACCCGCTAGGACCCCGGCAGGCCCGCCCGTCTGCCTTCCCCCGCGGCGCGACTCCCGCCGCCCACACCTCAAAGTTCGTGCCACCCAACAAGTCTTTCCAGGCTGGCGATATCCAAGGCTCCTATAGGTCGTGAAGGTGGCGGACAGTGGTCAGGCGGCCGTCAGGCGGCCGCCGGGGCAGCCATGGGCGGGGAGGCGGGCACCGCCCAGACCGATGGTGCACTGGCGGCCTCTGGCGGCCGAGGGGCGCACCACAGTCATCCGCTCGCTGTCCCCAGGATGCCGCTCCCCTTAACATGGTAGATAAACAGCCTTAAGAATTGAAGCGGAAAGTTCAGGTTTTGAAATGAAGATTGATCCAGGGACGCACATCTCTCTGAATCTTAACTAACGCTTTTACAGATGAGGAACCTGAAACTCAGAAAATTTAAGAAACCACCCCAATGACCCAATGCTAGAAAATAACATTGTTATTCTGTACTTTTTGAGAGAGCTACTCTTTCCCTCTGTTGCCCTGACCACAGTGCAGTTGGCACCATCATAGCTCACTGCAGCCTCAAACTCCTAAGTCAAGCGATCCTCCTGCCTCAACTTCCCAAGTAGCTGGGACTACAGGCACCCACAACGCCAGGCTAATTTTTTTTTTTAAGAGATGGGGGGGGGGATCTTTGTTGCCCAGCTGGTCTGGAACTCCTGGGCTCAAGCGATTCTCCTACCCTAGCCTCCCAAAGTACTGGGATTACAAGCACGAGCCACTGCATCCTATGCTTCTAATCTTTTTTTTTTTTTTGAGACAGAGCCTCAAGCTGTCCCCCTGGGCAGAGTGCCGTGGCATTACAGCTCACAGCAACCTC
>NW_003852546.1:2292153-2301757 GCF_000181295.1 Otolemur garnettii | reverse complement strand
AAAAAAAAAAAAAAAAAAAGAAAAAGCATATGGACAGGAAATATTTGAACATAATAAAAAACAATCTAAGAGTCATAACTATAATCTGAGAGTTGGTCATGTAGAATGCCAAGAAGCATCTTAGGGTCCATAAAACCTCACAGGGCCAAGGAAAGAAGCTGACTCCTTACTCTGCCAGTCAGGCTGCACTTCTTAGATCGCATTTTCTTTGGACACATTTTATAAAGACAGGTGTCCAGCATTCATTGACTAAGATCATATAGGGACATGATATTGTTCCAAGTAGCCAGGGCTCATCAGCACAAAGGACAAAAGATGTACAAGAGCCAGGCACTGGGGCTCACACCTGTAACCTCAGCACTTTGGGAGGCCAAGGTAGGAGGATCACTTGAGGCCAGGAGTTCAAGACCAACCTGGTCAACATAGTAAGAACCCTGTTTATACAAAAAATAAAATAGTTTTGCAGTGGCAGTATTGTAGCCAATGGGGTTTACGTGAGGTACAATCACTGCTAATTGAAAACTTTTCCCAATACCCTGCCATGACAACTTGCAATATAGCTGGCACTGGTAATTTTGGATGGTCTCTACAGAAACTGTATATAAAAATAAATAAATAAAATTAAAATAAAAAATTAGCCAGGTGTGGTGGTATAGGCTTGAAGTTCTAGCAATTTAAGATGCTGAAGTGGGAAGATCAGTTGAGGAGTTTGAGGTTACAATGAGTTATGTTTGGGCCACTGCTCTCCAGCTAGGGTGACAGAGTGAGACATTTATCTATTAAAAAAAGATAAATGAAAAAGATTTAGAAGGGGGAAGAGGAGTAAGTGGTAGATACTTTTAAAAAGGCAAGGTAGGCTAGGCATGGTGGCTCACACCTGTAATCCTAGCACTCTGGGAAGCCCAAGCTAGAGGATTATTTGAGCTTGAGAATTCGAGATCAGCCTGAGCAAAAGTGTAACCCAGTCTCTACTAAAAAAGCAGAAAAATTAGCCAGGCATTGTGGTGGGCGCTTGTAGTCCTAGCTACTCTGGAAGCTGAGGCAAGAGGATCACTTGAGCCCAAGAGTTTGAAGTTACTTTGAGTTATGATGACACAATGGTACTCTACCCAGGGTGAAAAAGTGAGACTCTATTTAAAAAAAAAAAAAAAAGCTGAAGCAAATTGACCTATTCCAAAACAAAGTAAACATGACCACAAGATATGGGAATATTCAAAGCAATGAACAATTAGCTTTTAGAAGAGGAAACATTTTCATTAACAAAATGTCAAACATTTTGATATTTTGATTTAGTGTTTGGGGATCTCAACAGAATAGCTTCAGAAACTGTTCTATTTTCTGAGATCGTGGTAGGGGTACTTTGGCCCTAGGTAAACATGTTAAAATCCAAATATCCCATGTAGTATTCACTGTAATGTTTAAAGGCTGCTAATTTTTCCTCTTGAGCTATGTTCTTTGAGCTTGAGAAAAAATAAAAGCATATTCCTAAACAAGTGACCTTGAGAAGGAATTTTA
Source organism: Otolemur garnettii (assembly GCF_000181295.1). Lineage (NCBI taxonomy): Eukaryota > Metazoa > Chordata > Mammalia > Primates > Galagidae > Otolemur > Otolemur garnettii. The sequence goes on along the minus strand of NW_003852546.1, from coordinate 2,300,242 downwards.
TTTTACTAATCTGCACATTAAAAATGTATTTGCTTTATAAACTACTCTAATTCAATGAATTTCAGCATCACAAAAACTGTTTAATTATAACTATCCCCACTTTTACATTCCCTGTCTCATGAGAGTTTAAAAGACTACTTTAAATTCTGTATTTTTTAAGGCACTGTATTTTAAGAGTCCAAACTAAAAACTGACACAATATTCTTCCTATCAAGAAGCCCCACATTTGGGGTATTTGGTCAGCTTTTGATATTTGCGAGCAAGGTCCACAGCTGTCCGTCCTTGCTGAAAAGGGAAAGACCATAAAATTGAATTCCAGTGATTTCCCATTTTCTTAACTCCATTGTAAAGGTAATTCACTTCTTCTTTGGTAAAGTTTTTACGAATTCTTCTTTTTTCTGCAATTAATTAGATTTGTAAAATATATTAGTACTTACTGAAAAAAGGTTTTAAGACCCAAACAAATGCTTAACTTACTATAAGGATATAAACTGTTGAGTGAGAAAACATCATGCCTAGACTACTCATCCTATTGAAATCCACTTCAATTTTAAAAACTAGAATGCCTACTATTACGTACTATTGCTCTGACTTCTACAACAATTGTAGCTAAGTCTATTGTGATAATACATGCAACATCTTCAACTAAGAAACAAAGTTTATAAACATTCAATTGTTAACTCAACATTCCTGTGAGGACAGTTAACAAACAGCTTACCTATCTTACAGATACAGTCTTCCCAAAGGGCTCCATAACTTCATAGAATAGAAAAGAGTATCAATACTTGTTACTTTAAGTATCAGGTTTGAGTAATATTTTTAAGAATAAGGGTTTTTTGAAATTTGTTTTTAAAAAGTGTATTCACTACCTACATGCACGGTCAGCTTAACAGAAACTTAAAAATAGGGCTTGGAGCCTGCAGAGGCTAGGGTGCCAGCTACATACACCAGAGCTGGCAGGTTTAAATCCATCCTGAGCCTGGCAAACAGTAATGACAACTGCAACCAAAAAATAGCCAGGCGTTGTGGCGGGCACCTGTAGTCCCAACTACTTGGAAGGCTGATGCAAGAGAATTGCTTAAGCCCTGGAGTTTGAGGTTGCTGCAAACTGTGATGCCAGAGCACTCTACCGAGGCTGAAATACTAAGACTCTGTCACCAAAAAACCCCCAAAACTTAAAAATAGGCTGCACAGTGGGGAAGGAAGTTTTTAACTATTTGGGTTTTTAGGGATACTTTCTATAATGGAAAGAATACATAGCTGTATCTGTAAACATAGTTTTCTTCAAACTTTTTCATTCATTGTTAACTCATGTTATCATTTTAAGTAGATGTCACTAAGGAGTTTTTTATATTACCACTTGAGGCTGCTATTTACTTTAGTACAACCAGGTATAGCTGTGCTCACTCATCCTTAGAAAATCTTGCCCTTGTAGGCCAACACAGCCATTTGCCTACCTTCCCTAACATAAGAGTAATAGTTGAGACCTTTTAAAACAGAAGAGAATGGGCTCGGCGCCTGTGGCTCAAGCGGCTAAGGCGCCAGCCACATACACCTAAGGTGGTGGGTTCGAATCCCCAGCCCAGGCCCGCCAAACAATGATGGCTGCAACCAAAAAATGGCCAGGCGTTGTGGCGGGCGCCTGTAGTTCCAGCTACTTGGGAGGCTGAGGCAGGAGACTCTCTTGAGCCCAGGAGTTGGGGGTTGCTGTGAGCTGTGATGCCATGGCACTCTACCCAGGGTGACAGCTTGAGGCTCTGTCTCAAAAAATTTTTTAAAAATTTAAAAAAAAAAAGGAAGAGAATATCTTACCAGCAGAAAGTTGATGAATCCGTGTATATAAATAGCATCTGATTATTATTTAATAGCATTAAAGTGCAAACTCTATGAAGGCAGAGATTTTTGTCTATTTTATTCACCATTATATTCTCAGTGCCTAGAATAGTATCTGACACATGTAGGTAGTCAGTAAATATTTGATGACAGGAAAAACTAATTGTTAGTAAAATTGTCTCAAAACTCATCAGTAAAGCTACTCCTCACTTTTGAGTGTAGTAGAAAACTGTGGTTATTCTAGAAATAGGCTTCAGCTTCATATGCTACGTGATTCAAACTCATAATAACCAGAACTAAATAGGTTATTATAACTTTCAGGATATTGAGGCTCTAGAGTTGATCACACAATGTTCCACTTTTCCATTGCAGCTACCATCTCCTAGACTTATACATCTGTGCACACATCCTCAAGACGTTCCTATATCAGAGTACCAGACAGCCTGGAAAGAGGAAGCAACTCACTACACCCCAAGATGTTCCTCGGTGACGTCTTTAGTACTCCTCTTACTACTGACTAAATGTTAAGGAAAAGCAAGGAAACTGGGCAGGCGGGCTTAATTTTAGGGGCTCTTATTTTTCAAATCCTCTCAGAACACCAATCTATCCTGAAAGAAAGTCTTTGGGAAATCTTCACATGCTTAGATAGTACAGTGGTCCTTTCTCAAAAGAATAGGCTCGTGTTTGATTGTAAACTATAGTTAAATGAATGGTGGTGAATGTCATAAAAGAAAGGGAAATTTATCAAGAGGGGAAAAAGATGGCAATATACCAAATATTCCTGGCCTATTTGTGAAAGAGATATAAGACCAATCAAATCACTAATTTCTCTCTTTTTTTTTTTAAGACAGAGTCTCACTTTTTTTTTAAGACAGAGTCACCCTCAGTAGAGTGCAATGGTGTCACAGCTCACAGCAATATCAAACTCTTGAGCTCAAGTGATTCTCTTTCCTCAGCCTCCCAAGTAGCTAGGACTACAGGCGCCTACCACAATGCCCCGCTATTTTTAGAGACAAGGTCTCGCTCTGGCTCAGGCTGGTCTGGAACTCATGAGCTCAGGCAATCTACCTGCCTTGGCCTCCCAGAGTGCTAGGATTACATGTGTGAGCCACTGTGCCCAGCCTATTTTAGTGAGTGTTATGTACAGTTATATCTTCCATGACAGAAAGAGATGAAGGGTTTATTGCACAATTTTTTTTTTTGAGACAGAGTCTCACTTTGTCATCCTTGGTAGAGTGACCTGGCATCATACCTCTCAGCAACCTCAAACTCTCAGGCTAAAATAATCCTCTTGCCTCAGTTTTTCATAAATCACTACTTTCTCAATATGCCTTTCTAAATGCTAAGAAATCAGGCAACTTAATTGTTTGGCTGTAACACAAGTCTAATCTACAAAAAATATGTATGGTATTTATGAGCTAAATGTCACTTAACAGTTTTTAAGATCCCTCTGTATAACCATAATATGCCCATTTCATAAGGCTCTGCAGATTTTACTAGGCAAATGGATTATAGAATATTTTTAGTTGTTACATATTTGCTTTTAAGATATGTTACTGAAACAAATTTATTATTAATTTGATGACAAGTCCTTGTCAAGAACAAGATTTCCAAGTGCAACATGTGTCTCTGGGAAAATGTACATTTTCTAACAGTTTCTTTTTTTTTTTTGAGACAAAGCTGTCCCCCTGGGTAGAGTGCTGTGGCATTACAGCTCACAGCAACCTCCAACTCCTGGGCTCAAGCGAGTCTCCTGCCTCAGCCTCCCAAGTAGCTGGGACTACAGGCGCCCGCCACAATGCCCGGCTATTTTTTGGCTGCAGCCGTCATTGTTGTTTGGCGGGCCCCGGCTGGATTCGAACCTGCCACCTTAGGTGTATGTGGCTGCCATCTTAGCCACTTGAGCCACAGGTACCGAGCCCATTTTCTAACAGTTTCTACAGAAAGTATTATTTCAAAAAGTGGGCCCCTCTATAGTGATACTGTACTTAATTTTAATTTGCATATAGAACTTTTAACCTAGAAAAAGACCTAGATATAAAAAGTAAATTTGAGGCTTGGCACCTGTAGCTCAGTGAGTAGGGTGCCGGCCACATACGCTGAGGCTGGTGGATTTAAGCCTGGCCTGGGCCTGCTAAACAACAATGACAACTACAACCAAAAAAAAAAAAAAATAGCCCAGTGTTGTGTCAGACGCCTGTTGTCACAGCTACGTGGGAGGTTGAGGTAAGAGAATAGCTTGAACTGAAGAGTTTGAGGTTGCTGTGAGCTCTGACACCACAGCACTCTACTGAAGGTGACACAGTAAGCCCCTGTCTCCAAAAAAAAAAGTAAATTTGAGCTGGAGCTGGGTACAGTGGCTCACACCTGTAATCTCAGCACCTTGAGAGGCCAAGGCACAAGGCTTGCTTGAGCCCAGGAGGTTCAAGATCAGCCTGAGTGACAGAGCAAGACCCCATCTCTATAAAAATTTTTTAAAAAAATTAATGAAGCATGGTGGCATGCACCTGTAGCCTTAGCTACACAGGAGACTGAGACAGCAGGATTTCCTGAACCCAAAAGGTTCAAGGTTGCAGTGATGACACCACTGCACTCCAGCGCAAGAACAAAGTAAGACTCTCTGAAACAACGAACAAAACCATATGCATACACAAAGTAAGTTTTAAATTTCTTTCAAGGTTTTGGCAGTAAAAATAGCTGAATAAATTATGTGGCAAAATGCTTCTTGGATGTACCAACTCCAATATCTCTGTGATAAATAACAGGTGGTTCTACAGATGTTACTAATTTTTAGATTACTTTGATAAGTGATGTGGTTGACTTTCTTACTCAGCAAGTGTTAATTCCATGTGAATAGAAGACAATGATATTGTACAGTCTCTGTGATAAATTTCGAAAGATAATAAACCTGAAATGTTAACCCTGTAGTTAAATAAATTATATAATTGCTTTAGAAGCATTTTGATATTTAAGCAGGGTATTAAAGCACTTATACTGTATATTTCTTCAATTTTTTATGTTTGAAGTATTATATAGTTTGAACAAAAATCTTCTGCAAAGTCTTGCTGACCCCATATCTATAAAAGTATATTATAGTTTAAACAAATCTTCTGCAAAGTCTCACTGAAGCACTTTTAATTTTGTTCTTAAAATAGAAATGTGATCCAGAGGACAGAACAAGGGCATTTCTGGAGTTTACATTTGAGTCTAAGTTCTGTTGTTTACTAACTTAATGTGCCTTATAATGGGGAATAAATACCTATTTTACAATGTTATTTGTAAGAATTAAAGAAAATAATATCTATAAAACACCTAACACATAGCAAATGCTTGATAAATGTTAGTTTCCTCTTGCTCTCTTCCCAGCTTGCATACAGTGGGTAAGCAAGCAACATGAAGGGAAGTGGGAGGTCTTTTTTCATAGGAAGTATGACCCATATCAGAGTCAACCACTATCATTTAAGAGCCATTAATGATGAAACTAAGAACAACCACTCCACTGTTCACTTCTTTCTCAGGAATATATGAAATTTAAGTTCATTTAAAAATTAAATATATTCACTTATTTCTCCAGGGGTAATAGATTCATTACTGAGTCGTTGTCTTCTACGTGGGGTCAGCAGAATTTCTGAAAAATATGAAAATCATTTAGCATAATTAGAGTATCAACCTGAATAGCATATCAATTCCATTAGTATGATATTTCCATTCCCCACACTTCTAGTGGGAATTCTTAGGTGGATTAGAAAGAATTTTTTAACTACCAAGACTAAGTCTACGCCCAGGTACATCTTAAATTACTGGTTGCTTAGACACAGATTTTCTTTTCAACATTATTTACCCTCTAGTTTTTAATATATTCAATGCATAAGCTGATAGGTATAGTCATAATTATGGTTTTAAATCTGCTAAATTAATTACTTTTGTTACAGATGAGTGATTTCCTTAGTTCACTTTTATATTTGTCTTCAGCTTCCACAATGACTTTGTGACGATCACACTGGTACTGGCAAGAATGCAAGAGCTTGCTAAAATTTCGGCTATTCAGGGATTTTCCTACTGCTATGCAACCTAAAAGAAAACAAATTAGAGTGATGTATAGATGTCACAAAACAAAAGAATGGAATTCAGATTATGGCTAGACATAAGCTTTAGCTCTTGCCCCACAGGAACTGTATTAAATGCTGCAGCATTAGGAAGGTTGAGAACCACAGCTTTAGAGTAACAGAGATAATCTCTTCAAGTGCGTAACCTCACTTTTGTCCACAGAGTGGGGTACAATAAACAAAGAGGAAATATTGAGGTGTGAAGAGAGAGAAGGGATAGGATAAGACTCTGAAACATTGGCTCGGCACCTGGGGCTCAAGTGGCTAAGGCGCCAGCCACATACACCTAAGGTGGCGGGTTCGAATCCCCAGCCCAGGCCCACCAAACAACAATGACGGCTGCAACCAAAAAATAGCCGGGCATTGTGGCGGGCGCCTGTGGTCCCAGCTACTTGGGAGGCTGAGGCAGGAGACTCGCTTGAGCCCAGGAGTTGGAGATTGCTGTGAGCAGTGAAGCCATAGCACTCTACCCAGGGGGACAGCTTGAGGCTCTGTCTCAAAAAAAAAAGACTCTGAAACATTCATTTATAAGGGCCCTGCAGAAAAAAATAAGTAATGGGGCATGAAATATTGTAAACATTTATGTATTTATTATGAATATAAAAATAGGTATTGTTTCATAGTTAATGCCTATAATGTTTAGAACATAATCTCTGAAAACATAAAAAATGTTTACAATAATGCTAAACTTATATGGTATTATGACAAAAAGAGAATGATAATACAATAAAAAAAGTAGTATGTTGATTCATATAAACAAATATTGGGAGCTCAGCCTGATGTAGGTAGAAGATACTAATTTGAATGCTTTGATGTCCCAGATTGTTACATCTCCAAAGGAAATGGAGTTTAAATCACATAGGTAGAATTATTGCTAATTCTAGTTAAATAATATCATATAAAATTCTAATGTAATTAAAAAATATTTACCTGAGCACCTATATTTCAACATCTTTGAACAATCCTCAGTTGCTAAAAAACCGATTACTTCTTTGTTTATTATATCTGAACACAATGTAAATGGATCTAGAAAAAAATTATAAAATGCAAGATTTTTTATTAATTAAAAAACCAAACATTTATAAAATTTATTAATTCTCAAGATTTTCATAAACTATAGCCCAGTAATATATAAACTGAGTCATCCTGGTGGATATACAGAAAGATCTTGGATATGAATAGAAGGCATTTACACCAGAATGAGTCAAAAGTGTAGCTTATACTTTAAAGGGCAATATATTAATGTATATTTTTAACTGTATCAGTCACCAAAATATATGTTTTCTTCAAAAAATGAATTAGAAATATTTTTAATCATACCTGTTACTGGTAACTGCTGCTTTCTATTTTTGGCAGTGTGAGTTGGATGTTTAAAAACATGGTCACTAAAAGAAAAGAGACAACAGATTACTAAAAGTAAACATACTATCTGGTGTGTGGACAAATGTTTCTGTAAGTGGTGGTATGATGTGGGATATTTGGCAGACAGAAGGAGGCAGAGCCAGGATCTACCAAAATCTACCAAATTTTGCCAAACTAGGGTCTTTAACAGTTATAGCCTTCTTTCTAGAACTAGAGTTTATATGAGATTCCAGAGGGCAATAATACTGATGACAGGAGAATCATGGAAGAAAAGATGATTTAAGGAAGAGAGTAGGAGAGATGAGAGCAAAAATGTTGTTCAATGGAGAGAACAAAATTAGTGGGAGAAAAAAAGAACATGAGGTGTGGAATGGCAAAGTACAAACAATAATCATTGAAGGATATGAACTAAAACATCCTTCCTGACCCCCAAAACATTTTTGTATTTGAACCCTGTGGTCCTTGATGAATAAATGCAAGTTTTGACTATACTGTCACATGGTCACAGGTAGTGAAGAGTTATAAACCAGAATAACAGATATAACAGTAGCTTTATATTTATAGCTATCTGTCTATTTGCATAAATTTGTACATTACAGAAAAAAGCATTTCAAAGAAATGGAAATATTAATAACTCAGCTGAGGTGAAAATATAGCTAACCCAAAAGAAGAAAAAAGGGCATACATGGGAAGCTTGAGCTTGGCTGGCCCAAGAGCACATCTCTCTGCTTAATAATTCCACATCCCTAAGAAATCAAGTTAAAATTAACATCAGGGGCTCGGCGCCT
>NW_003852546.1:2285323-2291358 GCF_000181295.1 Otolemur garnettii | reverse complement strand
TGTTGTTTGGCGGGCCCGGGCTGGGGATTCGAACCCACCACCTTAGGTGTATGTGGCTGGCGCCTTAGCTGCTTGAGCCACAGGCGCTGAGCCAAGAATGATCTTTAAAAGGAAAAAGGGGGTGGTGATAGTGTAATCTATCTTAGTTCACCCTGCATCCTGCCCAAAACGCAGCAGCATCCTCTTTATTTTTCCTAAGCACAGCAACATCAGAAGAGCACAACACAAGAAAGAGTTTAAGAAGAAAAGCTACAACCCCAGGTCCAGCCCCCTAAGCTACCTGTGAGGGACAAAGGATCTATAGGAGTGGTGATGAAATGCAGGGAACAAAAGCCAAAGGGTAAACCCAAACCAAATGTTCCTCACATCCGATTCCATTTATCATGAAACTTATAAACTGATTTTTGCTACATTGCTGATGGATTATCAATCAATGCATGTCCTATCACTTCAGGTAGGGAGTTTTGGGTTTTCTTTTCTGAGTAGGCTTCTAAAATTCAAATCTGGTTATATCAATAAATTTAAAATTCTTTTTTTTTGGAAACAGAGTCTCAGTCACCCTGGGGTTGAATGCTGTGGCATCATAGCTCACAGCAACCTCAAACTCTTGGATTCAAGCAATTCTCTTGCCTCAGCCTCCTAAGTAGCTGGGACTACAGGCACTTACCACAACATTCAGCTATTTTTAAAGACAGACACCTCAGGCTGGTCTTAAACTGGGAAACTCAGGCAATCCACCTGCCTCAACCTCCTAGAGTCCTAGAATTACAGGTGTGAGCAACCATGCCTGGCCTGCAATTTAAATTTTTTAATGGCTTCCTAGACCCTGCAAGTTAAAACCAAAAATTCAGAGTATAACATTACACAGCCCTAAATGAATTGACCCATACTTCCCATCCAAACTCCTTTCTCAACATTTCCTACTTTAGACTCTTCCCAAGACCATGTTTTATCATTTCTATATCCCCAGTGCACAGGGTGGCACAAAATAGTGCACAATGAATGCTTTCTGAATAAATAAGAGTTAAGAACAATTATTAAACTATACCTTGATTGAGAAACAAAATTATTTTGTTCAAGAGCTGTTTCCTCGTGTGAGTTTTGATTGCAGCTTGAATTGGCTTTAAATAAAGTCTTATTTTTCTCATCCTCTATATAACAAGCATTAACTGGATTTGCATCCTTCAAAAGAGTCTTCATTTGGTCATCACTTGATGCTTGAGACATGACTCTATGGGATTTATAACTCTGAATCTGTCTACAATGGCTTTTACTCTTATCTCCTCCTTTGGTACCTTGACCAGTGCTATCTGTGTGGAGATGCTTCAATGTATTCTGAAGATTTATGTTCCTAGATAAAATATTATCCATATATTTCTCTCTTTTTATTTTTTCCTATAATGAAAAAAAATTACAATAATTTCAATATAATCCATTTGCTTTGTAATCCAATTTATACATTCTTTAAATAATGCAGGAAAAGTATGATTGTCAATAGAACATATGTGAAAGGAAGCAGTTCACATTAGTAGGGAAAAGGAAGTTTATTCAATTGATTTGCTACAATTCAATTGATATTGAGTGGCTCAGCGCCTGTAACTCAGTGGCTAGGGCACCAGCCACATACACCAGAGCTGGCAGGTTCGAATCCAGCCCAGGCCTGCTAGGCAACAATGACAACTACAAAAAAAATAGTCAAGGGTTTTTTTTTTTGAGACAGAGCCTCAAGCTGTCCCCCTGGGTAGAGTGCCGTGGCATTACAGCTCACAGCAACCTCCAACTCCTGGGCTCAAGTGAGTCTCCTGCCTCCGCCTCCCAAGTAGCTGGGACCACAGGCGCCCGCCACAACGCCCAGCTATTTTTTGGTTGCAGCCGTCATTGTTGTTTGGCAGGTCCGGGCTGGGGATTCGAACCCGCCACCTTAGGTGTAGGTGGCTGGCGCCTTAGCCGGTTGAGCTATTGGCACTGAGCCATAGTCGAGGGTTTTGGCAGGCATCTGTAGTCCCAGCTACTTGGGAGGCTGAGGCCAAAGAATTACTTAAGCCCAGGAATTTGAGGTTGTTGTGAGTTCTGACACCACAAGCACTCTACTGAGAGGGGCAGAGTGAGCTCTGTCTCAAAAAATAAATAAAAAATAAAATGATACTGAGACAATTGGGTAGCCACCTGGGGAAAAAAATAAGTTGGATATCTCACGGTTTACACAAAGATAAAATCACAATGAACCAAATATTTAAATATAAAAATGTAATATATACGTTCTAAAAGAAACCACATATTTTAATATTCTCAACTGAAAGAAGAACTTTCCAAGTATTAAAATCAATAAGTTGGCTTGGCGCAAGTAGCAAAGTGGTTACAGGGCCAGCCATATCCACCGAGGCTGGTGGGTTCGAACCCAGCCCAGGGCCAGCTAAACAACAATGACAACTACCACGAAAAAATAGCCAGGTGCCAGGTGTTGTAGCAGGCACCTGTAGTCCTAGCTATCAGGAGGCTGAGGCAAGAGAATCGCTTAATCCCAAGAGTTTGAGGTTGCTGTGAGCTGTGACACCACGGCACTCTACCCAGGGTGACATAGTGAGACTCTATCTCAAAAAAAAAAAAGTCATAATGGAAGAAAACCAATATAATAGCCACATAAAAAGTTTTTAAAGTTCTGCTAGAGACCAAGAATGATGGAGGGAGGAGCTCAGAGGAAAAAAGGGCCAGAAGCAAAAACAAGTGATAATCAAAACACCCAGGAATAATAGCTATAAATTATATCTTAATGTACAAGATAATTTTTTTTTCTAAGACAGAGTCTCCCTGGGTGGAGTGCAGTTGCATCACCATAGCACACTGCAGTTGCAAACTTCAGGGCTTAAGCGATGAACCCTAGGCCTCCTGAGTAGCTGAGACTACAAGCATACATTGCAAGACCTGGCTAATTTTTTTTTTGTTTTAGACAGAGCCTCACTTTGTTGCCCTTGGTAGAGCGCTGTGGCATCATAGCTCACAGCAACTTCAAACTCTTGGGCTCAGCCTCCCCAGTACCTGGGACTACAGGTGCCCACTACAACACTCAGCTATTTTTAGAGATGGGGGTCTCACCCTTGTTCAGGCTGATCTTGAATTCCTGAGCTCAGGCAATCCACCTCTCTTGGCCTCCCAGAGTGCTATCATTAAGGTCACCATGCCCAGTCAACTCAGGCTGATCCTGAACTCATGAACTCAAGTGATTCCCCATGCCTTGGCCTCCCTAAGTGCTAGGACTGCAGGCATGAGCCACCAAGCCTTACCCAGAATAATTCTTTAAATGACATTTGTGAAAAGCTACAAAGAAATATTTCAACAATTGCATAGAAAAACAGGCAAGGGAAATAGTTCACAGAAAAGAAAACATAAATAGCTCTTCAAAATAAGAAAAAAGTTCCATTTCTTATAATAAGAGAAATGAATATTAAACCTAAGTGAGTATTAAAGAAATATTGATAAATCTTTCTCCAGGTATCACACTGGCAAACATCAAAATACTAAAGCAATATAGACACTCTTAAACATTACTTGCGGGAGTGTAAATTGGTACAACCTTCACAGAGAAACAATTTGGTGTATCTTTCACAATAAAAACGTGCATATCTGTTTTTAAAAAAATCCTATAGAGCTGACACACTAGCTCACAGCTGTAATCCTAGCACTGTAAGAGGCAAAGGCAGGATTCCTTTAGCCCAAAAGTTTGAGACCAGCCCAGGCAACATAATGAGACTCCGTCTCTACACGTTTTTTTAAAAAAATTAACTGGGTGCGGTGACCCATGCCTGTAACCCTAGCTACTCTGGAGGCTGAAGCAAGAGGATCACTTAAGCCCCAAAATTCAAGGCTGCTGTAAAATATGATTGGTTAACTATACTCCAACAGAGTATTCTGTGGGCAACAGAATGAGACCCTGACTCAAAAAAAAAAAAAATCCTATAAATTACCTTTACATGTGCACAGTGTTAATTGTTATTAATTGCAACACTGTTTGTAACAAATCAAAGTTTAAAATAACCTAAAGGTTTATCAGAAAAGGAACTAGTATATTATTAATATATCCATCCAATGATATACTCTACAATTATGAAAATAAAGAACACTTCCAGCTAATGATGAATTAAATACCTATATTGATTTTTGGTCCTTTGAAAAAAAAAAACAATCATTAAAAAACAACAATCTGAGATTAAAACAACCCACAAGAATAATGAGAAATGAAGAAGAAACAAAGGTAACGATGCTTGGCGCCGATAGCTCAAGTGGCTAAGGCATCAGCCACATACACCAGAGCTGGCAGGTTCAAATCCAGCCTGGGCCTGCCAAACAACAATGACTACAACCAAAAAATAGCTGGGCGTTGTGGTGGGCACCTGTAGTCCCAGCTACTTGGGAGGCTGAGGCAAGAGAATCTCTTAAGCCCAAGAGTTGGAGATTGCTGTGAGCTGCGATGCTACAGCACTCTACTCAGGGTGACAGCTTGAGGCTCTGTCTAAAAGAAAAAAAAAAGGCAACAAAATTTTCAAAACTAGGCTGGGCACAGGGCCTCATCCTGTAATCCTAGCACTCTGGGAGGCGGAGGTAGGAAGATTGCCTGAAGTCAGGAGTTCCAGACCAGCCTGAGCAAAAGTGAGACCCCATCTCTATAAAAAATAGAAAAAATAGTCAGGCATGGTAGCTCATGCCTATCGTTCCAGCTACTTAGGAGGCTGAGGGAGGAGGATTAAAAGACATTGTCTCAAAAAATAATTTTTTTTTAATTAGAAAGAAAATGGGTAAGTGATAACTTACTTAGCAGACTTGGTAAAATTGAATCCAAAGATAACAGTGGGAAAATCCAAGAAATTACCTAGGATACACCACCAAACTATCCAAAGGCAAAGACCCTGTCTCAAACAAACAAAAAAATATTGAAAGGACCTACTAAGCACAGAACACAATGGATGAAGAGACCGACATCAAAGTACTTCATAGTGAAACCTCAGAACATTGGAGATAGGCTTGGCACCTGTGGCTCAAGCAGCTAAGGCACCAGCCACATACACCTGAGCTGGTGGGTTCGAATCCAGCCCAGCCCGCCAAACAACAATGACAGCTGCAACCAAAAAATAGCTAGGCGTTGTGGCGGGCACCTGTAATCCCAGCTACTAGGGAGGTGGAGGCAGGAGAATCGCTTGAGCCCAGGAGTTGGAGGTTGCTGTGAGCTGTGATGCCACAGCACTCTACCCAGGGTGACAGCTTGCGGCTTTGTCTCAAAAAAAAAAAAAAATTGGAGATAAAAGACTATACAAACTGGGTGGCGCCTGTGGCTCAAACGAGTAAGGTGCCAGCCCCATATACTGAAGATCATGGGTTCAAACCTGGCCCTGGCCAAAAACTGCAAAAAAGAAAAGAAAAACAGAAAAATATTTTTTAAAAGAAAAAAAGATGGGGCGGCGCCTTTGAGTAGGGCCCCAGCCCCTTATGGCGGAGGTGGTGGGTTCAAACCCAGCTCCAGCCAAACCCCCCCCCAAAAATAAAAAAAGACTATACAAACTTATGAAGAGAGAAAACAGGGATTAGAATGGCTTTAGACCTCAAGAATAACACCAGAAACTACAAGACTATGGAATAACATCTTCAATATACTGAGGAAAGGTGATTTACAATCCAGCCAAACTATCAATTAATTTTGAAAGCAAAAAAAAAAATATTTCATACTTGTAAGCTCTCAAAAATTTACATTATATCCACCTTTTCTCAGGAAAATACATACAGTAGAATATACGCCATCAAAATGGGAATAAACAAAGAGAGGATGGCATGGAATCCAGGAAACGGGATCAAACTAGGAATGATGCAAAGAGAATCTATATAATGATGCTATAAAGAAATAGTCCACAATAGCTAACTTCTGAAGCTCTGACCTCTATTATACCTTAGAGCACATACTATCACCATGACTTATCACCCAGTATTTGTCAGGTTTCTCCACAAATAAAGTTATTCGTTGTATCCTTTTTTTTTTTTTTTTTTTTTTT
>NW_003852546.1:2278977-2284239 GCF_000181295.1 Otolemur garnettii | reverse complement strand
AAATGCAATGTAACCTGGTTCTTTGTACCCTCAATGAATCCCCAACAATAAAAAAAAAATTATTTTGATTCCTCAAGTATTAATATGGAATTTTACATGTAAAGCAAATAATTTTTTAATTTTATTTATTTATTTTTGAGACTGAGTCTCATTATGTCACCCTCAGTAGAGTGATATGGCATCACAGCTCACAGCAACCTCAACTCTTGGGCTTAAGCAATTCTCTTGCCTCAACCTCCCAAGTAGCTGGGACTACAGGAGCCCACCACAATGCCTGGCTATTTTTTCTGTTGTTGCAGTTGTTTAGCTGGCCCGGGCTAGGTTCGAACCCGCCACCCTCAGTGTATGTGGCTGGAGCCATACCCACTGTGCTATAGGGGCTGAGCCAAAACCATTAAATTTTCTTTAAAACAACTTGGGAAGAAAGAAATTGTTACCCTCCGACCCTTGTTAAAGTTTTTGAAAAAGGTCTATATTTTGAAATAAAGAAGCCAACCTCATTCTCTTCTCTTTCAAGCTGTTCAATTCTGTGTAGAATTTCTTTTGCTTTCTTCCAGTGCTCTTCAAGTTTCTTTTCTTTCATATTCATATAATTTGATTGTTCTGTTTCATTTTCATCAAAAGAATAGTCTCCGAGACTTAGAGATAATTTCTCAGCTTTGTAATATGGGAAAAAAATAGTGATTTTATCAATTACTAGAATTTTTTTAACAATTTAAATAAATAAAACCTCATACTCTACCATACCCTTTGTTTAAATTTTGTCCATCTAGACAATCTTAACAACTTATCTGGTATGAAATAAATGGAAAGAGTGCTTGGCAGAGGCCCAGGAGCCAAATGTCACAAATTAGACTTTACTCTTCAGAGTTACAAGGAAAAGAGTACATGAAAATGTTATGACGAGCACATAAC
Source organism: Otolemur garnettii (assembly GCF_000181295.1). NCBI lineage: Eukaryota > Metazoa > Chordata > Mammalia > Primates > Galagidae > Otolemur > Otolemur garnettii. The sequence continues at coordinate 2,283,324 of NW_003852546.1, read as the reverse complement.
CACCATCTGGTAGGTAGTATATGGATACATGGATAATGGTTTTAAAGAAGTTTTTTAAAACAATGTTCATAAAGTAGTTCCTTCCTATAAACTTTTAAATCTTTTTCTTTTTTTTTTTTTTTTTTTTTTGAGACAGAGTCTTACTTGGTCACTCTTGTAGAGTGCCGTGGTATCTTAGCTCTCAGCAACTTTAAACTCTTGGGCTTAAGTGATAACTCTTGTCTCAGCCTTCCAAGTAGCTGGGATTACAGGTCCCTGCCACAAAGCCCGGCTATTTTTAGAGACAGGATCTTGCTCTGCCTCAGGCTGGTCTTGAACTTGTGAGCTCAAGCAATCTATCTTGCTTGGCTGCCTAAGTGCTCGGATTACAGGTGTGAGCCACTGCTCCTGGCCTTAAAATTTTCTTTTTAACATATTGTATCTGAAATTTTTCTTCCATAAAGACCAAAATCCTTATCATGGCCACTGCCCCTCTGTACACCAGCAACACTGGTCATTGATTCTTTAAATGCACCAGGCTCTCTCCTACCACAAGGTACCTCACCGTTCCTTATACCTGCAATACTTACCCATAACAAATTCCTTACTTTTCACCTAATTAATTCTAAACATTCAGATCTCAGCTCAAGAATCATTTTTTTCCAAAGCCTTTTCTGCTCCAGGTCTAGACCAGATTCCTTTGTTTTAGGCTCTCAAAGAGCCATGGTCCATCTCTTCATAACCCTTATGTCAATTTGTAATACACAGTCTCATATTTGAGATTATTCAATCATTGTCTATTTCTCTAATTAAAGTAAGCTCTATGAATGCACAGAATGTCTTTTTTTTTTAATCACTGTATCCCCAATGCCCAGCACAGTGGCTGGCACATAACGGAAACTCAAACATTTTTAAATAAATAAATGAGTATGGGTGGTGCCTGTGGCTCAAAAGGGTAGGGCACCAGCCCCATATGCTGGAGGTGGTGGGTTCAAACCCAGCCCTGGCCAGAAACTGCAAAAAAAAATAAAATAAAATAAATAAATATAAATAAATAAATGAGTATACTTTATATTGTGATTTAATAATAAATACCCTTAGTCCTCACATTTAAGTCCTACAAACTAAATTTGTCCACATGGCATAAAATAAGTGAATTATTTATACTACAGCTCTCTCCTTTATAGGTCTATATATGCTGAATATACCCTAGTTGTCGTGTCCCAATTATATACTCTGCTTTTCAAATGTAAGAGTAACTTGAGAATAACTTGAAAACTAAAAGGGATTGGCTCATGAAAGCAGATATAAGTTCCCTTTAGAAACTTTGGGTGATATATTCTTATAGTAACAGTACACTTACCAGCTCTTTGGCAGTTGTGAAGCACAAATATGGCAGCTTTGTTTAGTTCCTCATCCTGAGAATCAGTTAAAGCTTGTATCATGAGTGGAAGCCCATTGTATTTAAAAAGGTCATACTGATTTTCCTCTAGAAAACACAGCAAAAATTAAAGACAATAATTTTACCATAAACTCTGTATGAGGTCATAGGTAATTCTTCCTTGTGATAATTACAAACAGTTCAAATTTTTAAAAATAGAAAAAAAGAGCTGGGCACAGTGACTCATACCTAATCTTAGCACTTTGAGAGGCCAAGGCTGGACACTGCTTGAAGTCAAGTGTTTGACACCAGGCCAGGCAACACCGTAAGACCCAACCTCTAAAAAATTTAAAAACTGGCCAGGCACGGTGGCACATGCAGGTAGTCTCAGCTACTCAAGAGGCTGAAGTGGGAGGATTGTTTGAGCCAAGGAGTTTGAGGTTATAATGAACTATGATTGTACCACTGCACAACTGGGCAACATAGTGAGACTTGGTCCCCCAAAAGATAAATAAAACAACAAATAAAATTAGAGAAAGACATAGTTTCAAATTTATTTTCAAGGCCAGATGCAGTGGTACATGTTTATATTCTTAAGAGGCCAAGGCTTGAGGACAGAAGTTTAAGCTCAACCGGACCTACACCTAAGGTGGCAGGTTCGAATCCCCAGCCCGGACCTGCCAAAACAACAATGACGGCTGCAACCAAAAAATAGCCAGGCGTTGTGGCGGGCGCCTGTGGTCCCAGCTACTTGGGAGGCGGAGGCAGGAGACTTGCTTGAGCCCAGGAGTTGGAGGTTGCTGTGAACTGTAATGCCACGGCACTCTGCCCAGGGGGACAGCTTGAGGCTCTGTCTCAAAAAAAAAAAAAAAGACCAGCCTAGTTAACAAACGAGACACTATCATTACAAAAAATTTTAAAAATTAGCTGGGCTTGGTGGAGCTTACCTGTAGTCCTAGCTACTCAGGAGGCTAAAGCAGGAGGATTGCTTGAGGCCAGGAGTTTAAAGTTACAATGAGCTATGATTACACCACTGCACTCTAGTCTGGACAACAGAGTGAGATTGTCTCAAAAAAATACTGTGTTTCCCCGAAAATAAGACCTACCCCAAAAATAAGCCCTAGCAGGATTTCTATGCATTTGTTAAATATAAGCATTTGTTAATTATAACTCCGACAATAAGACCTAGTGATAGGCATGGCTATGCAGCGTATCTGCATAGCCACGCCATGCATTTCGGTGTGGAGCAGTAAGGAAGACTGGAACACCTTTTATCTGCCACAGCTCCTTTCTCTGAGCTATTCGCACTTGCGAGGGTGTGTGTGTAGTAACCATGGTCGCAGGCATCCTATTGCACATGTGCGAACGGTTAGGGGAAAGGAGTTCATGCATCACTACCACCAACCAACAAGGTTGGCTCCCCCTGTCAGGTTCCAGAAGAAGATGACTTAACTGTATTTGAATAAATGTAGATTGTTGTATTATACTTAATAAAAACAAGACATCCCCTGAAAATAAGCCCTAGTGTGTCTTCTTGAGAAAAAATAAATATAAGACAGTGTCTTATTTTTAGGGAAACACGGTACATATTGTCAGTGTAACAAATAATCCATTTGCTATAACAAAATACCTAAGTCTCATAAGTGATGGTTTCTGAAATACAGGCATAGAGTAGTATCATATCTCATAAGAGTAAACAAACTGCTCTCACTGTCAATCCTAAATTACACAGAGGATAAAAGAACAAATAGAGAAATAAACTAATGAAGGAAATAGAAAATGAGGGAAGGAAGACAGATGGAAGAAGCAAGAGAGAGCAAAGGAAGATAAATGGAAAAATGGAAGGGGAAGAGAGAGAAAGAGGAGGAAAAAGAAAGAAGAGAGAGAGTGAGGGGAGAGTGGAGAGCATGGAAAAAAGGAGTAGATTGGAAGAGGGAAAACTGGAGGAAAGTAGAGAGAAGGAAGAAGATGGAAGGGGAAGGAGAAAGAGAATATAGAGAGGAATGAGTAATAAGTACTTTCTGGTACAGAAATAAAGAACCTTTGAAGGTTTGCTATTGCAATAATATTGGTGGAAGATATTAAGGGGCTAAGGGCCTAAACTGGGAGGGCCGCACTAGAATTGGGAAAAAAAGGATGAGGGGTAAATAGAAGTAGAATCACAGGTCTTAGTAAATGACTGAATACAATGTGTGAAGGAGGATGAAGAACTAAAATGCCTGGTTTGGGGACTAAATGGAGAAAGACAATAATTTTAAGCTTTTCATATGACCTAGTAGGAGGTAACTTATTTCTACTCTACTGTTTTAATAAGCACACTAAATAAATCAAATACTTACCACAATCCTCTGTGCAATGACCAAGAGTAAGTATGATGCTGAATTTTTCTCCTGAATCCAGACTTTCATGCAGCAGTAATGTCAGAAGTTTCGGAACAATCTGGTACTTGAATAGTACTATCCCAAAAGTAGCTATTAGTATAAAATAGAAAAATAAAAAAAGATACTAAGTACAAATTTATAACTAAAAAAGATATGCATGCTGTATATTTTTCAGAGCTTATCCAGGAAAAAAGATATGTCTATAAAGAACATCTAATATACACATATCATAACATCTAATATATGTGTATATGTAAATATAAATAAATTCATTCACTGTGGCATATTATAACAGCTCTCATTACTTCTTCTTCCTATACTAAAATATTACTAAAACAAATTAAAAAAAAAAAAGATTTCTTCTTAATTGTTCTACATAATGTTGTGAATATGAATATTACCTTCTAAAAGCTGAATATGCTTACTCTCAACTTATTTACCTCTTCTTATCTAGATGGGACAGTAAAGGCTTTCCTATGAAATCAACTTCCGCCTGAGACTGAAATATATGTGTACTATTAACTGTCCATTGTTCTACTAATGTTAATGATGCAATGAAGTATATCTGACGCTTGACAAAGTCAAGAAGCCTATCGTTTTTTTTTT
>NW_003852546.1:2269647-2278132 GCF_000181295.1 Otolemur garnettii | reverse complement strand
TGCCTCCACCTCTCGAGTAGCTGGGACCACAGGCGCCCGCCACAACACCCGGCTATTTTTTGGTTGCAGCCATCATTGTTGTTTGGCAGGCCCAGGCTGGATTCGAACCCACCACCTTGGGTGTACATGGCTGGCACCTTAGCCACTTGAGCTACAGGCACCGAGCCTAATGCTGCTTTTTGAAAGATGTTTAGAAAAAGAAAAAAAGTTTAGAGACAGGCCCTGCTGGGCTCTGTCACCCAGACTAGAGTACTGTGGCACAATGGTAGTTCCTCACTTTGCAACCTCCAACTCCCAGGCTCAAGCAATCCTGGCTCAACCTCCTGAGTAGCTAGAACCACAGTAGTGTGTCATAAGGCTTGCTTTCTAAGTGAAAGAAAGGTTTAGGAGTGATAGAATCTTTTTTCTTTTTTCTTTTTTTGGGATAGTGTCTCACTTTGTTGCCCTTAGGAGAGTGCCTTGGCATCATAGCTCACAGCAACCTCAAACTCTTGGGCTCAAGTGATCCTCTTGTCTTAGCATCCCAATCAGCTGGGACTATAGGTGCCCACCACAAAACTCTGCTAATTTTAGAGACAGGAGTCTCAAACTCCTGAGCTCAAGGAATCTACACACCTTGACCTCTCAGAGCGCTAGAATTATAAGCATGAGGCTCCACCCCCTGCCTAAGAATGATAGAATCTTATTTTGATTCTGTCATTAGACTTGAAGTCAGAAGATCTATATTTGAATTCTTAGGGAAGCTGTAACCTCCATGAGAAAATAAGTTGCCAGATGAGATAATGTCTAAGGTTCTCTTCCACTTGTGAGAAATTGTTAGTCTAATCTATGTTAGTGTTCAATCTACCATTTGCACACTGACCATGCTAAATTAAAACAAAATTCAGTTGTAGGAAAATGACTAAGCATTTTTACTCACGATTATCAGCAATACAAGCATCCACTGTCTTTGTTACCATCACTGCAAGCTTAGCACTGGAAAGAGTCTTGTGGGAATCAGATACCAGTTGCACAAAAACTTGAGCCAATATATCCAGTCCACCCACAGATAAAAAATATTTCTGAACAGAAACTTAAGGAATAAAAAAGCAGAACTATTAATATCTCAAATAAGATAGGTATATGGCTTCATTCAATTAATTTGCACTAAACGTAACAATAACTTGACCTTTTTTCAAATCCCAGAATTAAAGAATTAAAAATCCAGTCTTTACCTATGTATATACATAAGATAGGTTATTTATGTAAACACCTCAACTTTGACATAGTACAACTACATATATAGTATAGTATTTCCTATGTGCTAGAAATCTATTTCATTTAGTAAAAACTGGTGCATTTTGTAAGAATATTATTAAACTGTCCTTCAACATTATTAAATAAGTTTTTCACTAGAGCTATAAAGAACAGATTCATTCATTGACCTTGGTAATTAGCAAGTTGCCTGCTTTCTGAATTCCAACATAACTCATTCCTCAGATGGCCTGACTCCCCAAAAGGCAAAGTAATTTAACTATTCCAAAGGAACACATATCTCATGTGTCTTATTGATAAGTCTTTGACTTATTGGAGCATAAAATTATAACATATCATTGAGACTCATTACAACTTCTACAAGCAAAGTTTCAATGACATATATATACACACATATACATATTTTTTAAATCTGAAGTTTTTGTTCCCCTGTTGAAAATGATACTGATGGGAAAGTATCCCAGAGTCTGTGGATTCTCCACAGCCTCTATCACAGTAATGGGCTTATAACAAATGTATATATGGATTAGTAGTGATTATGATTCTACCACTAACATTCCCAGTTTACCTTAATTCCATAAATTAAAGCCAAGATGATTTAAAGACAAAATTTATTTTTCATACTGTTCAATAAAACAGATAAAAATATATATTCCAAATTTTCCAAATCTGGGAAAGGAAGTATAAGGAAACATTTAAAGGCAAGTAAACATTTTTAGTATTATGCATACTTGAAAACAGGCTTCTTTATTAGAAGTTATTTTCCGTCTTTCTTTTCTTTGTTATTTTTTTGAAGATAGAGTCTCACTCTGTCACCCTGGGTAAAGTAGTGCCATAGCATCACCCTAAGTCACAGCAACCTCAAACTCCTGGGCTCAAGCAATCTTCTTGCCTCAGCTTCCCCAGTAGCTGGGACTACAGACTCAGCTAGTTTTTCTATTGTTAGTAGAGTTGGGATCTCAGTCTGGTCTAGAACTCCTGAGCTCAAGCAAATCACCTGCCTCAGCCTCCCAGACTGCTAGGATTACAGGCGCCTGGCCCTAGAAAGTATTTTCATTAAAAATATATATATAGGCTCGGCACCTATGGCTCAAGTGGCTAAGGCGCCAGCCACATACACCCAAGGTGGCGGGTTCGAAACCAGCCCGGTCCGCCAAAACAACAATGACAGCTGCAACCAAAAATTAGCCGGGGGTTGTGGCAGGCACCTGTGGTCTCAGCTACTTGGGAGGCTGAGGCAGAAGACTCACTTGAGCCCAGGAGTTGGAAGTTGCTGCTGTGAGCTGTGATGCTACAGCACTCTACCCAAGGGGGACAGCTTGAGGCTCTGTCTCAAAAAAAAAAAAAAAAAAAAAAAAAAAAAAAAAAATATATATATATATATATATATAAATTCAGGCTCAGCACCTGTGGCTCAAGCGGCTAAGGCACCAGTCACATACACCTGAGCTGGCGGGTTCAAATCCAGCCTGGGCCTGCCAAACAACAATGACAGCTGCAACCAAAAAGTAGCTGGGCATTGTGGCAGGCTCCTGTCGTCCCAGCTACTTGGAGGTAGAGGCAGGAGAATCGCTTTAGCCCAGGAGTTGGAGGTTGCTCTGAGCTATGATGCCATGGCACTCTACCCAGTGTGACAGCTTGAGGCTCTGTCTCAAAAAAAAAAAAAAAAATTCAGTGGCCAAGCATGTTGGCTTATACCTGAAATCCTAGCACTTTGAGAAGCTGAGGCAGTTGGATTGCTTGACCTCAGAAATTCAAAACCAGCCTGAGCAAGAGCAAGACCCCCATCTCCTAGGTCTCTACTGAAAATGGAAAAAATCAGCCAGCCGCTATGGAGGCACCTAGTCCCAGCTCCTCAGGAAGTTGAGGCAAAAAGATCACTTGAGCCCAGGAGTTTGAGGTTGTTGTGAGTATGACACGGCATTCTAACTCTGGGCAACAGAGTGCAACTCTGCCAAAAGAAAAGAAAGAAAGGAAGGGAAGGAAGATAGGAAGGGAAGCAAAGGGAAGAAAGAGAAGCCAGGGAGAGATGATGGAGAGATGGAGGATGGAGGGATGATAGAGAGATGTTGCAGGGATGATGGGGACTTAGAGGGATGATGCAGATGATGGAGGGATGATAGATATGGATGGTAGAGAGATGGATGGTGGAAGGGTAGTACAGGGATGATGGAAAGATGATGGATGACAGAGAGATGATGGATGATGGAAGGCGGGATGATGGAAACCTGATGGAAAGTTAGAAAGCAAAAATGCAGGCTCAGCGCTTGTAGCTCAGCAGCTAGGGCACCAGCCACATATGTTAGAGCTGGCAGGTTGGAACCCAGCTGGGCCTGCCAAACAACAATGAAAACTACAACCAAAAAATTTAGCTGGGTGTTGTGGCAGGCACCTGTAGTCCTAGCTACTTGGGAGGCTGAGGCAAGAGAATTGCTTAAGCCCAAGAGTTTGAGGTTGCTATGAGCTGTGATGCCATAGCATTCTACCCAGGGCATTGGCTTGAGACTCTGTCTCAAAGAAAAAAAAAAAAAGCAAGCAAGAATGCAAGAGTGGGAGGGAGGGCAGAAGGAATTCTTCAGTGCACTTTGGAAGGCCAGGAACTATAGAACAGCATAGGCAACATAATGCTACCCTTCTCTACCAAAAAAAAAAAAAAATGGGGTATAGTGATGGGCCCCTGTAGTCCTAGCTACCCAGGAAGCTGAGCTAGGAGATTGCTTGAGTTTGAGGTTGCAGTGAGTTGTGATCACGCCACCGCAGACCAGACTGGCTAATGGAGAGCCAGGCACAGTGATGTGTGCCTACAGTCCCAGCTACATAGGAGGCCAAAGCAAGAGAATGGCTTGAGCCCAGGAGTTCAAGATGAGCCTGAGCAACATATGAAGATCCCATCTCTAAAAATGAAAAAATTTTTGAATACAAATATTCAAAGAAAGAAGTATATTTAAATGCTGAGGTGAAAATGGCATTGTGTTACCCACAAAAGTTCTTCTCTTATTTTTTAAATTTCAGATAATATAAGATTATATACAATTAGGTTACATTGTTTGCATTTGTTAGGTAAAATCCAAGTTGCAATTGAGTCCTTCATCCAGGAAGTATGCCATATACCCCTCCACTGTACCCAAGAGATGAGTGCTTACCACACCCCCTCCTCCCTTCTTGAATTTAAACGTGTTTTTCTCTCATGTGGGCATGTAGTTGTTCATCTACTAGTTTGATATTGAATACTTTGGATGCTTGCTTTTCAATTCTTGTGATGATTTTCATAAAAGAATGTTCTCCTTATCCTTCCAGGTAAATACACAAGATGTGAAATCTCCATCTTTCTTTGTGGCGGAATAGTATTCCATGGTATACATACACCACAGTTTACTATTCATTCATGGACCAATGAGCATTTGGGTTGTTTCCACATCTTTGTGATTGTCCTCTGAGCTGCTATAAACATTCAAGTGCAAATGTCCTTATGGTATAATTAATTTTTTTCTTCTGAGTAGATACCTAGTAATGGGATTGTGGGATTAAATGGAAGGTCTATTTTTAGCTCCTTGAGGATTCTCCATAATTCTTTCCAAAAAGGCTGAATTAGTTTGCAATCTTGCCAATAGTAGCTAAGTATTCTTTTCTCTCCACAAAGATTCTTAGTTATATACTAAGTGACAAAAATTCAAGCATCTTAAAAACATCCTAGACCATGCTCATCATATGCTATTTTAGACTTCCTTTAATCTGTATTTTATACCAGTTTGCTAAGAGTAATGAGGTCCTAGAACTGTCACTCATTCAAGCTGGCTTTTAAAGGAAGAGGAAATGTCAAGGAATCATGAAAATAGACTCCGATTTTTGGAACTCTAGTGATATATCTCTTTGCAAGTGAAACATGAGTATTTATTTCAAACACCTGAACATAATTTTTTTTTTTGAGACAGAGTCTCATTTAGACACTCTTGGTAGAGCGTCATGGTGTCACAGCTCACAGCAACCTCAAACTCTTGGGTGCAAGAGATTCTCCTACCTCAGCCTCCCAAGTAGCTGGGACTATAGGTGCCCACCAGAATGCCCAGCTATTTTTAGAGACAGGGTCTCACTCTTGCTCAGGCTGGTCTTGAACTCCCGAGCTCATGCAATCCACCTGCCTCGGCCTCCCAGGGTGCTAGGATTACAGGCATGAGCCACTATGCCTGGCCTCTGAATATAATTTTATTTTATTTTTGCAGAGACAGGGTCTCTCTATTGCTCAGGCTAGTCTTGAACTCCTGTTTAGTAGGCCCAGGCCAGGCTTGAACATACCACCTTCGGTGTTTTTAATTTTGTATTTTTATTATCATTCAGTGAAAAACATTTTCTTTTTTTTTTCTTTTTTGTTTTTGTGTGCATGTGGTGTGTTTGTTTGTTTTTTGAGATATACTCTCACTCTGCTGCCCCTGGCTAGAACACCATGCCTGGAGTCATAGCTCACAGCAACCTCAAACTCCTGGGCTCAAGTGATCCTCTTGCCTTGACCTCCCCAAGTAGCTGGGACTATAGTCACTCACCACAATGCCTGGCTAGTTTTTCTACTTTTAGTAGAGGTGGGGTCTCACTCTTGTTCAGGCTGGTCTCAAACTCAAACAATCCACCTGCCTCAGCCTCCCAGAATGCTAGGATAAAAACATTTTCTAATATCCTTTATAATTTATGCTTTGACTCATAGGGTTTTTTATTACTATGCTGTTTGACTACCAGATAATTGGCTTTTCTAGATGTTTTATTTTTATTCATTTCTAACTTTATTTTTATTAATTTCTTAATTCCATTGTGGATGATAATAGACTCTGTGGATTTTCAGTTTTGCTATTTAGTTGCTCTGTTTTTTTAAGGTATCTGTGGAGAATGAGAAACAATGCTGCCCTGCCACACCATCTTCCCAATATACTCTTAACAATATCTACTTTCAAGATTTTCTTACCTTCAAGAGTCTAAATGCATCCAAAATGATCCTAATTACTAGAATTCATTAATTTAATTAATAATGAATTAAATAGTTTATTATGCTTTGAAATGTATTTCTTAATGTATGGCCCAGAGACTAACAAACACTTACTGTTATTTGCAAGAGTGAGTCCTATAAATGAGCAAATTGGGCGAATTATCTCAGGTTCCATGCAATTTATTAGCCACTCATTAGCATATGAAAAAAGTGAACAGCAAAACTTTTGATTTTCATCTGAAAGGAGACAAAGTCAATCATGTTTTAATATGACATGTGTAAAATATCAGTTTTCATTTTTATCTTTATATTTAAATATTGGAAATAATTACCATTTTGAGGATTGTTGACACAAACACACAGAGTACTACACACTGAAGACCACAACTGATAATTCTGGAAAACATTTTTATCTGACAAATTCAACTCATATTTTGAAAGAACTGTCCTATTAGGTTAAAAGAAAATAAAGTTAATACAAATGTGTTAAGGTCTTAAGTAATGAATATTTAATAAGAAATTTATATTTGTTTACCTGAACAACTGTGATAGGACTGTAATACAACCTGTTTCTCTCACAAGCGTTTGTCCCATTCCTTAAAAAAATAGCCATATAAGAATATGACTTTTATTTAGAAATTGAAAGAACAGACATGAAAAATGACATTTAAGTAGTATTTTAATTAATTTTTTTAACCACTTAATAGTATTACAAAGTGTAATACAGAATTACACTAGATAAAAATATACTACTTGGAGACTGATGGCATTCAAATTTCCTCTAAAACTTATGAAAAACTTATTTGGCTTCATGGTTCTATGTTACAATAAAATCTGTACAGAGTATGTAATCAAAACATGTGTACACCTAATATTCTGGGGTAAAAATTACCTTACCCTGGGCAGTAAGTATACAGAAACACTCTATATTATCTTTGCAACTTCTCTGTAAATCTATAATTATTCTAAAATAAACACTAATTGCTGGATGATACAGTAAACATTGTCATTAAATGGTCAATTCAGTGGAAAATTAACAAAACTAATTCATTAAATACTTCTTGTTTTCTTTTAAAGCTGTTACTTTACAACATTTGTTAAACAGTAAAATTACTATTTCTTTTTTTTAATTTAATTTTTTATTAAATCATAACTATATATTTATTAGGGACAAAATTAACAAATAGTAAATGATTAAATGCTATTAATTCCCTTTTCTTTAAGACTAGTGGTTCTCAGCAGTTACATTAAAAAAGATACTGATAAGACCAGATATGGTGGCTCACACCTATAATCCCAGCACTCCGGGAGGCCAAGGCAGGATGAAAACTTGAGTTCAGGAGTTCCAGGCCAGCCTGAGCAAGAGTAAGACCCCATCTCTACTAAAAATAAAAAAACTAGCCTGGCATTATAGCATTTGCCTGTAGTCCCAGCTACTCAGGAGGCTGAGGCAGGAAAATCACTGAACTCATTAAGTTTGAGGTTGCTGTGAGATAGGTTGATACTACAGCACCCTAGGTTGGAGTAACAGAATGAGACTATCTGTAGGAAAAAATAAAAGACATTGATATAAAGACTAATGATAAAAGGATCAGTAATGACTTTCCAGTTTTTATTATTTAAAATGTTTTAATAGGCGGTGCCTGTAGCTCAAGGGAGTAGGGCGCTGGCCCCATATGCTAGAGGTGGCGGGTTCAAACCCGGCCCCGGCCAAAAACTAGAAATAAATAAAGAAATAAATAAATAAAATGTTTTTGCCCAATCATAAGAGAATGTACTTACTATTATTTGAAACCAGAACCAGAACAACATAGACAGACACTCTCTTCAAATTTGTGTTTGACTCATTAGATAAGAAGCAAGTTAAGTCTTCAAATAACTCTGAAGTACACAAAGTTTGTTGACAGTAAACTGAAATAAAAAATATAATTTTGATTCCAATGCATTAGCACAAAAAAGTTTCAAAATGTGCTAAACAAAATACATAGTTGCCAAACTGGGGATAGTGCCATTCCACATCTCATTTAATTGGCATTTATTAGTCAGACAAGATTTTTGACAAATTGATATAGAGCTTATTCAATTAGCAGATAAAAACCGCAGTATCTTAATCAAAAGATTTGATCTTAACTCCAAAACACATATTAAAATCCCCTAGAATTCCAATAAAACCTAACTAAATAAAAAAAAATTAAATAAAATCGGCTCGGCGCCTGTGGCTCAAGCGGCTAAGGCGCCAGCCACATACACTTAAGGTGG
>NW_003852546.1:2265697-2268567 GCF_000181295.1 Otolemur garnettii | reverse complement strand
GTCTCAAAAAAAAAAAAAGAAAAGAAAATATATTTAATAAATGAAAATATAAGAATATATAAAGTTGGTTTGATAAACCAGTAGTTTAGATTTAACCTCATTTTAGTGTTATCGCCAACATAAATTTCTGCAAAAAAGTGTTCTTACCAACATAAATTTCTATACCCAATGTGTATTTACCCACATATAAGATAGTTGTGGGTTACTTTCATCTTCTAATTAAATTACTTGGATAAAACAATTTAAACATGTATAAAAGAATTTAATTCTAAAATCTTTTGACTAGTTTGTTAAATTATAATACAATGCTTGAAGGGTAATGAAATAAAGTGTTATATTTTACCATCTTTTTCTGCAATACCTCCTAATGCATATAACGCTGCTTCTTTTACCACACTATGTTCACTTGATTTTGCAAGATTTTTTATAAACGTCAAACCACCAATTTCCCGAAAATAAATACCTGCATTATCTGTAGGGTATGAAGACAAAACAGAAATGATACTTGGTTATTCTTTTTAGGAATAAAATAAATCACATGAAGAAAGTAACATGTAGAGTAGCTGAGAATGAACTATGAATATTTGTTATATCACAGTACTAGAGAACTAATAAAAATTCACTATCATATCTTACTATTTTGTTGACAAATTGAATGAATAGTGACCAGAGCTTCCTTTTGTGAAAAGGGGTTGTCCATTTGATACTTTAGACACTCCAATAACAAGTTCAGGTCAGTCTTCATTTCTAAAGAACAAAAATTCAATTATTTTAAACCAAAAGTTTTCTTTCAAAAGTTAACAATAAAATTTTACTTCCTGAATACATGTCCTTGGAATAGTTGACATTTTGAAATAACAAGCATGCATTACTTTTATAATCTAACAAATAAAAAATGCATAAAACTTTTTTTTTCCTCCAGAGTTGGGTTTGAACCTGCATGTGGAGCAGGTGCCTTACTCCTTTGAGCCACAGGCACCACCCATAAAACTTTTTTATTTATTTGTTTGAAATGGTGATTTCATCATGTTACCCAGGCTGGACTCAAACTCCTGGGATCCTCCTGCCTCAGGGGATCCTCCTGCCTCAGCCTCCAGAGTAGCTAACACTATAGACATGTGTCACTATGTCTGCCTAAAAGATGTACTTTAAATAAAAGAACTTAAAATGAACTTACGGTTCTTCAGCTTTCCCCTTGCATAAAATATAGAAATAGAAAATCTAAATGCTGGCTTGGCACCTATAGCTCAGTGGTGAGGACTGCAGTCACCTACACTGGAGCTAGTGGGTTCAAACCCAGCCCAGGCTTGCCAAAGAATGACAACTACAACACAAAAAGAGCCAGGCATGGCTCGGCGTCTGTGGCTCAAGTGGCTAAGGTGCCAGCCATATACACCTGAGCTGGTGGGTTCGAATCTAGCCTGGGTCTGCCAAACAACAATGACGGCTGCAAGAAAAAATAGCCAGGCATTGTGGCAGGCGCCTGTAGTACCAGCTACTTGGGAGGTGGAGGCAGGAGAATCACTTGAGCCCAGGAGTTGTAAGTTCCTGTGAGCTGTGTGTGATGCCACAGCACTCTACCCAGGGGGATAGCTTGAGGCTCTGTCTCAAAAAAAAAAAAAAAAAAAAAAGGCAAGAATGAAAAAAAGAAAATCTAAATATTTTTCTAAGGGAAGGTAAACTGGCGTAAACATCTGTCATTTAGAAATGAAATAAATGAAAATACAATATATCAGAATTTGTGGGATGCTACTAAGGTATTATTTAGGAGGAATTTATAGGAGATTGGTCCTCTTATCACCTTAGCTTTTACCTTAAGAAACTAGAAAATGAGGGGACATATTTTCAGTTGGTACTAAGTCTATGTTCCTAGGCTTAGGGGGGATAAAACTAGAAAAAAAAAACCAGATTAAATCCAATATAAGTAGAAGAAAGGAAATTATAAAGATAAAAGCTGAAATTGGTGAAACAGAAAACAGAAAAAAAAGAGGAGATTTTTTGTCAAGATCATTAAAACTGATAAACCTCTAACCAGACTGATTAGAAAGGGATAAAAAGACAGATACAAATTACCAATAACAGGAACTACAGAGATCACTTCAGATTCAAAAGATGAAATGGACAAATTACTTGAAAGGCACAAGTCACCAAAGCTTACCCAAGAAGAAACAGACAACCTGAAACATCTTATGTGTACACAAATATGAAAGAAGTTGAAATTATAGTTAAAAATCTTTCCACATAGAAAACTCTGGGTTCAGAAGGTTTCATTTTTTATAAAATTTTCTACCAAACATTTAAGGAAGAAATAATATCAATTATATACATGTTTTTCCAAAAGCTTAAAAAGAAGATACTTTCCACTTTATTCTATGAGGTTGGTATTACCTTTATACCAAAACCAAAGCCATTACAAAGAAAACTACAGACCAATATTCCTCATGAACATAAATGCAAAATATCTAAAAAGTTTTAGCAAATTGAGGAACATCAAAGAGTATATCTACACAAACCAATAATGTTAAAAAAAAAAATACACCATGACCAAATGGGTTCATCCCAGGAATGCAAGATTGATTTTAAAATTAAAAAAGAACCAATGTAATATAACAAGCTAAAATTAAAAAGGAAAACCGTTTGGCTACCTCAATAGATGTTATATTATAAAGAGCACTTCATAAAAATCCAGCATCCATATCTGATAAAAGAAAAACATTCTGCAAACTTAGAATAGGATGGAACTCCCTCCACCTGACAAAGTATCTATAAATGAAAATCCTACAACTTCATGGAAGAAGCCCAAGTACCCATCGATCCACGAATGGATCAACAAACTGTGGTATATGTACACCATGGAATACTATGCAGCC
>NW_003852546.1:2255736-2265267 GCF_000181295.1 Otolemur garnettii | reverse complement strand
AAAAAAAAAAAAAAGAAAATCCTACAACTATACATATATCCTATATATCTAATAGAGAAAGATTGAATATTTTCTAAGACTAGAGTTTGCTCTCCCTACCTTCATATAACATTGTATAGGAAGAGTCTACCCAGTTCTTTCTGATAAGAAGAAACAAATGGCATCCAAATTAGAATAGTGAAATTATCTGAATTTGCATATGTTATGATTTTCTACATAGATAATCTGAGGGAATTTACCAAAAAACCTATTAGAACTAATAAGTTTTCAGGCTATCTCTTTGATACACAAGAACTGATTGTACAGTCATGCATTCCTTAATGGGGATAGGTTCTGAGAAATGCATCATTAGGTGATTTCATCATTGGAGAAACATCAAAGAGTATATCTACACAAACCAAGATGATACTACATACAGTATATTCTACACCTAGGCTGTAGTCTATTGCTCCTAGGCTATAAACCTATACACATTATTAGTGTATTGAATACTGCAGGCAATTGTAACACAGGGCTAAGTATTTGTGTGTTTAAACACAGAAAAGGTAGAATAAGAATACAGTATAGAAGATTAAAAAAAAAAGGTACATCTGTATAGGGTACTTAGCATGAATGGAGCTTGTGGAACTGGAAGCTGGTCTGGGTGAGTCAGTAATTAAGTAGTGAATGAACATAAAGTCCTAAAACACCACACTTCTGTAGATTTTACAAACACTGTATACTTAGGCTACAGTTATAAAAAATGTCTTTCTTCAATGATAAAGTAACCTAAGCTTACTGTAACTTTCTTACTTTATAAACTTAATTTTTTTTTTTGAGACAGAGTCTCACTATGTCGCCCTCAGTAGAGTGGCGTGGCATTATAGCTCACAGCAACCTCAAACTCTTGGGCTTAAGTGATTCTCTTACCTCAGCCTCCCAAGTAGCTGGGACTACAGGTGCCCACCACAATACCAAGCTAAATTGTTGTTGTTGTTGTCATTATTGTTTCAGCAGGTGTAGACTGGGTTCAAACCCCCCCAAGGTGTATGTGGCTGGCACCCTAACCACTGAGGTACAGGCACCAAGCATAAACTTAATGGTTATATTAGTTTGCAATCCTGCCAGCAGCGTAGAAGTGTTCCCTTCTCTCCACATCCACACCAGAATCTGGCGTTTTGTAACTTTGTGATATGGGTTAATCTTGCTGGGATTAGGTGATATCTTAGAGTGATTTTAATTTGCATTTCTCTGATGACTAATGATGAGCTTTTTTTTATCTGTTTGTTGGCCATTCATCTGTCATCCTCAGAGAAGTTTCTGTTCAATCACTTGCCCAGTTATAGACAGGGTTGGAGGGTTGTTTGCACTTTTCTTATTGTTTGAGCTCTCTGTAGATTCTAGTTATCAGGCCTTTGTCAGATTTATAACATGCAAAAATCTTCTCCCATACTGAGGGCTGTCTGTTTGCTTTGTTTATGGTACTCTTAACTGTGCAAAAGCTTTTTAGCTTGATCAAGTCCCAGTTATTTATTTTTAGTGTTGCTACAATTGCTATGGGGGTCTTCTTCATAAAGTTTTCCCCCAGGTCAATATCTTCAAGTGTTTTCCCCATATTCTCTTCTAGAATTTTTATTGTTTCGTGTCCTAAAATTAAAAAAAAATTTTGAGACAGGTTCACTACGTCGCCTTTAGTAGAGTGATGTGGTGTCACAGCTCACAGCAACCTCAAACTCTTGGGCTTAAGTAATTCTCTCGCCTCAGCCTCCCATGTAGCTTGGACTACAGGCACCCACCACAATGCCCAGCTATTTTTTTGTTGTTGTTGTTGTTCCAGTTGTCATTTATTGTTTAACTGGGCCAGGCTTGAACTCACCAGCCTCAGTGTATGTGGCTGGTGCCATAACCACTTGCTATGGGCACTGAGCCTTACATTTAAATTTTTATCCAATGAGAATCAATTTTTGTCACTGATGAGAGGTGCAGGTCCAGTTTCAGTCTTCTGCATATGGATAACCAGTTCTCCCAGCACCATTTGTTAAATAAGGATTCTTTACCCCATTGAATATTTTTGTTAGGCTTATCAAAGATTAAATGATGATATGTGACTGGGTTCATTTCTAGATGCTCTTTCCATAGATCTGTCTCTATTTTTGTGTCAGTACCACACTGTTTTGATCACTATAGCCTTGTAATGTAACCTGAAGTCTGGCAATGTGATGCCTCTAGAATTGTTTTTATTTCTGAGAACTATATTTGTTATTTGGAGTTTTTTTGTGGTTCCATATGAATTGAAGTACTATTTTTTTAAGATCTTTAAAGTATGACATGGGGATTGCATTAAATCTATAGATTGCTTTGGGTAGTATGGACATTTTAACGATGTGGATTCTTCCCAGCCATGAGCATAGTATATTCTTCCATTTGTTGACATCTTCTGCTATTTCCTTTCTCAAAGTTTCATAATTCTCTTTATAGAATTCTCTTTCACTTCTTTTGTGAGATATATTCCCAGGTATTTCATCTTTTTTGGTACTATTGTAAAAGGAATAGAGTCTTTGATTTTATTCTTGGCTTGACAATTGTTGGTGTATATGAAAGCTACTGATTTGTGAGTACTGATTTTGCGATCTGAGATGCTGCTATATTCCTTGATCACTTTTTTTTTTTTTTGAGACAGGGTCTCACTATATTGCCCTCAGTAGACTGCCATGGCGTCACAGCTCACAGCAATCTCAAACTCTTTGGGCTTAAGCGATTCTCTTGCCTCAGTCTCCCAAGTAGCTGGGACTACAGGGGCCCACCACAATGCCCAACTACTTTTTGGTTGTAGTTGTCATTGTTGTTTGGCAGACCCAGGCTGGGTTCTAACCCTCCAGCTCCAGTGTATGTGGTTGGCACCCTAGTCAATGATCTACAGGTGCTGAGCCTTCCTTGATCACTTCTTCTTTTTTTTTGAGACAGAGCCTCAAGCTGTCGCCCTGGGTAGAGTGCCATGGCATCATGGCTCACAGCAACCTCCAACTCCTAGGCTCAAGCAAGTCTCTTGCCTCCACCTCCCAAGTAGCTGGGACTACAGGTGCCCTCCACAACACCTGGCTATTTTTTGGTTGCAGCCATCATTGTTGTTTGGCGGGCCCGGGCTGGATTCGAACCCACCACCTTAGGTGTATGTGGCTGGCACCTTAGCCACTTGAGCCACAGGAGCCGAGCCTCCTTGATCACTTCTAAGAGCTTTGTAGTTGTGTCCTTGGGGTTTTCCAGGTATAAGATCACATCATCTACAAAGAGGGAGAGTTTGATCTCTTCTGCCCCCATTTGGATTCCTTTCTCTTGCCTGATAATAATGGCTAAGACTTCCAACACTATGTTAAATAGCAGTGGAGACAGTGGGCATCCTTGTCTGATTCCAGATTTGAGTGAGAATGCTTTCAGTTTTACTCCATTCACTATGATATTAGCTGTGGGTTTCGCCGTAGATAGCCTCTATCAGCTTAAGGAATGTTCCTTCTAAGGCTATTTTCTTGAGTGTTTTTATCATGAAAGGATGCTGGATATTGTCAAAAGCCTTTTCTGCATCAATTTAAAGAATCATATGGTCTTTGTTTTTGATTCTATTTAAATGGTGTATTATATTTGTAGATTTGCATATGTTGAACCAACCCTGTGTTACTGGGATAAAACCCACTTGATCATGGTGTATAACTTTTTTTTTTGAGACAGAGTCTCACTATGTCACCCTCAATAGAGTGCTGAGGTATCACAGCTCACAGCAACCTCAAACTCTTGTGCTTAAGTAATTCTCTTGCCTCAGCCTCCAAAGTACCTGGGAATATAGGCTCCCACCACAATGTCCAGTTGCTATTGTCTTTGTTGTTTAGCTGGCCTGGGCCAGGCTCAAACCCTCCAGCCTCAGTGCACATGGCTGGCACTGTGACCACTGTGCTACAAGCACCAAGCCAATGTACAACCTTTTCAATGGGTTGTTGTATTCTGTTTGCTAATATCTTGTTGAATATTTTTGCATCGATATTCATTAATGCTATTGGTTCATAGTTTTCTTTTTGTTGGGTCCTTTCCTGGTTTGGGGATCAGGGTGATATTTGCCTCATAGAATGTGTTGGGGAGGATTCCTTCTTTCTCCATATTTTGGAAAAGTTTATGCAGTATAGAAACTAGTTCCTCTTTGAAGGTTTGAAAGAATTCTGGTGTGAAATCATCTGGTCCAGGGCTTTTCTTTTTTGGGAGATTTTGTATAATTGATGCTATTTCAGTATTTGATATTGGTCTATACGAGATTTCTAAATCTTTCTGGCTGAGTTTTGGAAGGTATTGTGCTTCCAGATACTGGTTCATCTCTACATTTTCATATTTCTGGGAATAGAGTTTTTGGTAGTAATTGTTGAGAATCTTTTGTATTTCTGTGGCATCTGTTGTTATTTCCTCTTTGTCATTTCTGATCATAGTTATTAGAGATCTTTTTTTTTTCTGTTTCTGGTTAGTCTAGCCAAGGGTTTATCAATTTTATTAATAAAGAACCACCTTTTTGTTTCACTGATCTTCTGAATAATTCTTTTGTTTTCAATTTCATTTAGTTCTGCTCTAATTTTGGTTATTTCTTTTCTTCTGCTAGGTTTGAGATTGTTCTTACTTTTCCAGTTGCTTGAGATGGCCCATTAGGTTGCTGACTTGCTTTCTGTTTTCTTGATGAATGCATGTAATGCTATAAATTTACATCTAAGAACTCTCTGCAGTATCCCACAGGTTTTGAAAGTTTGTGTCTTCATTATTGTTTTGTTCCAGAAATCTAACGATCTCTTTAGTCTATGACCCAGCTATCATTCAGCATAAGGTTATTTAGTTTCTATGACTTTGAGTATGAAGATTTCTATTGCTGTTGAGTTCAACTTTTATTCCACAATGGTCTGATACAGGGGATAATTTCTATTCTTTTTAATTTGTTGAGGTTAGCCTTGTGACCTAAGATATGATCAATTTTGGAAGATGATCTATGGGCTGATGAGAAGAATGTATATTCAGATTTGTTAAGATAAAGTGTTCTCTAAATGTCTGTTAAGTCCATTCGTTCTAGTATCTTGATTAAGCCCATTATTTCTTTGTTTAGTTTCTGCTTGGAGGATTTGTCTAGTACTGCCAATGGGTGTTAAAATCTCCAACTGTTGTAGCATGGGAAGATATATAGTTCAGATCAGTTAGGGTTTGTTTTATATATCGAGGAGCATTCAGATAGGGTGCACAGATGTTAACTATTAAAATCTCTTCATATTGTGTGTTTCCCTTGACCAGCATGAAACATCCATCTTTGTCTTTCATTATTTTTGTTGGATTAAATCCCAGTATATCTGCAAACAAGATTGCAATCCCAGCTGTTTTCTGCATTCCATTTGCCTAAAATACCATTGCCCATCCCTTTACCCTGTCTTGTTTTATCTTTTGAGGCAAGGTGATATCTGGCCTGAGTTTTGTTTTGTTTTGTTTTGTTTTGAGACAGAGCCTCAAGCTGTGTCCCCCTGGGTAGAGTACTGCGGCATTGCAGCTCACAGCAACCTCCAACTCCTGGGATCAAGTGAGTCTCCTGCCTCCGCCTCCCAAGCAGCTGGGACCACAGGCACCCGCCACAATGCATGGCTATTTTTTTTTTTTGATGCAGCCATCATTGTTGTTTGGCAGGCCTGGGCTGGATTCGAACCCACCACCCTAGGTGTATATGGCTGGCGCCTTAGCCACTTGAACCACAGGTGCTGAGCCCTGGCCTGAGTTTTTGTATGCAGTTGGCCTGTGCCTCTTTAAAGGAGAATTCAAGCCATTCACATTAATTGAGAGAATTGATAGATGTGGCAGAGTTGTCACCACCGCACTAACAAAGGCAGAGAAGTGGTGAATCCACAGCCCCAGACAGTGTCTCCAGGATGACAAGAATCAGTAGGCAGTACTAGCCCAGAGTTCCAATCAAAATAACTCTGCCAGTGTTGGCTCTGCCCACCAAATCAAACTCATGAGGCTGCCCAGCTGATAGCACTGGTCCAGAGTTTAGGAGAGATTCTTATGCACTGGGCACCATCCAGCCAATGGAGCACTGAGGGTTGCAGCTCTGTAAAACGCATAGGCCCAGAGCTCAGACAAAGTGACTTGGGCACTGGGCACCACCTGCCCAGTCAGCTCAGGGGGCTGCTGCTTGCGGTAGGGGTGAGGGGCCTGGGAGGGGGTGCAGGCCTAAAGTTTAGATAAGAGTCACTGAGGCACCAGGCACAGCCCATCCACTTGAGCTCAGAGAGTCTCTACCCAATGGAAAGTGTTAATCCATAGGTCAGTCCAAAGTCGCTTAAACCTCAGCCCCACCCACCCAGTTGGGCTCAGAGAGCCCCACCTGGTGGAGGCCAGAGGTCCAAAGTTCAGTACAAAGTTGCTTTAAACCCTGGCCCCACCCACCCAATTGAGCTCAGAGAGCCCCATCTGGAGGAAGCCAGAGGTCCAAAGTTCAGCCCAAAGTCACCTGCCCATCCAATCAAGCTCAGAGAGCTGTGCCGGTGGAGGGGGGAAGGTCCAAAGTTCAGTTGCAAGTCAAAGTCATTAAGCACTGTCCCCACCCACAAAGTGGAACTCCGAAGTTGTCCTGAAGGGCAGAAAACAGAGCTGCCTGAGAATTCCTGAGGAGCTAGAGATGGGTAGTTCACCCTCTCCCTAAAGAAGCTTGGACTGCCATGCTACTGTTCTCACACTGCAGCCAGCAGCCAGCAGACTTCCCCAATGAGCTTGTCAAACACTCTGGACTCGACAGGGGTCAGTCCTTCCAGCAACTAGGGTGGGGGAAGGGCAATCTGGGTGCTCAGAATTCCAGGAAAAATATTTGGTCTTTTGTGCCAGGTAGAATGGGGCCCAGTCTCAGAGGTGAGACCTTAATAATGAAGGAGGACTGGGACTTAGCAACTGCTCTCCTGTGGGATAAGGTCAGAAGACTTTTGAACTCAGTTCACTTGCTGACTGGTCGCCCACCATGGAGCTCCTGCTTGGGAGCTATGAGACTATTAAAGAAAACATGGGAGAAAACTTTGTGGCCTTGGGTTAAACAAAGATTTCTTAGAGATGACACACAGGACAATCCACAAAAGAATGAACAAATCAGAGTTAACCAAAACTTAAAATGTTCTTAATAGTGTCTTCTGAAGTGTAGAAAAGACAACAAATGGGGGGGGGGGGAATGTTCAGAGTATGTATTTGATAATGTACATCAATAAAAAAAAAATAAGTATATATATCCAGAAAATATAAAGAACTGTTCAAAGCTCAACAGTAAAAAAAAACCAACCTGGGCGACACCTTTGGCTCAGCAGGTAGGGCACTGACCCCACATACTGAGGGTGGTGGGTTTAAACCCAGCCCCAGCCAAACTGCAACAACAACAACAACAACAACAATAGCTGAGCATTGTGGTGGGTGCCTGTAGTCCCAGCTAGTTGGGAGGCTAAGGCAAGAGAATTGCCTAAGCCGAAGAGTTGAAAGTTGCTATGAACTGTGACACCATTGCGTTCTACGGTGGGCGATAAAGTGAAACCCTGTCTCTTAAAAAATAAATAAATAAATAAATAAACAACCCAATAAAACAGTTAGCAAAAGATTCAAACAAATGCTTCCACCAAAAAGATACATGATAGCAAAGAAGCACATGAAAAGATGCTCAAAGCATTACTCATTTGGGAAATACAAATTAAAACCACCATTGCATGCCCAATAGAATGAATAACATTTAAAAGATTGGTCACAACAAATGTTGTCAAGGATGTGAAAGAACCAGAACTCTCATAATTACTACTAAATATATAAAATGGTGGCTCGGCGCCTATAGCTCAACCGGCTAAGGCGCCAGCCACGTACACCTAAGGTGGCGGGTTCTAATCCCCAGCCCGGACCCGCCAAACAACGACGGCTGCAACCAAAAAATAGCCGGGCGTTGTGGCGGGCGCCTGTGGTCCCAGCTACTTGGGAGGTGGAGGCAGGAGACTCGCTTGAGCCCAGGAGTTGGAGGTTGCTGTGAGCTGTAATGCCACGGCACGCTACCCAGGGGGAGAGCTTGAGGCTCTGTCTCAAAAAAAAAAAAAAAAAAAAAAATATATATATATATATAAAATGGTACAAAGACTTTGAAAGACAGTTTGCCATTTTAAATATATGCCTACCATTTGAACCAGCCATTCCACTCCTAAGTATCCAAAAGAAAAGGAAATTTATGTCCATTGGAATGTTCACAGCATCACAATATGTAACAGCCCAAAAGTGTAAGAAACTAAAATGTCCATCAGCAGACGAATGGATAAACAAATCATATAATGTACAATGGAATACTACCTACTTAGCAAAAAGGAATTACCTATACATGCATGCAACAACACAGAGTAATCACAAAATATACTGAATGAAAGCAGCTGAATGAAAAAAAATATGTACTGTATGATTCTATATATTGAAAAAAATGTAGGCTTGGTGCCCGTAGCTCAGTGAGTAGGGCGCCAGCCACATACACCAAAGCTGGTGGGTTTGAGCCAGGCCCGGGCCTGCCAAGCAAAAAAACTATATGGTAACAGAAGGCAGATTAGTA
Source organism: Otolemur garnettii (assembly GCF_000181295.1). Classification (NCBI taxonomy): domain Eukaryota; kingdom Metazoa; phylum Chordata; class Mammalia; order Primates; family Galagidae; genus Otolemur; species Otolemur garnettii. The sequence continues at coordinate 2,256,674 of NW_003852546.1, read as the reverse complement.
ATAGCTTAGGGAAAGAGGGTCTGGGAAGGTACAGAAGGGAGGTATTAAAAATAAGCAGGAGGATATGTTCACTATCTTAATTTTGCTGATACTTGCATGGCTATATACATATCAAAACTAATCAAAATGTAAACATGTTTGCAAGAAAACAGCAAAGAATAGAAAACCATCTTTCTATACAATAAACAATTTCTCGACTTTAAGGATTTAAATAAAAATATATTCAGATTTTGGCATAATGCCTGAATTAACATTTAGAATTCTGAAATACATAGGATGAAGAGAGGACACAAAAATATAAAGGAGAACACTAAAAGAAACTAAGATGTATTGTCAATCAATACAGTAGTCTTCCTCTTAAAAGAAATTCAACTTGCATTGTTTCAAAGAAATAATTCGTGATGCAATTTGTTAGTGAAAAGCCACAATACAAATATCAAGTTGTCTTTGAGCAAACCTTTTTTTGATCATTTTATACATTAATAGAAACTATAAGAAGCTAAGTTTGACTGTATGGATAAGTAATAAGCCACATCAACAATGTGCCGAAGAAAATTTTTTGATGGGGCACGGTGGTTTTCAATTCTAGGTACAATGCAAGACACAAGAAACTTTTCCTTTATGTATTTCCCCATTCTTTTTGTATTCCCTTCTCACACTTCGATATCTCCTATCACAATCCTTTCCTATGCAGCCAAATAACCTACTGACATCTACAACTACCATGTTTCACCTTTCTTTTATTTCTCTAATCAACCAAGTTCTTTTAATAATTCCTGAACAAAAATAAATAGCAAACAAATGCTGAAGTGCATATGATACCAAAAGCACAAGCAATAAAGGAAAATTTGATAAACTGGACTTAAAATTCAAAACTTTGTGAGCTACAAAAGTTACTATCAAGAATGTGAAAAAGGCTCGGCGCCTATAGCTCAACC
>NW_003852546.1:2252515-2254345 GCF_000181295.1 Otolemur garnettii | reverse complement strand
GTCTCAAAAAAAAAAAAAAAGAACTTTTAAATATTAAAGTATAATAATAAAATTAAGAAGTGTTATGGATTTGAATAGATATTTCTCCAAAGATAGACAAATTGCCAAAAGTATATGAAATGATGCTCAACTGTCAGTCATTTGGGAAATTCAAACCAAAAACACAATTATATACCATTGCACCTTGTTACTAAAAACAGCTGACTGATGAGAGTTAATAGATAAATACCCTTTACCCTTTGGCTGGGATGGCTCTGAGGAATATGACTCTACAGTGTCTTCCATAATTTCCTGGTAAGGTTAAGCTCCAGTTACCCATAGTAACAACTTTCTTGATAATGTACTCTTTAATCTTCCTTTTCCTATTTCACCCCCCAGCCAGTGTTTCCTGAGATCACTTTCTCAAAAAAGTACTTGCATTTGTAGTCCTTACCTTAAACATTGTTATTGTTACTAAATTTTGAGCCTGTTTAATTTTGTGAAGGCAAAAAGTAGAAACCAAATAAACACATGTATATGTATAGAGAAAATTTAAAAAATTAAAAGGAAAAAAAAAGTACTTACACTCAAATCCCTGTCTTGGGGTCTACTTCTGAGAGGAACCCAAATCAAGGCAGAAAAAGGAAGAGTTGGGGTTTGATAAATGGTTTGAGAGGGATATTAACAATTATGCCTTAACTCTCCAATTTCTTCAACTTCTCCCTCTCCAGAATTTCCACTCCCCTTTCATATTTTCCTGTCTCTATAACCCTTATAAGATTTCCTTGACATTACAGCCTCCCTCTAGCTACTGCCATGTATCTTCAGTGAAAATTTTTTTAAAAGCTGTCTTTGGATTTTCATTTCCCACTCGGACCTAAAAATACTGTAATCTGGCTAAAATCTATTACATTTACTAGTAACAAATGACATCATAACTCCAAAATGCAGTGGATAACTCAAGTCATCATCTAGGACATCTGACACTGATGCTCTTAAGCAATCCCTTTCTCATAAAGCACAAGGTTCATATTTCCAAGATACCATATTCCTGACTCTTTTCATCTTTCTAATTTGTTTTTCCAAGTCTTTTTTAAGGGCCCTCTACCTCAGCTACATCCTTATGTAAAGGTATGCTTTAGGGAACACTACGCCCACCCTTTTCTCTTTTATCACTTCCTCTGGTTAACCTCCATTCCCATAGATTGTTTCCAGCCTTCTTAGGACAATTCTAAAATCTCTACCTATAGGCATACTTTGATGGTGGGCCTCTCAGATTCCCACTATTCTTGCATATGCTCCCATTAAATAAACCATCATATAGTATTGTTACTATCAGCATGTCTTCCTGTTAGTTAGAATGTCAGTTTCCTAAAGCCAGGAATTATGTGACAGGCACAGAGTAGGTGCTCAATATTTATGCAAACTGCTAAAGGCCTCTTTCATTTCCTGGGTCTTGTCAGAAAATATGCAATCCCACAATACTATGCAATATATCCTACAAATATAAATCTTATAATTTCTCACCTTGAATTTTCTTCGTGTCCTCACTTTCCATGCTTATCTATATTCTCTTTCCTTATACTTCATCTATAAGATAAAGGTATTTTCTCAATTTAAATCAATGTTTGAGAATGCCAGAGATGTAAATGCAAATGGATAGGAAAAGAACTGAAGTCAGAAGACCAGGGATTGAACCTGCAACTTATTAAATGTGTGATATTTGACAGGTTGCTTAAATTCTGAGGCTGAGTTTCCTCATCTGTAAAATAGGAATGATACTGCTATTCCACAGAATTGATATAAGAATTACATTTGAAAACATACATGGCTCGGCGCCTATAGCTCAAC
>NW_003852546.1:2250204-2251359 GCF_000181295.1 Otolemur garnettii | reverse complement strand
CTTGAGCCCGGGAGTTGGAGGTTGCTGTGAGCTGTAATGCCACGGCACTCTACCCAGGGGGACAGCTTGAGGCTCTGTCTCAAAAAAAAAATTTTCTGAGACAGAGTCTATATCACCCTCAACATAGCCGTGGTGTCACAGCTCACAGCAACTTCGAACTCTTGGGCTTAAGCGATTCTCTTGCCTCAGCCTCCCAAGTAACTGGACTGCAGGCACCCACCACAACACTCAGTTTTTTGGTTACAGTTGTCATTGTTGTTTAGCAGACCCAGGATGGAAATACAACAACCTATTAACAGTATCTTTAGCTAGCCATTCTATGGGTGTTTTATTCCACTATTTTATAATGTTTACACTAGCTTCTAACATTCAGTAAATACCTATTATAGGCCAACCTCTGTTCTTTATATCTTACATTCTTTTAGTCTTCACAATAACCTTATGAGGGAGCTATAAGATGAAGATAGGCTCCATGCCTGTGGCTCAAGTGGCTAAGGCACCAGGCACATACACTTAAGGTGGCAGGTTTGAATCTAGCCCGGGCCTGCCAAAACAACAATGATGGCTGCAACCAAAAAATGGCCAGGCGAGCCTCAACATGGTATAACATTCTATCATTAAATTTAAATCTTTGTTTATATATCATTTGTCAGAAGCATTTTAAAAATATCTGGCAAACCTGATACTGCCTAAAATGTGTTCTACTTTAAAATGTTAAATGGCTCCCATAGCTCAGTGACATCACATACACAGAGGCTGACAGGTTCAAGCCCAGTCCTGGGCTGCTAAAATGTTAAACTCATTTAGAAAAATGCATCAGAGTCCAAATAACATTTTAGAGAAATAAATCAGGATTCACAGAACTTTAAAATTCTTTTTTTTTTAATTTTCTGAGACAGGCTCGGAGCCTATAGCTCAACCGGCTAAGGCGCCAGCCACGTACACCTAAGGTGGCGAGTTCGAATCCCCAGCCCGGACCTGCCAAACAATAATGACGGCTGCAACCAAAAAAATAGCCGGGTGTTGTGGCGGGCGCCTGTGGTCCCAGCTACCTAGGAAACGGAGGCAGGAGACTCGCTTGAGCCCGGGAGTTGGAGGTTGCTGTGAGCTGTAATGCCACGGCACTCTACCCAGGGGGACAGCTTGAGGCTCTGT
>NW_003852546.1:2233281-2249835 GCF_000181295.1 Otolemur garnettii | reverse complement strand
AAAAAAAAAAATAAATAATGGACAATTGAATCATATGTGGGTGTTTTTTTGCTTTGTGGGGGAGCTTAAGGACTATTTCCTTAATTTTAACTGGTCAATCTATTCTGCTTTTAATGTAATTTTTAAAAGAAAAATAGATACCTTTTAAATTTAAATGTCTTGAAATTGAACTGACAATGCACACTACCTTTGTTTCCTCCTTTTTAATACTCTCTTCTAAAAAATGATTACTTTCCACAATAAGATAGTTTGCCAAGTACTGGTAGCATTAATACAAGTCATCTTATACTAATGGCTTGTATTTTTAGAATCCACAGCAAGTGCTGCTGGTGCTGAGGGTCCTGCAGAAGCTGAGAAATGACTTCAGGGGCCTTTGAAGATGTGGCTGTGAACTTCACCCTGGAGTAGAGCAAATTGCTAGGTTGGTCACAGAGCAATCTCTACAGATATATGATGCATGAAACCTTCAGATATATGATGCATGGAACCTGGACTGTATAGCTGTCATATGGTAGAGAGATTTTGTGAAAGCAAGGTGATCAAGGTGGAGAAACCTTTAGCTGGAGTTCAGATAATATTGTGAACAAGAAAATTCCTGGAGCAAAAATCTATGTGAAAACTGTGTGTGTGGAGAAGTCTATATTGGTCATTCATCCCTTAATAAGCACATCAGAGCAACTAATTTGGTACAGAAACCATGTGTATATCAGGAATATGGAAGGCTGGGTGTGGTGGCTCATGCCTGTACTCCTATGAAGGCCAAGGCGGTGGATTGCTAGAGCTCAAGAATTTGAGACCAGCCTGAGCAAGAGGTAGACACCATCTCTACTAAAATCAGAAAAAAAATTAAAAAAAAAAACCTAGCTGGGCGTGGGCATGGTAGTGCACACCTGCAGTCCCAGCTACTCAGGAGGCTGAGGCATGAGGATCTCTTGAGCCCTAGACTTTGAGGTTGCTGTGAGCTATGATATCCCAGCTCTCTCTATCCAGGGCAACAGAGTGAACTGTCTGGAAAAAAAAAAAAAAGAGGAATATGGAGAGAAACAATATACACATACACAGTATGGGAAAGCCTTCAGTTATTATCATGCATTCTGAATACATGAAAAGCCTCATAAGGAAGAGAAACTCCATTATTGAAAAGAATGTGGCAAATCCTTCATTTGTCTTAGAAACCTTCAAAAACAGATGGTAGCACACAATGGAGGTATACCTTATAAATATAAGGTATGTGGTAAAGACTTTGATTTGCCTAGTTTATTTCACATACATGAAAAGACTCATACAGAAGAGATATCTTTTTTTTTTTTTGGAGACACAGCCTCACTTCACAGCCAACTTCAATTTCTTGGGCTCAAGTGATTCTCTTGCCTTAGCCTCCTGAATAGCTGGGAATACAGGCACCCGTCACAATGCCCGGCTATTTTTCAGAGACGGGGTCTCTCTCTTGCTCAGGCTGGTCTTGAACTTGTGAGCTCCAGCAATCCACCTGCCTCAGGCTCCCAGAGTACTAGGATTATGGGCATGAGCCACTGTACCCAGCCAAAGAGAAACCATATTTATCATCTCCAAGTCTTTCAAAGACACATGATAACACATACTGGAGACAGACCTCATAAATGTAATGTATGTGGGAAGGGCTTTGATTCTCCCAGTTCATTTTGAAGACAAGAAAGAACTCACACTGGAAATAAACCCTATAAATTAAGCAGTGTGGGAAAGCATTATCTGATTGTACATGCTTTCAAAGATACATGATAACACCCACTGGAGATGGACTCCATAAATGTACAATATGTGGGAAAAGCTTTGGTTCTCACAGTTCATTTCATGGAAGAACTCACAGTGATGAGAAACCCTATAAATGTAAATCTGGAAAAGCCTATAATTGTAGTTATTCCTTTTGAAATCATGGAAGAACTCACACTGGAGAGCTGTATAAATGTAAGGAATGTGGGAAAGCATTCTGTTGGTCCCCTTCCCTTCTAAGACATGAAAGGACTCACTGAACAAAGATCCTTATAAATGTAGTCAATATAGTAAAGCCTTTACTTGTCGCAGTTGCCCTTGAATACATGAAAGAACTCACATTGAAGAGAAACCATATCAATGTAAGGAATGTGAGAAAGCATTTCATTCTCCCAGTTCCATTCACTGTCATAGGACTTACTCAAAAGCTACACTATAAGTGTATAAAATGTGAAAAAATAAAAATCCACAACAAAGGACAAGTTATAACTTTCCAGGGTCTGATAATTATAAAGCTACATTTTAAATTATAAGTATAGTCTATTCCCACAAATGTATCTTCCAGATAAATCAGATTATGAAATATTTTCAGTAATATTCAGTGAAGAGATGCAAATTATCACAATCACTGAGATTTGAAAATTCTTTACTGTGCTCCCACAGGAAAAAAGAAAAGAATTTTTCCAGATAACCAAAAGAGCCTATCTCACTCACAGGTTTCACTTCATCTACTCCCCAAAACGGTACTGTTAACCCAAATTCAAATTTCAGTAAGAAAACTAGCTGAACAGTACTCTTTCACCTGACCTAGAAAACATTAACATCAAGAGCTTTTTGAAATTTAACTATTTCCCCAAAGGAGCAGAAAGATAAACAGCATCTTTCTGTGTAAGGCTGACAGGGCTGAAAATCCCACAAATAATTCTTGCCACCACTACAGTGCTAAGAGTATATACCCAGCCTGTAATTCTATACAGTGGAAAATGTCCTTTAAAGCTGCAGTCCCGGCTTGGCGCCTGTGGCTCAAGCGGCTAAGGCACCAGCCACATACACCTAAGGTGGCGGGTTCGAATCCCCAGCCAGGGCCCACCAAACAACAATGATGGCTGCAACCAAAAAATGGCCAGGCGTTGTGGCGAGCGCCTGTAGTCCCAGCTACTTGGGAGGCAGAGGCAGGAGACTCGCTTGAGCCCAGGAGTTGGAGATTGCTCTGAGCTGTAAAGCCATGGCACTCTACCCAGGGGCATAGCTTGAGGCTCCGTCTCAAAAAAAAAAAAAAAAGCTGCAGTCCCAGGCTGGGCACGGTGGCTGACACCTGTAATCATAGCACTCTGGGAGACCCAGGCGTGGATTGCCTGAGCTCATGAGTTCAAGACCAGCCTGAGCCAGAGCGAGACCTCCTCTCTAAAAATAGCAGGATGTTGTGGTGGGTGCCTGTAGTCCCAGTTACTTCAGGAAGCTGAGGCGAGAGAATCACTTGAGCCCAAGAGTTGGAGCTATGATGCTGTGGCACTCTAGGGCTGTCAAGAAAGTGAGACTCTGTCTCAAATAAATAGCTGCAGTCCCTCACCCCCGGGAGACCAGTACGAGCCAGTGACCTGTTAGAAACTGCGTGCACAGGAGGAGGTGAGCAGGGACCGGCTAAAATTCATCTGTTTTTACAGCCGCTCCCCAATGGCAGGCATCACCCCCAGCTCTGCCTCCTGTCTGATCACCAGGCATTAGATCGTCCTAGGAGCGCAGACCCTTCTGTGAATTGGCACAGAGAGGTGCACGATCCTTGGGAGACTCTAAGCACCCCCACCCCCGGAAAAATTGCCTTCCATGGAACCAGTCCTGGTGCCAAAAAGGTTGGGGACTGCTGCTCTGAAGGAAAGACCAGGGAGAAAGGGTAAATTATTTTGTTACAATAGTTTAAGTGGATTGGGAAGTAAGAGTCATTCAGGTCTCAGAAAACACGCTAAAAGGTATCGGGGGTCAGTTGGCCCTGCCATCTTAACCACCCCCAGATTCGGTAGCTCGGAGCCTAAGGGCTCATCGCCTCGTCCCAGGAGCGGTGGCCAACTCCGCCCTGCTCCCTCCGTTCCCTTCTGCTCAGTCGCAGCGAGGCATGGCTCACCTAAAGGGCAGGAAGAACTCCTCCTGAAGGGCTTGGGTGGTCCCTCCAGACTCTTCTCAACCAGGGCTGTCAAGTCCTGTGAGGGGCCGGGCGCCTGTTAAAGGCGCGGGCCTTTCCAGTGGCCCGCGAGACTCGGTGGCCGCAGTGGGCCAGAGCCACCAGCCGCTGACTTACCAGGCCTTCCCAGCACGGGGGAGGTCGGATCCGGATCCGTGGGCCAGTCCCAGGCCTGAGAAACAATCGCACCTGTCGTTCCCGCCCCTTCCACTCAGCAGAATCACCTGGGGGAGGCGCCTGGGGATTCACAAGGGCAGGGGGTTGAAAGCTGCCAGGTCATTGACACCTGACTAAACGGCACATGGCAATTCTCTCTCCACCAAGGCCAGTGGGGACTGCACTGGGGTCTGGTACCTGCTCAGGAAGGGCCTGTTGCCCCAGCTCAACCCATCCCCTCAGGTGAAGAAGTTAAGGGCCAGCAGGGTGGTCAGGCATTCCAGCCTCTGAGGGCGGACCAGGGCAGGCCAACCGCAACCCGCCTTCCACAGAAGGCAATAGTAGGAGTTCCCAGGCTAAGCTAAGGCAGGGCCCGAACGCGTGGAAGCAGAGGCCTTGGCCTTTACCCTCAAGCCACAACGCCCCAGGCCAGTCGCCCTCGCTTGCTTTCTTCGCTCACCTAAAATGCCTGACAGAATTTCCCGCCCAGCCGCCGGGGCGCACTTCCGTGGGGCGGGACTTCCGGCGAGACTACCCGCCCCCACGTGGGTCTCAAGAGGGGCTGCTGGTCCCCCTAAGTTTCCTTTCGCAAAGGCCTAGTGGTAGCAAGTCTGTGAGGGGAAATCCCATAATCTCACCGCCCCCGGGGTTTGAGGCTCTTTTTGCTCCCACGGTGTTAGCCAGAGTTAGGAGAGTTTGTCCTGGAGGTTGACGAGGCCTTGGCTGCGGGACCGTGGCTGGGAGGCTCCTCTCTCCCAATCTCTCCTCCGTATTGACACCTGTCCTTTGCCCAAGGCCTCCCACAGCTGGCCACCCCGACCCCACAGACGCAGCCGAGGCCTCCACAGCAGCAGCCTCAGTTCCCCCAGGAGCACTTCTGCCTGCCCAAACCAAAGGACCAGGGCTCCTGGGCGTCAAGTGGGGCCCAGGCCTGGCCTTGTCTTCGTGGTCTGGTCCCGTGCCACCTTTCAGTGCACCCCACAAGAATGCTGGGAGAGGAAACGTAGCGTCAGAGGGCTATGGCTTGCTGTGGGAAAAGTCGGTTCCTGCAGGAAGAGCAGCCGAGGAGGCAAGAGCTTGACTCGTTAGGCTCCAGGAAATCCAAATCCCAGTGAGGCACCCTCTTGGCAAACGTAGCAGGTTCTCAGGAGACACTGGCTTCAGAGACTGACCTGTAGCCAGCTGAGGGGCCTTAATGTACTGAGGCATGCAACTCGAAACTGCCCACTTCTGGGTTTCCATCTTAGGTTTTGTTGCCCTCTGATGTGCTAATGAATGCTATTTAGTCCCATGTGATTATTCTTAAAATGAAATTTAAGAATATGGATGGAATGACCCCATAAAACATGAAGTAGATGTAGACAGCAAAACCTAAGTTAATACCACATACAAGCGTATATGGTCTTATTTCTGGTAAAACTATACATCCAAATATATTTGTCTTTTTAAATTATTATTTTAAGAGAGTCTCACTCTGTTGTCCTGGGTGGAATGCCCTGGTGTCATAGCTCACAACAACCTCAAACTCCTGGGTTCAAGCAATCCTGCCTCATCCTCCCCAGTAGTGAGTAGTATGGGCCACCACTCCAGACTAATTTTTCTATTTTTAGTAGAGATGGGGTCTCACTCTTGCTTAAGTTGGTCTCAAACTCCTGAGTTCAAGGGCTCCTCCTGCCTTGGCCTTTGGGATTGCTAGGATTACAGGCTGACCCCACATCCCCAGCCTGTCTTTTTCTTTTTTTTTTTTTTCAAGACACAGTTTAACTCTGGAGTCCTAACTAGGGTGCAGTGGCATTATAGTTCACGGCAACCTCAAGTTCTTGGACTCAAGTGATCCTCTTGCCTCAGTTTTTCTATTTGTAGTAGAGATGGGGGTCTCAATATTGCTCAGGCTGGTCTCAAACTCCTGAGCTCAAAATGATCCAACCTCAGCCTCCCAGAGTGCTAGGATTACAGGCCTGAGCCACTGCCCCCAGCTTATCTTTTTAAATTATATTCCTTTTAACAAATAATGATGGTTCTAAAATGTTCATAGCCAAAATCTAAACATGGCTTAAATTCATTAAGATGGTAAGAAAAAAATAAATTATTTCTCATGAAACATAAGATAAATCTATGATTAGTAACTTTGAAGTAGCAAGCCAGTATTAATGAACTCCATAAGAAACTGATGGCTTTTATTCTCTGGAAAAATGGCTGCTTCCCTTACCCTCCTCCTTTAAGAACAATACTGCCTTATTATTATACAAATGAGAAAAATGTTTATTCAGGAAACAATTTAGCAGCTCTCCGTCAGCAGAATTTTACATGCTAAGACAAGAAGTACATTTTCAAAAAATAAGCTACATAGGGTGCTTACTCTACAACTGGAAAGTTGCAGAAGTTTGTGACATGCCACTATAAATGTAAGTATTATTAAAAATTACAAATTGTTTGGTGATTATTTTGATAACCTCTTGAGCAGCAGCTCCTGCAAGGAAAAAAAGAGAAAAGCAAATCTTTGAAAAGAGTAAATTTCAAGAGTTATATAAAAACAGTTCAATGAAGAAATCTTTTCTTGCCAAAAGCAAAGGTGTTTGAAAGTGATCCAAACCAGACACAGTACCTTTCCTGAGGTGATCAAAAATAAAAGACTATAATTCTCTATGTTACTAAAGGAAATCTAAATAGCATGATTGGTCAAACTTGTTAAAGGATACACATTGGCATAAGAGATTCTCAAATGACACCTTTTCGCTACATTTGAATTTTACCTTATGTCTGTTTTACTTTTATAATAAAGTAGAAGTATATAAATATATTTATAACTTAAAAGGATCTATATTAAATACTGCTAGACTGCTAAACTTACTCAAGAAAAAATAAAAGCAAAAAATTACCAAAAAAAAAGTTCTGCATCTTTTATAATCTGAACCTTCCTCTTTCCCAAATACTCATTAACAAAATTTGAGACTACTACACATCAGATATTGTTTTAGCACTAGAGATATAGAAAATCTGCTTGCTCTCATGCTACTTTTAACAATGAGAGAGATAATTTACAAATAAATAAAATGTATAGTATATCAATTGTCCATTAGTGCTAAGGAGAAAAGGCAAGTAATGGGGACGTAAGTGCAAAAGATGAGGGGCTCCGGGCGGCACCTGTGGGTCAAAGGAGTAGGGCGCTGGCCCCATATGCTGGAGGTGGCGGGTTCAAACCCAGCCTGGCCAAAAACTGCAGGGAAAAAAAAAAATAAGACGAGGGGCTCAGTTTTAAATAGGGGAGTCAAGGATGGCCTTACAGAAAACAGAACATTTAAACGGAGCCTAAAGTGAGGGGATATAATGGTACTGTAAAAAATGAAGTAAAAAGCCCTTTAATTTCTTCTTTTTTTTCTATAGGCAAGTCATGCAGTCATCCAACCTCTCTGGCTCTGTCTCCTCTTAGAATCTAGACTGAATATGACCTAGAGTAGGATTTTAACATATGAATTTGGGAGAACACACTCTATTGTCATTTATTCTACCAGGTTAGGAGATAGTGAGAAGAGCATGTCTGAAGGTAAACCAGGAAATGAGCTCTCACGAGATCTTGACCATGCTGGCACCCTGATCTCAAAATCTCAGCCTCGGCTCGGCGCCTGTGGCTCAAGCGGCTAAGGCGCCAGCCACATACACCTAAGGTGGCGGGTTCGAATCCCCAGCCCGGGCCCGCCAAACAACAATGATGGCTGCAACCAAAAAATGGCCAGGCGTTGTGGCGGGCGCCTGTGGTCCCAGCTACTTGGGAGGCGGAGGCAGGAGACTCGCTTGAGCCCAGGAGTTGGAGGTTGCTGTGAGCGTGATGCCATGGCACTCTACCCAGGGGGATAGCTTGAGGCTCCGTCTCAAAAAAAAAAAAAAAAAAAATCTCAGCCTCCAGAACTGTGAAAAATAAATTTCTATTGTTCATAAGTATATGGTATTCTGTTACAGCACAAGGAAGAAGCAAGGTAAGGCAGGGAAGTAAAGGAAGTTTTTATGAAAGATGGCATTTTTTAATAAGGTCTTGAAGAACGGGTAGGTTTTGGATACATAGAAAATAGAAGTTTCTAAAGCAAATGGACCCAGAGGAGCAAAGATGTAGGTACAGGAAATCAAAGTGCATTTCTGGGAGAAAAGCAAGTAAGTTGATAAGACCAAGGCTAGAAAAGCTGAGTGCTACCAGAACACAAGGTCTTCAATGTCAAGCCAACGTCCCTGGACTTGGTTTCTGAGGCCCATTTTAGGGTGTACATGTATATTGGTGGGCAGAGAGTTAGACAAGGCACACAGTCAGAGTTATGCTTTAGAAGGATTAATGGCTCTTCAGGAGTTTAAGATGGATAGCAGTGGGAGAGACGGAAGGCAGGGAGACCAGTATGGGGGCTACTGAACAACCTCAATATATTAATGACATCCTATTTCACTGACCCAATTAAAGCAGCTAAAATAGCTAAGACAAAATTTTCTATTAAAATAGTAACTATTATAGTAAACTGTACTATGTAACAGATGATAAGTCTTCTTGGCTATAGAACTCACCTCCCAAGAATGCAGCAATGGTATGTGGCTCAGCAGCTCCATATCGGCAACTGCACGAAAGAACAGAGACATGCATTTAGAGTAGCCTTAGCACAGGCAGGGCGTACCTCTTTTTTGGCCCTAAAAAATACTTACAATTCATGAATATAATCATCTTTCACCATTACAGATAAACCATATTCTTGAAGGAAGCCACTGAGACAAGACTTCAACTTTCCTATATCTTCTTCAACTTGATAGTTAGATATCCCTAAAAATATAAATTAATTTTAATTGAAATAAGTGTGATTTAAAATTAATGGCTATTTCCTTCATTTACTCCAGTTCCAGATGTTCTGCTTAAAACAGGCATGAAACTAAAGACAAAAATAATGGAAAATATGAGACCAATATTTACAAATATTATAAACCTATAAACAAAGACACCAACTAAAACCCAGCAAAAAATTCCAGTTTCATAAATCTTTGTCCACTGTTTCATATCCAGTGTCTAGAAGAGTATCTGGCACATAATGCTCAGTAATTATTTGATAAGAGAACTCTCAGTGAATGAAAAGGAAATGTCCTATTTATACCCTTTATAAAAATTACAGTCTTGGGCGGTGCCTATGGCTCAAAGGAGTAGGGCACCAGCCCCATATACCGGAGATGGTGGGTTCAAACCCAGACCTGGCCAAAAAAAAATAAGCAGGTTGAGATTATAGTGAGCTATGATTATACCTCTGTGCTCCAACCTGGGTGATAAGAGTACAATCCCATCTCCAAAAACAAAACAATTATGGTCTTTATTATCCATTTCTGAGAGACTAAATGACGCCAAGGACATAAAATTAAAATGATAGGTAACATTTATTGCGCATTAATGGATGATGAACACTGTTCTAAGTATTACATATACATACATATATATATATATATATAGTAAAAGACAGGGTCTCACTAACTCATTCAGGCTGGTCTCAAACTCCTGGCCTCAAGTGATCCTCCTGTCTTAGCCTCTCCAGCAGCTGGGACTATAGTTACAAGCCAACGCACCCTTATTTCATATATATATATATAAATTGATGTGTGTGTATATTTATATATATGTGTGAGAAATACATATATATATATATAAATTTAATACTCACAACAACCCTATGATGTGGGAACAATTATCCTCATTTCACAGACCAGAAAACTAAGGTACAGCAAAATATTTTTAACTCATCATGGCAAAACTAGGATATGAACCTAGGAAGTTCTTAATGATTAAACTGTAATGTCTCCCAAGATAAGCTATAACTACTGGAAGGAAACATAAAATTAACTTGGTATTCATATGTTACAAAAACCATGAATACTGGAGGAGCAAGATGACAGCCAAGTAAAAGCTTCCGGCACAGTGAGATTAGGGAGAGAAGATTCCAGGCATCTCTGACTGGTGGGATCGACCCAGAAACATCTCTTTGGGGACATAGGGAGTCAGCGAGAGACTTCTGGACCTCCTCCCATGAGGAGGACAAAAGCAGTGGAGAACTGGCAAGTGGTTACATGTATTTGTTGGGTCTAATCCTGCCGGCAGTGGTAAATACAGCAGCAGTGAGATTGTAAACTGAAAAGGCCTTACCTGTGAGCTGTTTTGGTTTTTTTTGGTCTTGGCACTCAGTTGAACTATCTTGGGAGTACTTGGGCAAGAGTGTGGAGGACTGTAAGCATTGTCTAGGGCCCCAGACTGAGCCACTGAGCGGGACAAAGCTAACAGTGTTCAGCTGTGGGCCACATGGAGCCATTGTGGGAGAATAGCCCCAGCAAGCTCTACCCTCAGGGTCACAGAGCAAGAACTGGGAGGGAGACCTTGGAGTATCTAGTGATTGAGCAGCCTAAAGCGGGGTCTGAGACGCCTTACAGCCCTGGCCCTCAGGGGCATAGAGTGAGACTGGTTTTGGCACACTGGATAAATGGACAGTCACTTGAGGAGTGAGCCCAGTAACAAGTGCTTTCCTGGGAAAGCTTCAGCTTAGCCAAGGTTAGCAGCTTAAAGTGCCTTTTAAGTGGGCTGAGGAGGGATTTATGCTCTCCACCCTGCGGGGTTTGAGAAATCAGCAGAGGCCTCCAGTCTCCAGTCTCCATCTCGTATAGCTGTGTCAGCATTGTGATTAACATCTCATACCCCGGAAGATCACCTGTTGCCCAGACAATATTCAGCAAGACATATATACTTTTTGGGGTTTTTTGTTTGTTTTTAAAATTTTAACATTTCCCTCTAGACTTTTTCCTTTTTTTTCTTTCTTCATTTTTCTAGCTTAAATATAATTTTCCATTGTTGGATTCTTTAACAATTAGAACTTCATTTTAGCTAGTGTTTCTACCCCTATTATTTGGTTTTTCCACCAATTTTATCCCATAAAGGTTTCTGTTTGCTTATTTTGGTTTGATTTACAGCATTTCTGTCTTTCCTCTCTACTTGGTAGAGGTAGGGTACTGTGTCCAAACAGGCTAGCAAAGAGCTTATGACCTCAAATATCACCCTGATACCAAAACCAGGAAAAGACCCAACTAAAAAGGAGAATTTCAGACCAATTTCACTAATGAATATAGATACAAAAATTCTCAACAAAATCCTAGCCAACAGATTACAGCTTATCATCAAAAAAGTCATACATCATGATCAAGTAGGTTCATCCCTGGGATGCAAGGCTGGTTTAACATACCCAAGTCCATAAACATTATCCACTGTATTAACAGAAACAAAAACAAAGACCATATGATCCTCTCAATAGATGCAGAAAAAGCATTCGATAAAATCCAGCATCTTTTTCTAATTAGAACACTGAAGAGTATAGGCATACATGGCACATTTCTTAAACTTAAAGCTATCTATGATAAACCCACAGCTAATATTTTACTGAATGGAGTAAAACTGAAAGCTTTTCCTCTTAGAACTGGAACCAGACAAGGTTGTCCTCTGTTACCATTACTATTCAACATAGTGCTGGAAGTTCTTGCCAATACAATGAGGCAAGACAAGGAAATAAAGTACATCCAAATGGGAGCAGAGGAGGTCAAACTCTCCCTCTTTGCTGACGGTATGATCTTAAACTTACGGGGTTGTGTCTTTGGGGATAGACTCCTGGAAGTCATCAAAAAATACAGTAATCTCTCAGGATATAAAATCAATGTCCACAAACCAGTAGCCTTTGTATACGCCAATAACAGTCAAGATGACAGGCTAATAATTAAGGACACAACTCCTTCACCATAGCTTCAAAGAAAATGAAATACCTAGGAATATACTTAACAAAAGAGGTGAAGGACCTCTATAAAGAAAATTATGAAACCCTAAGAAAGGAAATAGCAGAGGATATTAACAAATGGAAGAACATACCATGCTCATGGCTGGGAAGAATCAACATTATTAAAATGTCTATACTTCCCAAAGCAATCTACAGATTCAATGCCATCCCTATTAAAATACCAACATCCTACTTTCAAGACTTGGAAAAAATGATTCTGAGTTTTGTATGGAACTAGAAAAAACCCCGTATAGCTAAAGCAGTTCTTAGTAATAAAAACAAAGCTGGGGGCATCAGCATACCAGATTTTAGGCTGTACTACAAAGCCATAGTGGTCAAGACACCATGGGTACTGGCACAAAAATAGAGACATAGACATTTGGAATAGAATAGAAAACCAGGAAATGAAACTAACATATTACAACCACCTAATCTTTGATAAACCAAATAAGAACACATCTTGGGGGAAAGACTCCCTATTCAATAAATGGTGCTGGGAGAACTGGATATCCACATGTAAAAGACTGAAACTGGACCCCCACCTTTCTCTACTCTAAAAATTGATTCAAGAAGGATAAAGGACTTAAATTTAAGGCATGAAACAATAAAAATTTTCAAAGAAAGCACAGGAAAAATGAGGAAAGATATCAGCCTAAGGAAAGACTTCATGAAGAAGATTGCAGTGGCAATTACAACAACAAAAATAAACAAATGGGACTTAAAATGAAAAGCTTCTGTACAGCTGAGACAACAACCAAAGCAAATAAACAACCTACACAATGGGAAAGGATATTTGCATATTCTAAATCAGACAAAAGCTTGATAACTAGGATCTATAGAGAACTCAAATTAATCCACATGAAAAAAGCCAACAATCCCATATATCAATGGACAGAGACATGAACAGAACCTTCTCTAAAGAAGACAGATGAATGGCTAACAAACATGAAAAAATGATCATTATCCCTAATTATTAGAGAAATGCAAATCAAAACCACTCTAAGATACCATCTAACCCCAGCAAGAATGGCCCACATCACAAAATCTCAAAACTGCAGGTGCTGGCGTGGATGTGGAGAGAAGGGAACACTTTTACACTGCTGGTGGGACTGCAAACTAATACAACCTTTTTGGAAGGAAGTATGGAGAACCCTCAAAGAACTCAAGCTAGACCTCTCATTTGATCCTGCAATCCCATTACTGGGCATCTACCCAGAAGGAAAAAAATCCTTTTATCATAAGGACACTTGCACTAGACTGTTTACTGCAGCTCAATTTACAATCGCCAAAACGTAGAAATAGCCTAAATGCCCACCAACCGAGCAATGGATTAACAAGCTGTGGTATATGTACACCATGGAATACTATTCAGCCATTAAAGAAAATGGAGACTTTACAGCCTACCTGGATGGAAGTGGAACACATTATTCTTAGTAAAGCATCACAAGAATGGAGAAACATGAATCCCATGTACTCAATTTTGATATGAGGACAATGAATGACACGGTGAGGGAAGGGGAGAGCAGAGAGAGAAAGGAGGGAGGGGTGGGGGGAAGGAAGAACAGAGAGAGGGAAGGAGGTGGGGTCTTGGTGTGTGCCACACCTTTTGAGGGCAAGACACGATTGTAATAGGGACTTTACCTAATAAATGCAATCAGTATAACCTGGTTTCTTATACCATCAATGAATCCCCAACAATAAAAAAAAAAAAAGAAAGAAAAAAACGTGAATATTTTTTAACCCCTCTAGTTTAAAAATGATTATCACCACTCTTCCTCATAATAGTAATACCTACCCTTTACAGAGCATTTAACAAGCACCTGGGCAGAATGTTGCGTGGTCTTCACACATTGTACATTTAACCCTTAAAGTTCAAAAGTAGATACTATGACTACTACTCCATAAATGAGATAAGTGAGGCTTGGAAGGAAATAGTGACTTACTCAAGGTTATGTAGACAGGAGATAAAGCTTTGATTACAATTCAGGTTTAACTCCAAAGCCTATGTTCTATGTGGTAGCTAATGTCCCAAAATTACTCCCCAGTAAACACCCGCTTTGTGCCCTTATGTAATTTCCTCCCTCTCTTAATCTAACTTGGTCCTATGAAATCAATAGAACACAATGTTAAGTGATGCTGTGTGACTTCCGAGGCTAGGTCATAAAAAACCTTATACCTTCCAGTTGGGTCTTTTGGAATGTTAACTCTGGGGAAGTCCAACACCAGACTAAAATGCTAAAAGAAAATCCCAGCTAGCTGTAGGGAGAGATGGCTGATCAGCCTCCGGCTGTTCCCACTATCCCAACCAAGGTACACAGTGAGTGAAAATGTCTTCTTGGATGTGTAAGTCAAGACTTCAGAATGACTCCAGCCCTAGGTGTCATGCAACTACCTGAAACTTCCATTCCCCAATGAGAGCTGCCTAACCAAGGCCGGTCAATCCACAAAATCCTAAGACAGTAATTTTCAATCAGTGTGCCCCAGCACACTGGTGTGCTGTGAAAGGATCATAGGTGTGCCTAAATTTTTTTTAAGGATCATTAATTAAGGCCAAAGGCATTAGCTCACACCTAAAATCTTAGCACTCTGGGAGGCCAAGGCAGGTGGATTCCTTGAGCTCAGGAGTTTGAGACCAGTCTGAGCAAGAGCAAGACCTCATCTCTACTAAAAATAGAAAAATTAGACAGGAATTGTGGTGAGAGCCTATATTCCCATCTACTTAGGAAGTTAAGGCATGAAGATCACTTAAGCCCAAAAGTTTGAGGTTGCTGTGAGCTATGAAGCCATGGTACTCTACCCAAGGTGACAGAGTAAGACTCTATCTCAAAAAAAAAAAAAAAGAATAAAGAACAACCACATATCTTTGAGATTATGCCAATTCACAATCTTAATTGTCAGTCATACTACATGTATGGATAATAAAAAATAGATACTAAACAAAGAAATCCCTCATCGTCAAGAGTTCTGAGTTCAGAAGTCCCAGGGTACTTCTCTGGTTTTCCTATTCCAATAAACTGAAGTCGGTGTGAGTTTTAGTAGCAAACTATGGACACTGGCAGGAAAAAAAAGTTTTCTTCTATAAGCATTCAACCAATTTCCTCTGTAATAATTTGTAACAATGGCTCGGCGCCTATAGCTCAACCAGCTAAGGCGCTAGCCACGTACACCTAAGGTGGCGGGTTCGAATCCCCAGCCTGGACCCGCCAAACAACAATGACGGCTGCAACCGAAAAAATAGCCGGGCGTTGTGGCGGGCGCCTGTGGTCCCAGCTACTTGGGAGGCTGAGGCTGGAGACTTGCTTGAGCCCAGGAGTTGGAGGTTGCTGTGAGCTGTAATGCCATGGCACTCTACCCAGGGGGACAGCTTGAGGCTCTGTCTCAAAAAAAAAAAATAATTTGTAACAAAACACTACTTGCAAATAGTCACTTAAAAAATGGTAGTTCCTCTCTGGGGAGAACTACATGTAATTTGTTCACAATGTGAAATTCAAGCATCTCTATTATAAACACCCTAAGAACACTTTAAGATCAATCAATTTAAGTGTTTACTCACAAGTTTATTATATGTGGTAATTTAATGACTATTCTTACCTGGATATCTACCATGTTGTTTATGAAATCTATCAACAGCGCGTAACATTAAGTACAATACTATTTCATTATCTGGATTGTCCATGCTGGAAACTGAAAGGAAAAAAAATTTCAGTATAATTTGAGTAATCCATAACATACAAATATCAAAGGGCTGAATTTACTACATATTCAAGTTTCTGGATCTAAGACAATTTTACCACAAAATTTAAATATATTTGTGATAAGAAAATAGAAAACAGTAAATAATAACAAAATAAAAGGAGATACATTAAAATGTAATCCAGTGGTCTCATAGACTATTAGTTGGAGTTGCACAATCTCTACTAAAGTAGTAAGATGCTGACTATAACACAACATACTTGATGACCTAAATATTATTTTAAGTACATACTAAGTTTCATATAACATGTATATAAATTATAATTATTGGATACGTTTATAGAACAAAATTAGAGTATAGACATTTACATCATCTTTTATAGTCTATCACTCAACACTATTATATGCAAAATATTTCATATCTTTTAAGTTAATTAAAATAAACCTAGCGTCAGATGGCTAGTGTACTTACTAATTTCATCCTTGTTAACTGTGTTCAAACCATATTCTTCAGCTAAGGATCGACATCTTACCACTCGAAGAAATGCAGAATTGCTGCCTAAACACCAGAAAGACATTATGGAATTAAGGGTTGTGACAGGTGAATCTTCAAAATCACAGATCACTTTAGAATAGGAAGTTTTCTGTATTCCCTTCTCAGATATGGCAATATGAAGAAATGTCTTCTATTTGGCTCTAATCGTTAGCAGAGAAAGCACTAGAGCACAAACCACCTTAAATCCATATTCTCAGCACATCAACTAGTTCAACATTGCCTAAGAAATTGATGGCATATCTGTGAACCTCAGTTTTCAAGGGTAAAATGGGAATAATGCTGTTTACACCTATGAGAATTGTTTGTGGGCCAAATGTGACAGTTGTATAAAGTGGATATACCTACCAGTAGCATTTATCTTTATTATGGATAAGTAGTCCTTTTTTTTTTTTTTTTTTTTTTTT
>NW_003852546.1:2228278-2233164 GCF_000181295.1 Otolemur garnettii | reverse complement strand
GCCACAACGCCCGGCTATTTCTTGGTTGCAGCCGTCATTGTTGTTTGGCGGGTCCGGGCTGGGGATTCGAACCCGCCACCTTAGGTGTACGTGGCTGGCACCTCAGCCGGCTGAGCTATAGGCACCGAGCCCGATAAGTAGTCCTTAAGGAGAAAGTGTTATATATTGTGCTCTTGGTATACATAAGGATTTAAAAAATAATAATAAAAAACTTTGTATTATGGAAATTTTCAAACATACATCAAAGTAGACAGAAGAGAATAATAATCCTGCAAATGACCAATATCCAACTTTTAATTTGGTATCATAAAATCTAACAGAAAAAACACTAATGCAGAAACAAGGTTCAAGATTAGTAGAACAAACACTAAGCCTAAAGAAGCATTGTGGAGAATTAAATCTATTTTAAGAATAGAGAGCACATAACATACAAAATTCTATAGGAACTAGGAACAGTAGAGTACCTACAGAAAAAACATCTTCGGATGGCATGTAAAATAGATTTTTTTTTCTGAGAGTTTCACTCTCTTGCCCCAGTTTAGAGTGCCATAGCCTTAGCTTAGCTCACAGAAACCTCGAACCCCTGGATTCAAGTGATCCTTCTGCCTCAGCCTCCTGAGTAGCTGGGACTACCGGCACCCACCACAATGACCAGCTAATTTTTCTATTTTTGGTAGAGATAGGGTCTCACTTTTGCTCAGGCTGGTTTCAAATTCCTGAGCTCAAACAATCCTTCTATCTCAGCCTCCAGAGTGCTAGAATTATAAGCATGAGCCAATAGCACCAGCCTAGAATTTTTTATTATTCTAAAACTGACTCTTAAATAAAGGAAATGCTTTTGGCTTACTGAGGAGTTATTAAGAAGACCCCCAGGAACCTAACCACTCTGCAACTAGACAGCAAAATTCTTATAGTCATTTAACACAGATTAAAATACCATAAATGCACATATGACTGAAAACTACACACCCGAAGTCTTGAGACAAAAGCATTTCCCAAATTACTTAAAATTTAAAAGCTGGAAAGAATTCTGTCTTAATAACAATTTTCAATTAATTGACCTTCATGCTTTTTTAGCATTGCCATAGATAAGTATGCTTTACCTCTGGCCCAGTCTTAAAATACCCTCTCCATTTATTACACTATGAGAGGAAAAAAAACCTTACCCAATAATTAAGTATCTCTGTACCATTTACACAATGGCAGATTTAAAATTTCAACCATTAACATTCCTGGGAACATTCCCTATGGCACATTTTTATTGAGCAAAATAAGGAAATTAATTCAAAGGCACTTACAGAGTAATTTTAATTCTTTCTCTGAAATGGACTCTGGTGCCTGTAAAGAGATAAAATGCAGGTTTTGTTCCAGTTTAAAAGAGAAGATTAATAAAGGGTGCAGCACAAAGCCAATCGCTGTGAGATGGAGAGGCTTTCTCTGAGAGCTGGGAGAGTACTTTAAAAACAACCTTGTTAAAAAAAAATGTATAAGAAAATTAAACAATAAAAACACCTTGTTGACTTCCCATGAGGCAGGTAAGTGAGGGCTCCCTCTGAAGCAGCACAGAATCAGTGCCATGCCCTCTGTCTCTAAACACTTTTGGCTGTAGTTAAGTGCTCAGGCCTGTAGGGAGGTATACCACCAAAGGTACAGTATGCCCAGCAGCTTACCTTGCCAATGGACTGCAGCAATTTGGATACATGATTACCCACAGCAGCAACATCTTTCTTTGCTTTTTCACGATAACTAGGAAAGAATAACAACAAAGAGCAATTATGAACAATTTTAAAATTTGCAAAATTTAAATTATCACCATAAGGTAAACAAAAAAATTTCCTTCTTTTAAATAAAAAAATACAGGTCTGACAAACTATGAAATGTGCCAATGCCAAGGAAATGCTACCAGCAACAGCTATGAGTGGCTGGGAATCTTTCCGGTATTGATCAGACTCTTGGAGCCCAGGAAACCCAGGCTCCCTCTAAAGCACCCAATTGCCCTCCTTCAGGAATATATTATCTAGGCTTTTCTTACTGAGAAGCTGAGAAAATATGTTACTGAAGAACATGACTTATCTCCTTGAAGTCAAGTCCAAGGAAAGTTAAATATATGAAAACTGTCCCATCTCCAAATTCATATAAAACTTTTCTTCAGGTGTATCTACATGTCACCCTGTAAAAATGATCAGTGTTAAATCTGACTACCTCCCAAGTGAGGTGAAATTTCTATCCTCAGTTGACCTTTCCCAACTTTTTTTTTTAAAGAGATGGAGTATCACTATGCTACACAGGGCAGTCTCAAGTTCCTAGGCTTAAGCATCCTCCCATCTCAGCCACCTGAGTAGCAGAGATTATGGCTACAAAGCCAGCTCTCTTTTTCCAAGTGTTATATAGTGGAACTCAGGCTAGGACAACCAAGATTGTTTAAATGGTGATGAAAATGAAAAGCAGAATCTGTTGGGGAACAGAGATTTCTGTGTGGCATTATTTAGTCCTTGAGGAAACCAAGCCAGCAGCCCTGCATTCTTCAGCACCATTCCACTACACAAAGGTAACATCCACTGTGACCCATCACTACAGTGGTCTGGATAGGTTTAAGTTAGTTTAATACCTATATAGCAGATGTCTATCTATAGTCATAGATTCTATAAATTATGAAACATTAATAATAGAAAACTGATCAAACCTAAAGTCTGGCACAGTACAGTGGCTTATGCCTGTAATTCCAGCACTTTGGGAGGCTGAGGCAGAAGGATTACTTGAGGCCAAGAGTTTAAGACCAGCATAGCAACATAGCAAGATATTTTTTAAAAACTAGCCAGGCATGGTGGCATGTGCTGCTAGTCCTAGCTACTCAAGACTGAGGAGGGAAAATCACCAGAGCCCAGCCAGTTGAGGTTGCAATAAGCTGTGATCACACCACATGAGAAAAAAAAAAAAAAAGATAAAAAACAAACACAAAAAGAAAAACTGAAGGCATCACAGTTTCAAGTTACAAATAAAAGACACTATAGGGCCATGGCTAAGAGCGAAGGCTCTGGGGTTCACATCTTGGTTCTGCCATCTACCAGCTGTCTAACCCTAAATAAGTTACCTTTACTATGCTTTAGTTTCTTCAGTAAAATGGGAATAACAACAGTGTCTCTCTCACAGGGTTGTTGTGAAGCTTATGTATTAAATTAGTTGATATATAAACAATTTATAGCACAGAGTAATCAAATGCTAGGTTTTATCATAAAATATGAAAGAAAAATACCTACCTCTTAGGGATATGTGTAACTCTCTGTTCTTTTCACTCACTCAACTTTGCTTAGAACCTAAAAATCAATCTGGTCCCTATATTCTTTAGTTTATTTTTAAAGCAATGAGGTTATAATAAACTTCATTTGATTTCTAAAAGGCTGGTAAGATGCTTATCTCTTAATATAAATCAGATTTTGTCTGTTATACAGTTTGAAAACAGTGACTTACACATTTTGAAGTTTTATATATTTGCTTGAATCTGCAATCATATCAGGAATTGTGCCCCGAACAGGTAAATATCCTTGACCTTCTTTGGACACAAATTCCTTTAAGGCACGAGCTAAAATCCAAAATGATGGAGTCTAAAAGAATAAAAAAAAAAATTAAAATCAAGTGGCATTTTATTTTGAACCAAAAGTTTAGGCAGCATTATTTTTACTTTCGTTGTTACCTGTTTGGTGATATTTATGCAGCGATCATCATTAAATATATCTTCAATACTGCTTGGGATCTAATAAGGAAAATAAAACTTACTTATACAGTATTAAGAATTTGCCCATCTTTATTTTCCATGCTATGTCTTCAAACAAGTTCTCTGAATTCTCAAATTAGTTCTTTAAATTCTCAAATTATAGTCAAACACAAATTTCAGATTTCTTTAAAGTTTTATTTAAAATCAGCACCATATAAGGCTGGGTGCAGTGGCTCATACCTATAATCCTAGCATTCTAAGAGGCCGAGGCAAGTGGATAGCTTGAGCTCATAAGTTCAAGACCAGCCTGAGCAAAAGCAAGACCCCATCTCCACCAAAAATAGAAAAAACTGAGGAAAAGAAGATCGCTTGAGCCCAAGAGTTGGAGACTACCGTGAGATATGATGCCACAGTACCCAGGGTAACAGTTTGAGACACTATCTCAACAATAAATAAATGAAAATAAAATAAAATCAGGACCATATAAAGAATTGATGGGGAAAGAGAGAATAAAGTCCTATCCTGTCCACTGTTGTTAGCATTAAAAACCTATTCTCTTGCACCATAAATAAATAAAGAGCTCAAGTAAATCATTTTACATAGTTACAGATCTTAATATCAGTCCAGATTAGTAGTCCTTCATGGTTTTCCATTTTGTCAAAAAATTGAAAAAACTTTGACTCTGACACAAACTAAATAATTAAATTAAGTAACCTTACTGCTGGCAAGACCATCATACAGCAATAAAAACTCTACTAATGGTAGACTTTGATTCTACCGTTCTGTGGGGAAAAGACCTAACTGGTCTCTCTGCATCCATTCCCAGTAACCCACATTCTATTCTCCTTACAAAAGTCAGAATGGTCTTTTCATTATATAATACAAAGCGGATCACCCCACTTCCCTGCTCAAAATGCATCAGTGGCTTGCAAAACCCTGTTATGATCTATGACCCATTTTGCTTCTCCAAATTCAAATCCCTCCCACCACTTCCCCCCTTTTCTCTTTACTCCAATTATACTGGCTTTCTTACTGATCCTTGAACAGAAGTCAAACTTCATCCCACGTCAGGGCCTTTGCATATGTGCTTCATCGGTCTGAAAATTTAGTTATCTTCAAAGGTACTTCACTTAGGCTTCAGCTTAAGCAGATCTCTCTTTTTTTTTTTTTTTGA
>NW_003852546.1:2222546-2227064 GCF_000181295.1 Otolemur garnettii | reverse complement strand
AAAAAAAAAAAAATTATACTACAAAGTATGTTATTCCAAAATTACCCCCAACCCCACTAGTCTGACTTTAAAAACAAAACCACAAGAAAAAGCATCTGAGTTATCCTATAAACAACTGTTAAAGTACATAATGTCATTAAGAACATTTCTCAGCTCGGTGCCTGTGGCTCAAGTAGCTAAGGTGCCAGCCACATACACCTAAGGTGGTGGGTTCAAATCCAGCCCAGGCCCGCCAGACAGCAACGATGGCTGCAACCAAAAAATGGCCAGGCGTTGTGGTGGGCGCCTGTGGTCCCAGCTGCTTGGGAGGCTGAGGCAGGAGACTCACTTGAGCCCAGGAGTTGGAGGTTGCTGTGAGCTGTGATGCCACAGCAAAAAAAAAAAAGAAAAGGAACATTTCCCAAGGTTGGGTAAGGTGGTTCACGCCTATAATCCTAGTACTCTGGGAGGCTGAGGTGGGTAGATTGCTTAAGCTCAGGAGTTTGAGACCAGCTTGAGAAAAGTGAGACTCCATCTCTACCAAAAATAAAAAACTAGCCGGGCATTGTGGCAGACACCTATAGTCCCAGCTATTCGAGAGGTTGAGGTAAGAGGATCACTCGGAGTTTGGGTTACTATGAGCTATGACACCAAGGCACTCTATCAAGGTGACAAAGTGAGACTCTGTCTCAAAAAAAAAAAAAAAAAAAAAAAGCACATCTCCTATTATATCCAAATAATTACTGGTCAGAAGCAAATGCAGGGTAACAAAATTTAACTTTTCAGGCACTACTATTTTGGACCAGCAAAATATCACCTTCATTATATAATTCCTACCCCCAACTGTTACTATATACAAATCATGTACTTTAAATAATTTATATACATCACTGAATCACATATATGCTAAAGCACTGACATTCATTTTTAACAGGGACAACACAGAATCTTAAAATTAGATTCAATCTATATTATAAATACTTACTTCTAACTATACATTTAGGAAATATTAACTTAAAATCATTATAATCAACTCTTTCACATAGGAGGACTTCATAAAACATTTTGCTGCTTCAGCACCTGTGGCTCAAGTGGGTAAGGCGCCAGGCACATACACCTAAGGTGGCGGGTTCAAATCCAGCCCAGGCCCGCCAAATAACATGATGGCTGCAACCAAAAAACAGCCAGGCGTTGTGGCGGGGGCCTATGGTCCCAGCTACTTGGGAAGCTGAGGCAGGAGACTTGCTTGAGCCAGGAGTTGGAGGTTGCTGTGAGCTGGGATGCTACAGCACTCTACACAGGGGAATAGCTTGAGGCTCTCTCAAGAATTTTTTTTTTTTTTTGCTTATATAAATCCTTCAGCAATTCTTTTAATACCTGAGTTGTATTTAGTGCTGTATTCACATTTTTAATAGCTTCTTCAAAATTCTCTTCATCTTCTGGAGCCCCATTTTCATTCTTTAGAATTCCTATTAAAAATTTAGAATTTCTATTAGAAATTGTTAAGAAACAAATGCCCTTTTCTTGTCACTCCTCTATTGCCACAACATTAGATAAATAACCTTGTCAGATTCTGTAGGGACGATCAGTATAGCAAACCTTAAGAAGAAGCACAGTTTATTATTACTCCTTAAAACTACACAAGGAATGGCTCCTTAACCTTACCAGAGGAAAAGTAAAACAAAAGTTTATGATGGCATCATCTGACAAACTTGTTAACAGAAGTCCAATAAATACTTGCTTCAAGCAATTTTCTTTTCAAATTTTAAATAATACTTAATCACATTCCATAATATTACCTTGTCTAATCAAATCTCTGAAGTCCTCTTTTTCTTTATACGTCTTAGGTGTTCGTCCATTTGTCTAAATTGGTTAAAAATTTTAAAAATGTAGTTATAAAAACTCAAAATATGGAAATTGAGAGTCCAAAGTATTCCCCATTCTCTACATGAGATTTCATCAACAAATATGTACCTAAGTTAAATCAGAGGCTCTCTTGACAGAAAACTGTGGGCCATTTATCTACATTCATTCCCCCCTGCCAGTTTCTTGATGGCATTTATTCAAATTCCATTATGTTAATGAAATACCCCCATCAAAAGAGGAACTGCTAGACTTAAATTTTAAAAGCATCCATTTACCCTAAAACCTTATAAGGGAAAAAATTAGTCTCCCATTGCCCTCCAAGGAAATCTTTAATAATAAATTAAAAATACAGTCACATATAGAATTTCTTTTTTAAAAAAAAGTACATACTTCACTATACCACTGTGCTAAATATTTAGCTATGATCACAATCCATGGAGTATGGCTATGGTCCTAAAAATGAGAGACAAATCAAAGAAAATGTCAGTGTTAGTTAATTTCTTCACTACACCATCTCATTTTCAACAAATTCAACAACATTTATGATCAACTCTTAATATATGCAGAGTAACGAACAGAGAAAAATGAACTAGGTAACTGCTTTATAAATGTTTTTAGAGGCAGTGTCCAATTTAACTCTGATATGTCAAGTTTATACTATGATTGCTCCCGTTTTACAAACAAGAAAATAATCTCAAAGCCACCCAAAAACATAGCTCAAATCTCTTGGTTTCAGATACCAATCCTAGTAGTAAAAAAGAGATCTTTTCTGTGTTTTCTGATGAACTGAATAAACACCTGCTTTTTCATTAATATGTAAGTAGGGAAAAATACAAATACTCTTTATATAGTTTATTAGAAATATCATTATTGGCTCCACAGCTGTAGCACAGTGGTTATGGTGCTAGCCACATACACTGAGGGTGATAGGTTCGAACCCAGCCCCAACCAGCTAAACAACTGCAACAAAAAAAATAGCTAGGGCTCGGCACCTGTGGCTCAAGTGGCTAAGGCACCAGCCATATACACCTAAGGTGGCAGGTTCAAATCCAGCCTGGGCCTGCCAAACAACAATGACGGCTGCAACCAAAAAGTAGCCAGGCGTTGTGGCAGGTGCCTGTGGTCCCAGCTACTTGGGGGACAGTGGCAGGGGACTCGCTTGAGCCTAGGAATTGGTGGTTGCTGTGAGCTGTGATGTCACCACACTCAACCCAGGGGGCCAGCTTGAGGCTCTGTCTCAAAAAAAAAAAAATAGTCAGGTCTTGTGGAGGGCACCTGTAGTCCTAGTCACTTGGGAGGCTGAGGCAAGAGAATCACTTAAGCCCAAGAGTTTGAGGTTGCAGTGAGTGTGACACCACCACACTCTACTAAGGGTGACATAGTAAGACTCTGTCTCAAAAAAAAAAAAGAAGAACTATCATTACTTCTATAATGAAATACATAATGGCTTTGGTAATTTCCAAACACTAAAAAAAGGTTTAAAGAGGAATCAGTTTCTACAAATTTGTTTAGAAAAGGCCATAAAGAGGGCTTCCATTATGCCCAATTCTTGATCTGCACGGTGATTACACAGATATGCTAAGTATATATACTTTTCTTCAATAAAGTTTTTTTTTTAACTTTGGGGAAACATGAATTTATTAAAAATTTATTTATAATAAAATGTCATTATTGTGGAATCTGGATGACAGGACTGTGGGTCACTACAAAAGTTCAGAGACAAGACTGTGTTATGGTCCATTATTTTACTTCCAAGGAACACAGTTGACAGCACCCTTTCTGATTCACCCACACAAGTCTCAACTTGCTCAGCTTATCAGTTGGTGGGAGGGCTTCATTTATTTCCATCTGTGCGATATTATGATATTATGTTTCTTGACTTTTATACACTCAAAACTTTTCATAATGACCCATGTAGCATTTTCTCATTTTGATATAATTAAAAAACCCTGAGTTAAAGAACAAAAACATTTTAAATTGATCTATAAACATAAGGTCACACATACTACAAACCTTTTTTTCCATACGATCCAAATCATAGGACTGAAAATGTTCTCTCAGTTCAGGAAATGGCTTATCTAGTCGTAGATCCTCTAATGCATTATCTGGATGAGATTCTATTACTGTGAAACAAATAATTCCAAAAGATAAACTTAATTCTTCAGCAATACTTCTGGCAATACACTACACTTAATAGGAATTTAGGAAATCCTTTTCTTTTTCTTTTTTAACTTAAGCACTAGCAACTCAGGCAGAGAAAATGTTTAATTTTTATTTATGTATTTATTTATTTTGTAGAGACAGAGTCTTACTTTATTACCCTGAGTAAAGTACAGTGGCATCACACTGCTCACAGCAACCTCCAACTTCTGGGCTTCTGCGATTCTCTTACCTCAGCCTCCCAAGTAACTGGGACTATAGCCACCTGCCACAACATCTGGCTATTTTTTGTTGTTGTTGCAGTTCAGCCAGGGCCGCCACCCTCAGTATATGGGGCCAGTGCCCTACCCACTGAGACACAGGCGCCACCCGAAAATGTTTAATTTTTAAATAGGCACAGAGCCTACAAAATTTTTTTCACAAAATTATACAAAATTGGCTCGGCGCCTGTGGCTCAAGCGGCTAAGGCGCCAGCCACATACACCTTAGGGTGGCGGGTTCGAATCCCCAGCC
>NW_003852546.1:2213124-2220872 GCF_000181295.1 Otolemur garnettii | reverse complement strand
AGTGCCGTGGCATCACAGCTCACAGCAACCTCCAACTCCTGGGCTCAAGCGAGTCTCCTGCCTCCGCCTCCCAAGTAGCTGGGACCACAGGCACCCGCCCCACCCGGCTAATTTTTGGTTGCAGCCGTGATTGTTGTTTGGCGGCCCGGGCTGGATTTGAACCCGCCACCTTGGGTGTATGTGGCTGGTGCCTTCAAGCGCCGAGCCCCTACTTGGAACTCATAAATGGCCCACCACCGGCAGCCAGACGCTTATTCTGACAAACACTTCCTAACCATCCACACAGATATTCCTCAGTGATGCTACCAATACCAATGGGCTATCATTGCACTAGTAGGGTACCTGGCTTATAGCTGGCAGAAAATAAAAACATTTTCTTGAGTAAATTAAGAGCACTGGCTTGGCACCTATAGAGCAGTGGTTATACCTCCAGCCACATATATTAAGGCTGGCGGGTTTGAACCCAGCCCAGGCCAACTTAAGAACAATGACAACTGCAATAAAAAAATAGCCGGGCATTGTAGCGGGTGCTTGTAGTCCCAACTACTTGTGAGGCTGAGGAAAGAGAATCCCTGAAGCTCAAGAATTGGAGGCTGCTGTGAGCTATGACACCACAGCACTGTACTAAGGGTGACATAGTCAGAGTCTGTCCCCCCCCCTAAAAAGCACTGTATGAGCACTGAATGAAAATATTATGATGGTCTAAGATTAAAATTGTATAAATAAAGGGCTAATATCAACCTAGAGCTGATGTAGGTCTGCCCATGAATGACTCTGGTATCCTATAACAGTTTCCTTGGGAAACGCAGGTAGGTAAATGTCTTGCTTATTGTGTGAAATTACACCTGACCAAGGGTAACCTAAACCCTGCATGAGAACAGAAGAAAAGACTGGTAGGGGAAAGGCTGACTTCTAAGGGTCAAGGTGACCCACATACCTCAATTCTCTCCTATGGTATCCACAAGAACCCTATATGGATTAGGAGGGTAAAAAAAAGCTAGGTACTTGTATAAATGCTAGATCTCCTAATAAGATAAAGCTGTACCTCCTGCTTTGTATCCTTCTTCATCTCCTAATAAGACGAAGTTCTATCTCCTGCTTTGTATCCTTCTATAAAGAGAATAGCAGACTGAAACCTATTCAGTTTGACTGCCACATTGAATCTGTAACCAGAGACGTGCTGCCACAAATTTACCTTGTAATTTAAAATGAACTTTCTGGGCCAGGTGCAATGGTTCACCCCTGTGATCTTAGCACTCTTGGGAGACCAACATGGGAGGATCGCTTGAGCTCAGGGGCTCAAGGCCAGCTTGAGTCTTGAGTGAAACCCTGTCTCTACTAAAAATAGAAAAACTTAGCCAGGTGTTGTGGTACACGCCTGTCGTCCCAGCTACTTGGGAGGCCGAAGCAGGAAGATCACTTGAGCTCAGGAGTTTGAGGTTGCTGTGACCGATGCCATGGCACTTTTGCCTGGGTCAAGAGAATGAAACTTTGTCTCCAAAAAGATTAACTTTCTAAATCTGCACGTTTCTAAAACTACAGTGAAAGCAACCAATAGTAAGCCCATATGCTCAACACTTTTACCTGGATGTTCTTTTATTATGATCCTCATATAACCAACTAATCCATATGTCCTACAGATCAAAAGAGGGATTTGGGAATTCCATAGGACATCTGCTAAACGAAGTAACGTACTGGAAAAAAAAAAAAAAAGAACGTTAGCAAATGGAAATATCCCAAACATGAAGCATGCTACACATGAAAATGTCTTAAAATAAGCAAATGTATTACTAAATTACAAATGCAAAGAGACATCTACTGCATTTACACAGCAGGTCAAAAATACAGTGAAAACCAAGCTATTCTACCAGGCTGTAGTCTTAAAGAAAGTGCATGTTGGGCAGCGCCCATAGCTCAGTTGGCAGGGCATCGGCCACGTACACGGAGGCTGGTGGGTTCGAACCTGGCCCGGCTTTGGGCCAGCTAAAACAACAATGACAACTACAACAACAAAAAAAATAGCCAGGTGTTGTGGCAGGTGCCTGTAATCCCAGCTACTTGGGAGGCTGAAGTAAAAGAATCGCTTAAACCCAGAAGTTTGAGGTTGCTGTGAGCTGTGATACCACACACTCTACAGAGGGCAACAACTTGAGACTCTGTCTTAAAAAAAAAAGAAAGTGTATCTTTTTGGATTAGGGGAGTATGAAACCCTAGTCTGTCATGTAAGGCAGACATTTTAATGAAACTTACTTTTGAAACATTTCCATGATAGAGAAAAATATTCAAAATCCATATATACATACCCAAGTAATTCCTATAATCAATTTTACCTAGTTTTTAATCACTAAAAATAACCAAGGTTCAGTTTAACTGCTCTTAATATATCCAAAATAGTTTCCTAACTCTGTATTTTTTTCTCCCCTCTTTTCAATCCTGAAAGATTTTCATAAGAGATTCAAATTAAAGGCTTCTATACAATTTAAGAATTTTAAAAATCATATCCTAGACTGTGCAGAGAAAATAAACTTATGCAAATCTAAAATTAAAATAAAAACATATCAAGATAAAAATGTACCTTTCTGGAAGCTGAGTTGCAACCACAATGGTAAACCTACAGAAAAATGAAGGATCATTGTCTAGAAGGTTTTCTGGACTCTAAACAGGACAAGAGAAAAAAAAAAATCCAACAATTTCACAATCAATCATATTAAACATGGCAGAAACAGTTAAGATATTTTAGAATGACACAACAAATCCAACACTAAGAAAGATTCAAAATCATAAATTTCTAGGACCTTATTACAAAAAAATCAGCACAGATATAATAATGTGTATACATATATACCTCTTCCACAAAACTTCCAGAGACATCGTTATTTAATTCTTGTAAGAATTCCATGGCAGCTTGAGCTCGGTTCTTTTTAAAAACAAAACGTTTAATTTGAATTAGAAAAAACCCAGTCACAACCTAACTCACCAATTTACATATTAGACAAACACACTATAAAACTATCCAAACTTTATGCAACTCAGCTTCTAGTAGTGTTTAAACAAAGACTCAAACAGAATATTACTTAAAGCTAACCCACCATTAACCAGAGTTATTAAATGACTACATTATTTGTAACCTACTTTTCAGATTAGGCAAATAAAAAAAAATGCTGAGTGACAGGCAGGAACATCCTGGATCAAGTTCAGACTCACTGTAACCTCCCACATCTACAATCCTGTACAAGAATGGTTAATAATTAAAGTAACATCTATTTTCACTGAGTATACTGCATTAAGTCAACTAATATAATTTTATAAGATCTGTAATTTAAAATACAAAGATAAAGCATCTTCTGTCTAACTCTTAAAAATTTTGTCAAACAGAACACTCCGTTCTCTGAATATTGTTACTCAAGATTTAGCTTTACTGTAACATATAGTGTAAAAATAGACAGTACTTCTAAATACTCAAACTACCAAACATGTAAAGATTTCCACAAGTAGAAAAATTATTTTTTTCTCAAAGAAATACACTCTTTTAAAGTCAAAGCTTTTCTACAATTATACACCCATAATAATTTTTAAAAAATAAAGTCAAAGTTGCTCAAGCAATAAAACACAGTAGCATCATAAAATGCTCACACACAGCTATATTCTATAACAAAATGTTTACCTTGCCGATACTGTTTCTTTGAAGGAAGAAACTAAAGTGGACAAAATTAAAAAAAAAAATTAAAGGCTTATTTAACTCTAAAGGAAAAGCTGTTTGTAATGGCATTCCTAGTATATAACAAAATATATCTGATTACAGGTTATCATAGCCTTTCTGGAGAAGAAAACTAGATGAAACTTACAAATGAAGATAGGCTAAATGCCCAAGTGCAATGACTCATGCTTGTAATCCTAGCACTTTAGGAGACTGAGACGGATCACCTAAGGCCAGGAGTTCAAGACCAACCTGGGCAACACAGTGAGATCCTGTCTCTAGACAAAATTTAAAAAAAAAAAAGGCTAATAAATCAATGTTTCCAAAGTATAAAATATGCTGACAGAAAAAGTTTTCATGGCAAAACAGTTAGGAAAACACCATATAATTCTCTCTTGGAAATTAATAATGTAAATGATATTTATTAGCCTTTTGGTAAAGAAATTTTAACTTCATTTGACACATTTCCCAAACTCATTTGACCACTGGCCCATTTAATACTATTGATATTTCCTAGAACTGATGTTCCATTCACTACTCTTGCTGTATTGAATCATCTTCCTTTGCAGGTAACTGTAACAGATTTAGTCAGGCTTCCTCCTACACATACCCTCAACATGTCCTAAGGCCCAGATCACAGACTGCTGATCACAGACAGGGTGCCACTTTTCGGCAAACTCACTGGCTACCTAAGAAAAAACCTTATTCTTATCAAATTCTGCTCTAACCAACCAAGTAAGCAAAGATAAGAGAACTTTTTCTTGATAGGTATCAATAAAAAGGGTGTGCTGTGGATAGCAGAAACTTGTACTACTAGAGCAAAGATATCAAAATTAAATATGAACTAAATTCTGGCTTTCCTTATATTTATTCATTGTTGTTTACTGACAAATACAACAAGAGACCCTACACTCCTGAAAAGTCCCTGAAAAAGTAGGCTCCAAATCCAAATTTGGGAATGCTCTGAAAGTCTAAATACGACAACTGTTAAAGAATACACAAGTCATCTTTAAAACAGCATTTTTATAGAGATAGCGTAGAAAGAGATATACCTGGACTAAACTTAAAAGAGACCACCAATAAAAGGTGTTATTTTTATTATTCTTATAATTCAAAAATACAATTATTGTTAACTATATACTAACACCTAGGAATCAATGCAAGCATTTAGGAAATGTTCAGATTTCACAAATAAAAGAATAATGACTCCTCACCTGTAATAATAACAATAAAGACTAAGATGATAAGTACTTTTTATTAATGGCCTATTTGCCAGATTCTGTGCTAGTACTGTACCTATGCAAATTCATTTCCGCCTCACCATAATCACAAGTAGAGGGAAGACTTTCACCAGAGAGTCAAGTCACTCCAACTGAGGTGAAGCTAGGATTCAAGACTTGCTCGCCCAAAACAGTGCACTACCTTCCCTAACATGTATGTATTTGAAAAGAATAGAACGCACTTGTTTCCGGCATCTTCTCCACTGACATGATTTCCATCAATAATTGTAAATGAACCAATACCTGGGAGAAAAAACAGAGTCGGTCAAGAATATATATTTCTATGTAAAAACCTTAAAGAAGTAAATTTAGAACACAACCAAAAAACTACATTACCTGGTAGTACCAAGTTTTTAAGAATTTCAGTTCCTGTGGCTGTCGCATTTATTAGGCAAACATGAGCAGATTCTAAAGCTTCTTGCCCATGATCACCCCACAACCTATGAAACAAAACACAAACTCAACATTTTGAAAACTTTCAGGAAAATGCAACTTTCTTATTTGAATAGATATCTTTGAAGTGCTCTTTCATACAGTAACTGATGTGATAACCACAGCAAAAATGTGAGACAGGAACAGATGTTACCATAGAGATTATACAGTATAGTAAGCTAAGACTCAGGCTGGAAATTTGCATGGTTAGAGTGCCTATGGGAGGGTCAAATCTAAACTAAAAACTTAGTCTTCTAGCTCCTTATCCAATATTCTTTCAAACTAGATAAATTACAGAACACAAAGTCTTTAGATATATTCATTAATACTAAAGAAGTTTCTTGGGCTTAAAACCTTACCTGTTTTCTATTTCTTAAGTTATATGGATCAAGTGCTCTTAAGATCTTGACATAAGGCTTATCACTGTGACATCTATAACAGTGAGCAAAAAGCTTTCCCAAGAAATGGCATATAAAACCAGCACATTGTACCCCATGATTGCATTAATGTACACAGCTATGATTTAATTTAAAAAAAAAAAAAAAGCTTTACCAAGAAAACTAATTATCTGGAAAGGCTCACATCAACTTCAACAGGACTGCTTTAAAAAATAACACCCATGGGACTGGTGCCTGTCGCACAGTGGTTATGGTACCAGCCCCATACATCGAGGCTGGCAGGTTTGAAACCGGCCCAGGCCAGCTAATCAATGACAACTGCAACAACAAAAATTAATAATACCTATGAACTTTCTAAAAGCATGATTAATAGACACATATGTTAACAAACACAAGATGTAGTAAGAATTAGAATGTATGTTATAACCTGATTCACACTGTCATATTAACAGGGCAAGGTATATGATCTGACACATACCATGGCATCTGGGCCAATCTGGCTACCTTTACTCAGAAAACCTATTAACTAATTTATTCTTTCCTGTCAATATAAGAAGTACATGAATTGCCATAGCCAAACAGGTATTAGCAGCCCAGAGGACTCATCAACTTGAATGTGACTTCGTTGTCACCTGATTTAAAGAAGATTACCCCTATGTGTCCTCTGAGCCTCATTTGGTTCTTTTATTTGCTGGTCATCTATCTCTGCATTCCACTATAAGCTCCATAAGGGCCCACAGAACCCCCCATGTTTACCACTAGAGCCCTAATGCCTGGCACAGATCCTTGCTCAGGCTAAGTGATCACTGAACAGCTGTCAAATAAATGGAGGAATAGCCTGCAAGAACTCAAAGGACAGAAAGCATCTGTTTTTCCAGAAAGCAGGACACACAGAAGACACCTGACATGTCTAGTTGATAAATCCCAATGGTAGAATAAAGAATAAATTTAACAATATTGCTAGATCATGAGCTGCTACTTGGGAAGATGAGGCAGGACTACCTAAACCCAGGGGTTCAAGGCAACCTGGGCAACATACTGGGACCTCCATCTCGAAAAAAAGAAAAGAAAGAGAAAACAAGAAAGAAAAGAATACTGGTGCGTCTCTAGGTAATATGTTTCAAGACTAGGCCAAACAAGAAATTATCAGCTTGCCAGCCTAACTAAGAAGAGGCTGAGCCTTCCTAAGTGTTGCCTGACTGAACAACTTTGCTTATAAGTGCTTCTCTCTGGCATTTCAAAACCAATAACCAGTTCTCAATATGAAAGGTAAGGTTTGGTCCTTAAATAGAATGGACTCAGTAAAAACCCTCTTTTATTACATTTGCTTACTAAATTCAACTATCTTCTCAGCTCTGTTGCATATGATTATATCTGCACTCAAAACACAAGAACTCCAAGAATTTACAAGAAAACTTAAGGTAGATATATGGACTCTATCACCTTATTTCTTTCTCTCTTAGAAGTCTGGAAGCAGAGTGATGTGACTTAGGACCAGCTCTAAAAAAGCCAGAAGGGTCTGAGTTTACATCTTGGTTCAAAAACATGGGAAACTCTGAGCAAGTAACCTAACTTCTCTAAGACTCAGTTTCTCCATCTGTAAAACACAAGAAATGGCTGCCGTCAAGGGTGCTCTCAGAATTGAGTGCCTAAAACCACCACCTCCCAGAATACAGCACTAAGCTGTTGATGAAAATGGAAGTTTCAGTCCTTAGGGTGATACTATAATTTCTCTTGTCTTAGAGGCTCCAGCAAGGAGGAAAGCCAAGCAATTTCAGTACCTCCATTGCCTCAACACATAGAAGATGCTCCATAAAGTGCAAGGCCAAAAAACAAGGGTTTGGAAGTAGCCAAGGACCAACCTGATAGTTTAGGCCTGCACTGTCCAATTAAGATAGCCACTGGCGGCTCGGCGCCTATAGCTCAACCGGCTAAGGCGCC
>NW_003852546.1:2209555-2212505 GCF_000181295.1 Otolemur garnettii | reverse complement strand
AAAAACTTTTTATAGTCATTGCGTGTGGAAATGGTTAATATTTTGGAAATACTAGGTTAAATAAACCATATTATAAAATTAATTTCACCTGTTTCTTTTGATCTTTTAAATGCGTGCTAGAAAACGTGTAATTACGTATGTTGCTCACACGAGACTAGCCATTACTTTACCACTGGACAGCGGTGGCTTAGAACAATAACTAAGACTCCAGGCCGCTCTCGGCGGCCGGGACGGGGTTACTCTCGATTCCGCCCCCTCGCCCCATGTTGCAAAACCAGGAGCCCCAGCGCAGCAAGGCGGGGCCGGCAGCCGCCCCGGCGACCCGGCTGGAGATGGAGACCGCACCGCTCGAACCTCACACCGCTGAGTGGCGAGCCCCGGGAGGAAAGGGGGATCCTGGCCCTCGCGGATCACCCCCAGGTACCTGGCGGGAGCCCAGAGCACCAGCTCCCCGCGCCCCGCACGGCCCGGCCCAGCCTAGCAGGAGGCCCAAGAGAGGCCCGACCGCGCGATCCGGGCGCTTAGGCCCGGCGGGAACGCAAAGCCAGCCCGCCCTCGACTCAGCGAACCCCAGCTCACCTCAGCTGCCGGTCATACTTCTGCTCCTTAAGCAGCTTCCCCGGCTGCGCCATGGCTGCGCCGGCCGCGCGGAGAACACCAGAGCCCCTACCGAGCGCCGCCACAGGCTCCACATGCGCGCAAGCGCACTGGGCGCTCCGCCGCCGCCACCGCCGCCGACAGGGGGCGCCGCCGCTGCACTGCGCACGCGTCAGCGGCAGACTGTGGCTTACGCTGCCGCGGTGGGAAACTCTCGGCTGAAACTAGCGGTTCGGTCTGGACAGAGTCCCCTACCTGCTATGTTACGAGTCTCCAGTCAGCACAGTAATTGTGGGGGTCTCGAGATTGGGAATTGGGCAGTTTTGGATTTTAACCACTTGTGAGACCTACGCTTTACGTCTCAAATCTTCACTTGATTGATTACCTGTGCCATGGGGATAAATGGGTCTCAGTCGCAGGTGCCTTTTAGCCTTAAATGAGATTTTATTTATTTATTTATTTTAGAGCCTCAAGCTGTCACCCTGGGTAGAGTGCCATGGCATCACAGCTCACAGCAGCCTCCAACTCCTGAGCTCAGGCGATTCTCCTGCCTTTTCAGCCTCCCTAGTAGCTGGGATTACAGGCACCTGCCACAACGCCCGGCTATTTTTTGGTTGCAGCCGTCATTGTTGTTTGGCGGGCCCGGGCTGGATTCGAACCCACCAGCTCAGATGTATGTGGCTGGCGCCTTGGCCGCTTGAGCCACAGGCGCCTAGCCTTAAATGAGATTTTAAATACACGGTGCCAAACTCACAAAATCTTGTGTAAATAATGCCTCCTTATGATAATCAGTACTTTTCGCCCATTTCTTCCATTTTCTTATGAAAAGAGAGGGCCTCTCTGAGTCACATAGCTTGCTGCTCCCTGGCCCTATTCTTGGAGAGTTCACAGCCTGGTGAGGGGAGGAACGGTAAACAAGTCCCAGACAATGTGCCTTTCCGTCCAGTTAGAGGAAAGCAGGGTGCTTAGGGGGCTCGGAAGAACCTTGCCCACCCCCCTTCTTCAGGAACGTTTCAAGTGGTGTGGGATGGAAGGGTCTTTTAAGCGGGAAGAATAGCAGGTGCCATCTCTAGGAGGCGGGAAAGCATTGCAGGCCACATATGCCAGACAGTTCTGTCAGAGGAAGGATAGGAGATGGTAAGGGGAGAAGAGCCTGGGCGGGGTTGTAAGGACTGTGAACATAGAAGTAAGGAAGGATTTAAAGACCTCCACTTTTGAGCTGTGTGCCCGTAGCTCAGTGGTTAGAGTGCCAGCCCTGTGGTGCACTGGGGCTGGTGGGTTCGAACCCAGCCTGGGTCTGCTATGCAAAAATTAATTAATTTAATTATTTTTAAAAAGACATAAAATAAGTCCTCCACTTCCCGAAAAGAGCCCGTCCTGTGGGGTTGAATGATAAGGGAAGACTTTATCTCATGAGGAAGAGGGATGAGGGGGCTGGAGTCCAGGTGACCAGCTGGGAGGGATATGAAGATTCCTTCCCCTCTATCTCCCTGACCCTACAGGCACTTTCAAGTCAACAGTTGCCTGAAATCAGGTGAAAAATGAGCACAGATCCACACCCCCACACCCCTAGGATGGGGACGGGGACAGTAATGATGAGTGCAATTCTCCATGGGTGTGATCTCTAGGGTCAGAGTGGGGGCACACCCTCCCGTGCCTTCCCTGGCCCTCACCCAGCTCCCACAGAATGTAACTAATGGGAAACAGAAACACGATGCTTTCCCAGCCCATCATGTGCTTATGTCACATTTCCCTCTCCAGTTGGACAGGTGAAATATAAGGGATAATAAAACACACCCAGGGAATATAGGAAGGTCAAAAGGTGGCAAGTCAGAGTTCACTGCTTAGCCTCTCATGTTCACTGAAGTCATGGACTGCATGAAAGGAAACATTTCCAAATTTGGTAAGGGGTGGTAAAGGCCGTTATACTGCCTATGAAGAAGTAATTGATTATGAAAAGGTTTATGTTGGTAGCAACTGTGAAAGATACCTCAGTACCTTGGTTTCCTAGTACTCCTATAACAAAGAACCACTAACTGGTAACTGAAAACAAGAGAGATCTGTTGTCTCACAATTCTGGGAGCTGAAGTCTGCAATCAAGGATCATAATTCTGAAACCTGTAGGGAAGAAACCTTCCTTATCTCTTCTTAGCTTCTGTGGTGTGCAGGCAACCTCTAGTTGGCAGCTATAGCACTTCAATCCATTGTCACATGGCGTTCTCCACTCAAGTCTCTGTCTCTTAAGAACATGTGTCTCGGCTCCGCGCCTGTGGCTCAAGCGGCTAAGGCACCAGCCACATACACCTAAGGTGGCGGGTTCGAATCCCCAGCCTGGGCCCGCCAAACAACAATG
>NW_003852546.1:2184043-2206365 GCF_000181295.1 Otolemur garnettii | reverse complement strand
AAAAAAAAAAAAAAAAGACCAAGCTGAACAAAATTGAGACCCCCATCTCTAAAAATAGCCAGGCATTGTGGCAGGCAACTGTAGTGCCAGGTCCTTGGGAGGCTGAGGCAAGAATATCACTTGTGCTCAAGAGCTTGAGGTTGCTGTGAACTATGACGCCATGGCACTCTACCAAGGGCAACAAAATAAGACTCTGTCTCAAAAAAGAAATAACACATATGTCAGAGCAGTGCATTAATATTAAGTGTCAAGTTCTTCAAGGAAATGTTTAGCATAGGGCATTAGATGAAAAAAAACTGGTCATAAAACGAGACTATGAGCCCAGTTATTTTTTAAGTATTATTCATACAGGTTGAGCATTCCTATTCCAAAAATGCAAAATCCCAAATGCTCCAAAATCTGAAACTTTCTTGGTATTGACACAGACAAGTGAGATAGACACAACTGAGTGCTTTCTGATGATTCAAGGTATACAAACTTTCTTTCATGCAGGAAACTATTTAAAATATATAAAAGTACCTTCAGGCTATGTGTATAAGGTCTATATGAAACCAAAATGAATTTCATATTTAGATTTGGGTCCTAGCCCCAAGATATCTCATTATGTATGTGCATGTATTCCAAAATCTGAAAAAATCTGAACTCCAAAACACTCTGGTCCCAAGAATTTCAGATAAGGAATAGTCAACTTATATCAGAAAATCCTGGCAGGATAGCCACTGAAATGTCAACAGTGGTGATCATTGAGTAGTTACACAGCCAGCGATTTTAACTTTTTTCTAAATGCTTTTCTGATTCTTCCAAACTTTCTGCAACAAATAAGTGTCACTACTATAATTGGGGAAAGAATGATTGAGGTTTTA
The DNA here is from genome assembly GCF_000181295.1 of Otolemur garnettii. NCBI lineage: Eukaryota > Metazoa > Chordata > Mammalia > Primates > Galagidae > Otolemur > Otolemur garnettii. Next base: position 2,205,502 of record NW_003852546.1, on the reverse strand, counting down.
AATGTACCAAACAAGATAAGAAAAAGGGGAAAAAAGAAAGAGGTCCTAGGGTCTGAGGCATGTATCGTTGGTACCAGGAATCTTATAGACATCCTGTCATCTGATCATCCTATTTCTATCCTATAGATGGAAAAAAGCCAACACAGACTCAGAGAGGTGAAGCAGCTTGCTCCGGGTCACATAACCAGTGATGCTGGGAGCCAAGGTCTTTCTGGGTCCACAGCCCAGGCTCATTCCATCCCACTGCTTGTACACATATTGTTAGGTCCGAAAATTCTCCCAAACAGCCCCAACAGACGAATCCGAGACACACTCCCATGTAAAAGGCATGAGGTGAGGTTTTTATTCAAACCTGGGTTTGGACTCTCCTAGTGTACACACCAAGGAAGAGCCCTGAACCCGGGGTGTGTGGGGTTTTTATGGGGTACAGAAAGCAAAAAAAGGAGAGAAGGGTATGAGTACACTTTTGATTGGTGGTTAGTGACTTCACTAGCAAAGTTACAGTCTTGATTGGTGATCGATGATTTCACTAGTAAAGGAGTTTGGATTGGTACAGGTGATGGGTGGGGGGGATTTCTTAACCGGGGCCTAGGGTCGTGGCAGCTTGATTAGGTGGCTGGAGGGAAATTACCTGTCAGGATAATAGAAACTCATTGTTTATTGTGGTAAGGTGACTCAGTTAACAAGGAAATGGGAACTTATGGCTCTGTTGCCCAAGGTGGCATTAATGATAGCTGCAGTTAAGCAACTAGGAATGGAATGAGAAAAGACTGCAGGGTGCGGCCCTGCGGGCTAGGGGCTTAGGAACAGTACTTTTGCAGTAAACAACAAAATGGAGCTGGTCTGGTTCTCACAATATTTAGAATGGAAATCCTTTTTAAAATACCAAGAACAGGGCTTCTAGACTTGATAACTGGCCCTGTATATAACACAGTGAGAAGGAAGCATGATTCTGCCTGTTGCTGCATCTTTGGTCATCTGTGTTTTGAATGCATGTGCACAGGGGTCTCCATGAGGTGGGTAGGGCAGGAACAATCCCCCATTACCTTGCTCTAGAGCAAACACATTGCCTCACGAGGGAAGTGAACCCTGGTATGGTTTGGCAAGCTGCTCCTCCCCCTACTTTTCTTTTAGCCCCCACAACCTCTATCCTCCCTTCCCCCAGAAGTAGTGAAAACCAGGAGCCATGATGCCAGTGAGACCAAAGAGGAAAATCTCAAACAAAGAAATGAATTCAGTTTTAAAGACAGTGTGTAAATGAGACTGGAGGCACCTGAATGGGGCACGGTTTCCCCCAAGTTGACCTGAGTGGGCTGCTGGGGCAACTGGGGCTTCACCTGAAAAGGGTAAACGCCGTTGGCTCTTCCACTTGCCTGAGCTCCCAGTACCTAGAGAAAATTGCCAAAGACAGCCTGCTGGAAGGAAAGAACTAGATCAACTTTTATTTGGTCGTGAAAGAGGTAATACATACTTTAATTTGTCCAAAAGGTACAAAGGAGTAGCAATAACGAATGTCCTTCCCACCCCTATTCTGCATCCTCCTCCACCCTTCCTGTCTGGTCTCCATCTCCTCCTAGCAGGCAAACATGCTGCCTAGCTTCTCTTAAGTCCTTCCAGAGAGGACTTGCATATGCAAATGAGAATCAAATCTAAAATCCACTTCTTCCCCTTCCTGCAATTGCAGATAATGTTGAAGAATGGAGCCAGCAGCCCTGGGCTCAGTCACTCTGTGCACCCAGAAGCCCATCACCCAGCCTCTCTGGGCCTTGTTTTTCTCATCTGTAAAATGGGGTAAAATTCACCTCCCAAGGTTTCTGTGTGGATGAAGCTGGATGGAAAACTATATGAATTTCAATGTTGGATTTTAAATACTAAAAATAAATGGCCCCAGTTGCTGTGAGGAGGAAGTGGGGTTTGAGGCATCCTCAGATCCCTAAGGGTGTTATAGCTTCTCCAGGAGAAGGGTGACAGCCTCCTCTGTGACACAGAGGCTACAGGCCTCACCCAGAGGTATGGCTTTGTCTTCTGGATCTGTAGACGACATTTATGACTTAGAGACCTGAGGCCTTTGTTTCTCTGTCACATGCTGGTCTTGGGGGCTATCCCCTGCATCTCCATCATGAGTCCTCTGTTCCCACTCTAAGGTCAGATTAAGGGCCTTTTCCACTCTTGAGTCAGGGACATCTTCACAGGACAGAGAAGTCACTGACATTGGCCCAGCCAACCAGTTGTCAATTAACCACTGCAACTCTATCTGGGAATCCGGGGTTCAGGACCTCGGAGAGAGAAACTGACACAGACACTGAGAGCTAGGGGAGCCAGGCAGTAGATGGGTGACAGATTCCTTTACAAGGTTAGCCATGAGCAGGGCCTGAAACAGTGTCATCTGGTCAAGGTCTAAAACAGAAGACATTCTACAAATAGCTCTTCAACTCCTGTTGGGTACAAGACCCTGGGTGGGATCATTTGTCTGTCTTTCCATCCACCCATCTGTTTGTCTTTCTAAAACTGCCTGCTGAGGCCTAGCCAGAGACAAGCCCTATCCTTGGCACAAGGCCACATCCTAAGATGAATCAGATTGGGCTGGCTAGAACCACTGAGTGGAAGACAGAGGACATACCAGGTGGAGGGCACAGCAAGGACCAGGGCTTGTGGGTGGGAAAATGTTGGGCCACGGCAGGCACTGAGGTTGAGTGCAGGGTGGAGGTCTGAGTGCTCAGCAGGTAGACGGAAGGTCATGGGGAGGCAAGGAGAGGAGGGACAAACCACAAGCTATAGAGGGATGGGCAAAGAATCCATGAAAGAGGAAGCAGCGGAGAAAAGAGAGAGAGGGTGGGAGGCAGGGCCTCAGACTTGGGTCATGGGGAAGCTGCTGGTGTCCGTGGGTCTATCTATCCCCGCGCCCTTTGATGGCACTCCTCCCCTTGCCCGCTTTGGGTCTCTGGTCAAGGGTTTGAATTGCCAGCGCTATCCACCCATGTACCTCAGGGCTCCCAGACTTCCACATTCCCACATTCTCAGGACCACCTTGTCCCCAGCATCAAGGGAAGGGGCCATGTGTCTGTAGTGAGACAAACTGGGAATTAATCCTTCACTCCCTAACCAGATGACCTTGGGGAAGTCACTTCACCTCTCTGGGCCCCAGTCCCCAACTCTGTCAAATAGAGCTACTTAGAAGCACTCAGTTTTGTAGAGTAGCTGAGAGGGTCAGACCACAGGAAAGTCTGGCCAAAGTGTGGCCCGGTACCTGCCACAGCATCTGGGAAAAGGCGGACGCTCTAGTCCAGGGCACTTGATGGTCAGTGCAGTTTGCAGGTATAGAGAGACTTTCCGACTCAACTCGGGACTCAGAGCCCACGTCCCCACGGTGGTATTTACAGGTCAGGGACAAGCATGTGGGGAAACTGCGCAGTCCTTGCATGGGCGGCCTCTCAGCTCCAAGTCCATACACATGCTGAGGGAAAGGAGGGAGAGGTGTCCAGCTAGGGCGGAGGTGGAAGGTGCGGGGAGAGGTCTACCTCCCCCGGTCCCCCCCCCCCAGTCTCTACTGGGGGCGCCACAGGCCTGCGGGGCGGGCGGGGGCGGGTCCCCCGGGAACTGCTCCTCCTGCCTGCCGCTGCTTTAAGAGGCTGCTCCGCGGCTGCGAGCGGGGCCGGAGCCACAGCCGGAACGAGCGGACCGAGCCGAGAGGCAGGTGCACGGTTGCGGGACGGTTAGCGGCATGACCGGCCACCACGGCTGGGGCTACGGCCAGGACGACGGTAGGAGCAGACCCCGGCCGACACGGACCCAACTGGACTCGCCCTAGCTCTCGCACCCAGACGGGTTCCTGGATCCGCAAGCCCCCACCCTCCAGGCTGGACCGGGACTCCTCTCCCGTCCAGATCCCCAAACCCGACCCAAGCCCTGGTGCCCCCCGCGCCGGGCGCAAAGTCCGCCCTGCGCCCGGGCTGGCCCCGCCGCCTGCGAGTGATCTGGCTGCTGAGCGCGTCCTGCCGCCTCCTCCGCGCAGTCCCTGACTGCCCTGCCCGCTGGGCCCCGGGCCCCGACACTCACGCGCTCTGCCGGGGCGTGCGCAGCGCGTGGAGGTGGCCCAGGGCAGCTGGGGGCGGTCGCGGCGGAGCGCTGTGCGCGGGTGTCGGTGCGGGGAGCACGCACGGCGTGTGTGCGGGGACCTCGGGGGAGCTGGGCTCCGCGTGGGCAAGGGCGCAGTGTCCCCAGGAGAGTTTCCCCGCAGAAGTGTCCAATCTGCCTTGTCGGCTGGTACGTGGGGGAAGGGGGTGTTTGGGGGCGGACGCATGTGTCTGGGTGTCTATAGCAAGCAGAGTGTTTGAGCACGTCTGAGGAGTGGGAGCCAGCGGCCCACACTATCCTCCTGCTCTGACCAGGAAGATTGCTCCTTCACCTTGCCTCAGTTTCCTGAGGATGCAGACAGAGAAGAGGCAGAAAGTGAGAGCCAGACGGCTTGAGCGTGGGTCTGGGGCAGGTCAGCTCCCTTTTGGGCCATTTCTTACCAAGCAAAAATTGGGGTGACACGGCGGCGTAAGAGCTTCCCCGTTTCCCTGAGATGAACAATGAGGACCAAGAAGCAGGGAAACAGCTCAGGGGAGGTGGGGAGAAGAGAAAGCTTTGATGGGAGGAGCACCCCCAGCCCCATTTTCCCTGGGAAAGGTAGTCGCTTTGTGAAGAGGGGGCTGTCCCGGACTACAGTTTGGGGAGACAGAAAGTTGCAAAGGACCAGAGGGACTCAGGGAGGTGTGTTCAGTCTGGCTTCCTCTGGGACCTCAGGGGCAAATATTTTGGAAGAGAAACCCAGATCTGGGAATGAAAGAGCTGGAAACATTCAGAAAAAGATGACAGAGACCAGCAGAGATGGAGACAGAGGCAGAGGAGGGGCAAGTTGACAGAACCCATAGATGTCTTTCCCTCAGTACCTACTCTAATGTGCTTCCCCTAGAGTCAGAGTCCTTTGACTCCAGGCTTTCTTGCTAGTCCTATCCACCAGCTCTGAGCACCCAGTAGGATGGGTCTGCCTCATGGGCCTGCTACCCTCAAGCAGCTGCCCCTCGCCCAGCCAGACCAGGGCTTCCAGTCTAGGGACAATGAGGAAGGAAAGGACAGAGGACAGAGGTGCCGGCATGCGGCAGTGCTCACAGGCCTTCAAAAATAACCCAGCGGGGCTGGGCCACAATTCTGAGTCATCCATTGGGGACACAGCTCTGTCGGCACCTGCTGCTGTTTTCTCAGGAAAACTTAAGAAGCCAAAAAGGGGGAGAAGCACCAGCCGGCAGTAGCTCTAAAAATAGGCTGCATCTCAGGATGTTCCCCAGGGAGATGCAGAGCCTCTCGGCTGCAGATGGATCCTCTGGGAGGCAGGTGGTGGGTGCTCGTGGGTGTGATGCAGGTGTGCGTGTGTGTGCATGCATGGGCATGTGTTTTGCTGCGGTCCCTTACGTGTGCAAACTTGAGTTTCCAGTAGGGGATGTTTGCATGTGAGGGTACATATGTGTGTGCTAGGTTTAGCCCGCAGGGTTATGTGTGTGTTTATATACATGCGCATTCTGGGCCCATTGAGCCCAGGTCATTGTGCACATGCGTGTGCACATATGAAGATCTCCACAGACTTGTAGGCACAGGCATGGTGAGGGAAACTGGGGGTATTACACGCACGTGCTGTGTTTATACTAGGGTGTGTGTGTGCACATGCTTGAGTGGCCCTGGGTTCCCTCATTTGTGAAATGAGGATCATTCTAGCTTCTGTTTCACAAGTTGGTTGTGAGGAGCAAATATGTGTCCCAGAGCTAAAGCTAGACTGATGTGAGTTTTTTATATTATTATCATAAACACTAATATTAAATTGCTCAAAGTGCTGGAAGAAGCAAGATTCCATATAGAGTCAGGTCAGAGATTTCATATACGTAGTGGCCTCTCTGACATAGTGTTGGGGGTCTGGGGTTGGGGGAAATCTCACTACTCAGAACCACTCCTGAGCCTGTAAGCTGTGTTATGTTCCTTTCCATGCATGACCTCTCTGGGCCTCCTGTCAGCATTGGGAGGTGAGTTTTAGTGAGATCACTTCATAGACAAGGAAATGGAGGCTGAGAGGGGAAGTGTCAGAGCTGGGATTGGAACTTTGGGCTGTGCAGCCCCAAAGCAGGGACTTACCTCTGAAAGGATGCCAAAGAGACCATAGCCCCTGGGTGTCCTTAGCCTGCAGCCCAGAGATCTTGGCTGGCCTGAGTCCTTGCCCCCCTCCCCACCTGCAGGCCCCTCGCATTGGCACAAGCTGTATCCCATTGCCCAGGGAGACCGCCAATCACCTATCAATATCGTATCCAGCCAGGCTGTGTACTCCCCCAGCCTGCGGCCACTGGAGATTTCCTATGAGGCCTGCATGTCCCTCAGCATCACCAACAATGGCCACTCTGTCCAGGTAGACTTCAATGACAGCGATGACCGAACCGGTAAGTGGCCCCTGCCAAAACCCTGTGTGCCTGTGCCCACTGGGGTCCTAGCCCTGTGTTAGGCAGGTTCAGGAGGGGCAGCATCCTGTGGTAGGTAAGGAAGGCTCCACCTCTCACCTCTGTACAGCCCTGGACTGAGCCTCAGTCTCCTTATGCATAAAATGGGAGCAATAACACCTACTCTTTAGAGTCATATTGAGGAAAAATGAAAAAAAGAAGTGACTTTTATAGTTCTGACACACAGCAGATGTTTAAGAAATGCCAATTCCCTTCCTTCCCTTTCATTTAGTGTTTCAGATCAGGTTTGCTTTCACTCCCTGCCCCATCACTGACCTGTTTTGTGGCCTAAAGCCAAACCCTCCTCCCTGTGTGATCTAGCCAAGCCCAGCAGGGAGAGCGAAAGAAGGTAAAATTTCTCTGTGCCAGGTCCTTTGCTAAAGTCTCAGTTAGCTCATTTATTCCTCTTAAGAACCCACCTCTCAGATGAGCAAAATGAGTCTTGATGAGCTAGGGATTGGCAGAACAAGTGTGTTCCAGCTCCAAAGGTCTCTCTCTCCAATTCACCCATCACCTCAAGATCCAACTATCTTGTGCCAGAAAGAAGCTGGTAGGAACTCGTGGAAGTTCCTTCCAAGCCTCTTTGCCCTGGGATTACAGTCCAGGTTTTTTCACTATAAATTCCTAGGCAGAGGCCTCAAGAGTGTTGTTCAGTGGAGATTTTTCTCCTTATGATGAGGACTGGGGGAGGGGGTGATAGAGTAGGGTAAGGAGTTTCTTGTATTCTGCTAGTTTCTTGTGTAAGGAAGTGACTGATTCTTTGCCCCCCTCTCTCCCCTACCCACAGATACCATGAAAGCACTCAAGGGAACTTTATTTCAAATAGAAAATCAAAATGCAGAAAAGATGAGGGAAGCTAGGCCTTTCACTAGAAGAGTGAGCTTTTTTTTTTTTTTTTTTTTGAGGCAGAGCCTCAAGCTATCCCCCTGGGTAGAGTGCCATGGCATCACGCTTCACAGCAACCTCCAACTCCTGGGCTCAAGCGAGTCTCCTGCCTCAGCCTCCCAAGTAGCTGGGACCACAGGCGCCTGCCACAACGCCTGGCCATTTTTTGGTTGCAGCCATCATTGTTTGGCGGGCCCGGGCTGGGGATATGAACCTGCCACCTTAGGTGTATGTGGCTGGCACCTTGGCGGCTTGAGCCACAGCCGCCGAGCCTAGAAGAGTGATCTTAGGTGCTTAGTCCTGAGTTCCCTGGTAGGCTAGGAAAAAAGAGGAAAAGGATCAGTTACAGTTCTTGCTGCAGAAGGAAAGGAGTCTAACAGATCCTTATGATAGAAATAAGTAATTTCCTGATACTGATATCTAAGAAAATCACCCTGAGCTTGGGGAGGGGACATAGGACTCTAGATGATCCTAGATGACAGTTTATAAAGGAGCCATTTTCATGTGATTGTCCTTTTAATAGCCTACAGAGGGCAGTGAGGGCTTAACTCAGACATGAGTAGCTCAGTGAAGGCCACTGGGGTGGGGGAAACCCCAAGTGGTCGTCATACCTTTGGATCACTGGGCTGGGTCTCACATTTAGGACTGGCTGGGGCTCCTTTCCTTGCCAGAATTCTCAAGCCTGAGGGTGCAGGGAGCCAATGAAATGAGAAATGAGATGGTTGGAGCTCTGCCACTCACCCACTGTGGGTTGCTCTGGACGTCAAATGGGTTGATGCCAGCAGAGTACCAAACACATAGTGAGTGCACTGTGGGTGGCAGTACATCCTATGGTCTGAAAGGAGGGAGGAGGCTAAGGGAACCAAGCTCAAGGGGTTAGGAAAGGAGTTGTTCCACCCCAGAGCACACTATGGGGTCCCAGGTGGGGCATACTCAGAGGGTGGGCCCCATACATACTTATCTTAGCTGCTCCTGCTTCCTGGGGATGGGACAGTCTGATTGGAGCCCTGCCCAGAGCCACTACCCCACCCCCCAGATTCCCTTTTTTGGACTCCTAGCATTGCCCAGGAGACAGTCCCTGCTTTTCAGATAAGGCGAGACAGCAAGCATGGGCTTTTGGATTATCCTGTCGTTGTCCTCCTCCTCCTCCTCCTCCTCCTCCTTCTCCTCCTTTTTCTTCTCCTCCTCCTTGAGGGTCCACAAGGGCAAAGCCCTAGTCTGATCACCATCACAGAGGGGCCTAGTGGAACTCTGAGCCTGGGCCTGTCACCTGATCCAGGGGCTCACATTCAGGTCTGGCTGGGGTTCCCCTCACTGCCAGATCCCTTTCAGCTGGAAATTCTATCAGTCCCAGGAAGCCTAGTGTGTGGCCCCAGCTTACCAGGTATCAAGGTGAAAAAGTCACAAAACCAGCACAAATGGGGCCCTCCAAAGAGGCCATTTGTGGGAGAAATGCCACTGGAGGCACGTGGGCCTGGCCAGAAAGGTGGGGACCCTGAGGACCTGGCCTCCTCCTTTGGGAAACACCAAGTTTAGGTTTAAGGTTCTAGGGAGGCAGCACAGCCTGGTGATTAGGGCTTGGGCTCCAGAAATAGGAGGTACAAGTTTATACCCTACCTCAGTGCCTTACTATGTGACCTTGGCCAAATGCTTTGCTCTCTCTGTGCCTCAGCTTCCTCTTTATAAAATACAGATAATAATAGGTTCTGTCCCTCCTGGGCTATTGAGGACTAAACAAAATAATCCTTCTGACCCACTTCTGGTCTGGGTCAGAGTTTCAGACATGGGAAGCCTAATTGTTAGTGGGGGCCTGGGAAGCAGGGTGCTAGCCTCCATGGGAAGTCAGGCAGGAGTGAGAAAGAAGGCCAGACAGAGAGCTGTACTCTGTCAGTCCCAGATCTCTCTGCTACCTGCAGGCTGTTGGGATTCTGCCCTGGCTTAGCTCAAGGGCTGAGGGAGCTGGTAGGGACTGATTTAAGCCCAGTCAGCCCAGTGAATTTTTCAGATGAAAAATGTATTCCCTTCTTGGGCTGCTGCCCTGATCTTGGCACTGCCAGCTATGGGCTGTGTGATCCTCTCCTACCAATTGCCACATGCCCCACTTCTACCCACAGTGGTGACTGGGGGCCCTCTGGAAGGGCCTTACCGCCTCAAGCAGTTCCACTTCCACTGGGGCAAGAAGCATGACACGGGTTCAGAGCACACAGTGGACGGCAAGTCCTTCCCCAGTGAGGTAAGGGCCCTCCACCACTTAAATCCTCTGCTACTTGGGGAAGGAATATGGGCCTGGATGGTCAGGAGCTGAGGGTGCCCAGGGTGGGATTCTGGAGAAGGGGAGAAGGACCACCAGGGCCTCTGAGAGAGCCTCTGAGCTCCAACACAGAGCCTTCCCTCAACTGTGCCTGCTGCTCTCCTGGTCTATGTGTCCAGAAGGAATTTTCTGAAGGGCCAATCAATCCAGTCTCAATACACCCTTGCTGACAACCATTCAAGGTTGAGCTTGGCATTCAAGGCCTCACATGAACTAACTTTGCCTGGCCTCGTCTCCTACCTGACCTCTTCCCACATTGAGCTGCATGGAATGAATCCCTTGTCCACACCTGGCTTCTTCATGCTGCCAAGCTTTGGCCTAATCTGTTCTCTCTGCCTGGAATGCCTTTCTCTAAGGCTTCCCTCTGACAACCCCCTACTTATTCCATGACTCAACTGCAGGCAACACCTCCTCAGGGAAGTGTCACACTGGATGGCCATCATCTACTTCCCAGCTAGTTCACTGAAAGGCAGGGCCCAAGCTGAGTTCTTTTTTGAGTGCCCTGAGAGTCAGGAAAAGATTGGGTTCCAAACTGGGCAGATGCTACCTGTGGTCTTGTGGGGCTTTTGTGGGGCCTCCAGGATCCCAAGCCTGGGAGGTTTCATAGCCTCCCCCTCCTATGAAGCGGCCAAAAGTCAGGCACAAATGAGGGAAGCCTGGATCAGAGCTCCCACTTCCCCTTAGAGGTGCTAAGTGCTGGCCTATTGTTGCCCCATAGCTGCATCTGGTTCACTGGAATGCCAAGAAGTACAGCACCTTTGGGGAGGCAGCCTCAGCCCCTGATGGCCTGGCTGTAGTTGGCATCTTTCTGGAGGTGAGTGGTGGTTCCCTTAGGGCCACAGGTATATAGGAGGCCTGGCACTGCCCCTAGTTCTGGAACACGGTGGGCTCTGGTCTCACACTACTCTCTCCCTGTCAGACAGGGGATGAGCACCCCAGCATGAACCGTCTGACAGATGCACTCTACATGGTTCGGTTTAAGGTGAGACCAGGGATCAGTTTCTCTAACCCAGAGCAGCCTGGTGGTTTGGGAGGAGGAAGCTGGATCATGGAGTGGGCCCATCCTGTCCCTTATTCTGGCAGCAAACCATTGCTGAGACTGGTGTGGGGGGTGGTCAGGACCTGTAGGGTCCTGCACCTGGCTCTTCATCAGGATTAGAGGCCTCACTGGGTACCCTCATGCAACCTGGGTGGGGATGGGATTGATAAAGATGCTTATCACGTTAATGGTGGTCTGACAGGCAGCCCTACGGAGGGCAGCTGAATGCAAGGGAGGGCACATGGTAGCCAAAGAGCTCCAGGCACCGCAGTTTTTACATACAAGCAAATGGGCATAGAAGAGGCTGCCTAGGCTGGAAGATGGCATCGTGGATCATAGATGTTTGCCCAGGATTTGCATCAATGGACCATGGTGAAGCCTAAATCCTGCTGATAGAAATGGGCGGGGAAGCTGCAGTTCTGGTCCTCGTGGGAGGTATGCTGATTCCTGGGTTCCCCAACCCTGTCCCAGGGCACCAAGGCTCAGTTCAGCTGTTTCGACCCCAAGTGCCTCCTGCCTGCCAGCCGGCACTACTGGACCTACCCCGGCTCCCTGACAACTCCGCCACTCAGTGAGAGTGTCACCTGGATTGTGCTCCGGGAGCCCATCCGTGTCTCTGAGAGGCAGGTGAGTCCTCCCAGAGCACTCAGGGTCCATTCTGGTAGGGTGACTCTCCCAGCCACTAACCTACAGCCTGTGGTCTCACCATCAAGGCTCCTTCCCATATTTTGTTAACAAACTTTTAGATTCTTGGCTGAGAGTTAGCTTGATTGTTAATCATTAGGATTTAGACACAGGCTGGGAGAAGAGATCCCTGGATCTTGGGACCAGCCCTTGTCTGTTGGAATCTGAATGCTACATTTGCTGATGTCTTAACCTAGTAATGCTTAAAACTAGAATGGGGTGGAGCAGGATCTAGGCTCAGAGGCCCTTAGAGAGTTAAGTAACTGAGTTGGGGTCCCTAAGAGGTAAATAAGTGGGGGAGATTAGGGGCAGGAAGAGGAAGGAGTAGAGCTGGCTGGGCAGGGGATGCCCTATAATGCATCTGGGGCCATAGAGGACCCACTCTGTCCTGAACCTCCCTTCTGTTTTCTCAAGATGGAGAAGTTCCGAAGCCTGCTTTTCACCTCAGAGGATGATGAAAGGATCCATATGGTAAACAACTTCCGGCCACCACAGCCACTGAAAGGCCGTGTGGTCAAGGCCTCCTTCCAGGCCTGAGCTGCCCAGCTGGCCACTAGGGCAACATCTTCCCAAGGGCTTCCACGTCAGCAGACACCAAACCATCTGAGGCTTCCTGCCTGGGGGGTGCTATGGACCCCTCTTCAGCCAGCTTGCTCCTTGACGACCCTGGAGGCTTCTTGATGGGACCCTAGAGTTTGGGGCACCCGTCAGCTGCTCTGGGGACAGGAAGGACAGGAGTTGAGCAGGGGTCCAAACCTGGGGCTGCCTCTGCTCTCTACGACCCAAAGGCCCCTGGGAACCTTCTTTTGTCTTCCCCACTGGTAGTGGCAGCTACCCCATCCTGAGCTCACACTGTGATGGATGCGACCAAGCTCCCTGGAGTAGGCAGCTGGCACTTCCAGAAAGACTCAAGCAATAATTAGAGGTGGGCAGAGCTGCCCTCTCGGCATTACCTCTTCTGCAGGCCTCTGCCATGCACGCACCTCACTGCCGGGCCATTAAAATCAGCACCCAGCCCGCTGGAGGTGACTTGGCCTTCTCCCTCCAGCCTCCTGCTACCATAGGCAGGCTCTGGCTACAGCTTATGTAGTATCTCCCCTTGTCCCCACCCAGCCACCAAAGCCACCTACATAACAATCCATTCATGTTTAATTAATAAATTCATGTATCCATGCAACAAATACCACTGGAGTGTCTGTGCTATGTTGAGGACTGCTAGAGATCTGGGGAAGGGCCAGGAACTCTCTCTCTAGGCTAACAGGGAGTCAGTCATCAGTGTTTGTCACAGAAGAGGGGCAGGGCCAGGTGGGCAAATGGGGAAGATCCTCGTGGACTGGGGATGGGCAGGCAGGAGTGGCAGCAGGGGGGAAATGATGGTCGGTGTCCAACAGGAGGGGAACATACAGAGCTAGTTGGGAGAGATTCAGGAGGCAGAGCCCAAAAGACAGCTCTGGCTGTCTGGGTAAGAGAGGGGAAGCCAGCGTGTGTCCCTGGGCAGAGAGTGGGGCCTCCACTGGGATGCCTGGGGAGGAGGGATGTGTTGGACACACAGAATAGGTACATGGAGCTCTGGAAGGAAAATTTAAGGAGGCATGGACCCTCAGGCCCTGACCCTTCATGTGCATGACCTCAGGAGTGAGGACCTCCTTAAATTTGCACCTGAACCATCTATCTTGCCTCATCCTAGTCCCAGCCCAAGTCCAGAGAGCTCCCCAAAGGCAAGGTCACAGTTGGGTTTAGAGACCCAGTGATCCCTGTGATCAAGGTAAGACACAGGCAGGTGCAGGTGGCAGACAATGAGGGGACTGAGGAATGGGGGAAGGTGAGAAACAAGGACCGCAAATGTACAAATGGTCATCAGGGGGTAGAAAAGGAGAGAGATCTCTGAACACTCTCAGGAAGGAGGCTGAGCTGCCAGATAGAGTGGGACTAGTGGTGCATATCATTTATTCACTTTGGCCTCAGCTCCTGTCATTGTCACTGTACACAAGGGCACTCCCTGGCCATGGGGTACCTTTGGGCTTTAGACCTCTTGCTTTGAGCTCAGGGGAGAAGGAAGAAGCTTGTTGTATTGACTGCCCACCCCCAGTTCCCCATGCTCAGGGCCAGACTATCCCCAGAGTGGGTGAGAGTGGGGAGACAGGAGGAGTGGGCCAGACACCATTTCACCCCTGCAGGCACCTCAGACCTGACCTCCATGTTTTTCCTCCTCCATGTTTCAGGATATGGAGAAAAGTAAGGAGGGTATCTGCTCAGCTTGGAGGTGGGTGGCTGTGGCAGCAGGGAAATGATGCCAGTAACGTGCCTGCCAAGACAGCAAAGGGCCTGGGGCACATGCCCAGCCCCTCCCTATGATCCAAGAACAGTCATTACCCCCATTTCACAGATGATGATGAGGCTAGGGAGGTTAAGCAGGGAAGTGGCAGAGCAGGATTTGAATCTGGATCTGTCCAAGAACTCTCCTGTTCTATATGAGAGCAACCGAGCCTAAAGGAGAGAGGGATGGACATAGTGGCAGCCAGTTGAAGGTGGAATAATAGCCCTGGTGCTTCTGACTGTGCCAAGGACTTTGTCCAGTTTCTCCCAGGGATGAAAGGGAGAGAGTTCCTGGGCAGTCTTTGGAGAGATCCAGGCAGGGCTGTGGGCCCAAGGGACCTGGCTCTGCAGAGGACTTAGAAAATCGGAGCGGTTTTATAATAATTATCCAGAGGCAGCCAAGAATCCTCTCTCTCTGAGTCCCTTCCCTTAATTTATTTCTTAAATCTAAAACTATTTTAATGATGAAAGTGGCCTCTTTATGTTATAATCACAGCCCAAGATTTGTCCCTATTACATCCAAATGGGATGTCCCAGCTGTATTCTCCAGCAAACCTATCCTCAAGGGACCCAGGACTGGGTCTTGAGTCTTGGAGTCCTCATCCAGGGCAAGATTGCCTTCTAGAGGTGATGCTGGGCACAATTGGAAACACCAGAGACAAGATGGACTCTACTTGCTCCCAAGATCCCAGAGAATCCCTGGATGGTCTTTGGAGAGGTCCAGGCAGGGCTGTGGGCCCAAGGGAACAGCCACAACATGCTGAGTCTGTGCCCAGGCTAGGGGTATAGGCTTCCTTCCAAAGTACTTCCTGGAGGAAGCAGGCTCTGGGTCCCAGAGTGGGTTGCTTCTTTGGGGTGGGTCTCAGGAGGTGGGGTGGCTATGAAGACCTGGCGCATATGGAGCTCCTTCTGCAGAGGGCTTGCTCCCAACCACATGGTTGCCACAATAGCTGCTGCTGCAGAGACATAGGGGTGTCCCCTAAGGACCAGTCATGGATACCCATCTGCTAGGGTGCTCATCAGCAGGGAGAGTGCTCTGAGCACTGACTAGGGACAGGGACAGAGAGGGCACTGAGGCAGAGACTGCAAGGTAACCTAACAGAGTTGGTGCCTAGGAGGGGCCACAGCTGATGTCTAAGCTTAGAGGGGCTGGAGCAGAGCAGAAGAATTTCGGCTGTAGTTGGAGCTGGCCCTGAGGTTGGAGAAGGATGCTAGTCAATCATATCTGCCCAGCCTGGGCATTTGGGGAGACTCCCTTGTCCATGACCCCCAACTCTAAGGCCACCCTCAAAGCAAAATTACTGCCATTTGGTTAAGATTTAGTGGCAGGAGGATATGACTCTTGAAGCATAGGATGTTCTGGCATTTGTCCCCCAACCAGAGGCAGGGCCTGGGCAATGTATCCATTTTGGAGTCCTACCTGCTCACAAACCCTAGGACAGACATACCAGCTCATACTTGAGTTTCATATCATGGTCACTCAAGCCCTCTGAAGCTTGTTTCCTCCTCTCTGAAACGGAAATGACATAAAGTGAGCTGTATCTGCAATTTGAAATTTTCTAATAGCCATATCAAAAATACTGACTAGCCATATATCATGTGCTCAAAAGCCATATGTGGCTGAGTGTAGTGTCATGCACCTATAGTCCCAGCTCCCAGCTCCTCCCTCCTGGAGGCCAGAAGTTCAAGGCTGCAGTAAGCTATAACCTATGAACAGCCACTACACTCCATCCTGGGTGACACTGTGATACCCTATCTCCATTTATTTATTTATTTATTCTTTGTGAAAAGGCCATATGTGGCCAGCGGTTACCATATTGGAAAGTGTAGTCCTAAATGAATGTCACCCTTTACAGGGCCATCTGCTGGCAAAGTGTCTGCAAAGGTCCTCTGGCTGGGCCTGCAGCCAGACAAAGTGGTAGCAGGAATGAATGAGTCAGATCTGCTTCCGGCCTCTGTCCTCCACAAGAGTGGTCTTAGAATATTTGATGTCAAGTTGGCTCCCTCTGCCAGGGCTTTCCTCCCCAGGGAAGCCTCTCTAACTCTGATGCCACCCAGTGGGCCCCCAAGCCACTACAAGAACTTTTCTGTTCTACCAGAAGAAAGGCCAAGACCTTTAGCCAGGAACTGACCACAGGAGAATTCTGAGAGTCAGGGGAGGTGCTAACTTTCCTGAGAAGGTATCTGGCTTGATCTAGGAGATTGGCTTAGTTTAGGAAGCTTTCCTGGAGAAGGGGCCCTGAGCAAAGAAGCTGGCATCCCAGGACAGGGACTGAGAGCAGTGAACATTTACCAGATAGCAAGGAGAAAGGTCTGGCTCAGGCCCAGTATCAACAAAGAGTGGAAGTGTGGCTGGGGACACAGGTCTTCTAGGCTGCTGAGACGTCAAATGCAAGCTTTAGCCTTACACTCAGGGGCTGTGAGGGTCACTGGAGGTCTAAAGCAAGAGCCGAGGACCTCCTAGGCTGGCAGAAGAGGACTCTTCCTGAGGCTTAGAAAGGCCTAGGTACCAATTGCCCCAACACCACCTTCTGACACCAGCTTGAGTGTAAGTTCTGGCAGGTGCAATTCCTCAGCTCCTCCTGCTGCCCCTCTTCTATCCTGTGGTGTGAACTCAGGACTGGAGCCTAGCAGTTTCTATCTGGCAGTTTATGAGTCTAATCTAAATCCCTGCAGCTGCAACCTAAGTGTTTTTGTCTTCAGGGACATGAGAGAGTGAGCAGGTAGCTTCTTTATTCCCACTGAACTGCCCTCCTGGGACCAGCCTTTCGAGAAAGGCCTGGGGGCACACGGGCCCCAGGGTTACCTGGGATCCCAGGAGTCCCTCAGGTTTTCGGGAAGAAGAACTCGATGCTCTTTCTCTGCCTCCTCTCTCACCTCTCACCCTGACCATAGGTGTTGGGCACAGGAGTCTCGGGAGGGCATATTGCAATGTCTCTCCAGTTCCCAAGGGAACTGGGCAGTGGGACCTTGCTATTGCCAGTCCTGAGTGTTCAGGAGTAGGGTTTGAGGGGTATGAGTTCTTCAGCCAGAGCAAGCCACAGCGGGGATGAACAAGCCACCTAGGGAATCTCAGGGCACCTGCACTGACCTTATCATACAGATAGACCAGCTGAGGCCCAAAGGGAACAGAATCTGCTGAAGTGAGTTGGCATGAGATTTATGACTCCCAGTCCAGGAAAGCCTTATGTATCAGAAAGACCCTTACTGTAAATACTTCCCTGCCAGCTTGTCATGGCATCAGTAGAGCCATGTCCTGCCTCTGGAGCTTCATTGCTCAGTTAAGACATGGTCCTTTGTTGAATATAGATGTTTCTAGGAGGGGCACACAGTCAATAACACTTTATTGGAGAATGATTTTGTGCTACCTTCTCAGTTTGCTGTGTGACCTCATTCTAAGCCTCAGTTTCCCCATTTGTAAAATGTGTCAATGGGAGGGCTAAAAGCCCTCAGGCAGACATTGAGGAAGGAGAGAAAGCAAATTTCCCAGAGCAGGGCCAGACTCATGGACTGGTAGGGGGCAAACACATCTCAGGCTGTGGGGTTACCCGTCTGTGTCCCCTACACTGGAAGGGGAGGTAGTACTGGGCCAAAATCAGCAGGGGTCTGTAACTGGAAGAACCACCCAAGCCCCCAGGACTTTGCCGGTCAATGTGACAGGAGAATTTGTGGGCTGAATTTCCTAGAAGCCCAATCTAATGGGCTGGATTTAATTGATTCACAGAAAATAAAAAGATTCTATATTTTTCACATATCCAAGACCATGAACCATGACCTATACAACAACAAGGTCTGTACTTTGGGAGAAGTCAATGCTTGGAAATGATTTCTGTCCTGGAGGGCAGGGCTCTAATGGTATCGTTCCAGCCAGGCCCAGGTGAGCTGAAAAGATACTTTGGGGGCAGCTAATCTTTCAAAGGTCTGGCTCCAGCACTAAATCCAGAAGACTGTGGTTTGGGGGGGGCAGTGGAAAGGACCTGGAGGGAACCCCTCACCCCTGTGAAGCGCTGGTCTACTGGGTGTGGAACTGCTTACATGCACCTTTAACCCTGGGCTGGGGGTGGAGAGCTCAGCGCCAACCTGGCTGCTTTAGCTGGCGCCAGTGGCAGCTCCAGCAGCTCCTGGGGGTTTCAGTCAGGGCATCAGTATCCAGCTTTATAGTCTTTGGAGCACCTGCCTAGAGCTTGGTGTCCTTGAGGTCATGCTGTAGGAGTATGGAGATATGCCAGTGAGCAAAACTAAACCAGAGGCTTGGGAGAGGAGAAAAGAAAGTTATCTGTTAGCAGGCAAGCGCTTAACCAACCTCAGCTGACTTAGTAAGCCCTGGCTGTACATTGAGCCCCTAGAGATGGACCCTCAGCGCCTGAGGCACACACAAACCCTGCCGAGGCAGAAAACTTTGGACTTTGCTTCCTTCCTGTTCTCCCCGTTTTCACTCTGAAAACTGGGCTTGCAGTTGTAGACACAGAAATGGATGGCCAGTGCAGCCAGCGCAATGTGGCTCATGCTTGTACTCCTAGCACTTTGGGAGGCCAATATGGGAGAACCTTGAGGCTAGGACTTCAAGACCAGGCTGAGCAATACAGTGAGACCCCCGTCTCTAGAAGAATAGAAAAATTGGCTTGGTGCCTGTAGCTCAGTGGTTAGGGCACTGGCCACATGCACCAGGGCTGGTGGGTTCGAACCTGGCTTGGGCCTGCTAAACAAACAAACAAACAAACAAACAAACAAAAAGTAGCTGGGCATTGTGGTGAGCACCTGTAGTCCCAGCTACTAAGGAGGGTGAGGCAAGAGAATGGTTTGGGCCCAAGAATTTGAGGTTGCTGTGAGCTATGATGCCATTGGCACTCTACAGAGGTCAAAGTGAGACTCTGTCAAAAGAAAGGAAGGAAGGAAGGAAAGGAGAGAGGGAGGGAAGGAAGGAAGGAGGGAGGGAGGGAGGAAACAAGGAAGGAAGGAAAGGCTTGGCGCTTGTAGCTCAGTGAGTAGGGCACCGGCCATATACACCAAGGCTGGAGGGTTCGAGCCTGGCCCAGCCTGCTAAACAACTCACTGTATTGCCCAGCCTAGTCTTAAAGTCCTAGCCTCAAGTTTGGCCTCCCAAAGTGCTAGGATTACAAGCATGAGTGACCATGCCCTGGCAGCACAAAACAATGACAACTACCAAAAAAAAAATAGCCAGGCATCGTGGTGGGCACTTGTAGTCCCTGCTACTTGGGAGGCTGAGACAGGAGAATCGCTTAAGCCCAAGTTTGAGGTTGCTGTGAGCTGTGATGCCACAACACTCTACTGAGGGCAACATAATGAAACTGTCTCAAAAAAAAAAAAAAAAAGAAAGAAAAATTAGCTGGCATGGTAGTCCATGTTTGTAGTCCCAAATCCTCAGGAGGCTAAGGCAGAAGGATTGCTTGAGCCCAAGAATTTGAGGCTGCAGTGAGCTATCATGACCCCACTGCACTTTAGCCTGGGTGGCAGAATGAGACTTTGTCTCAAACCAAAACAAAGATTTTACTTTTAACTTTTTCTTTTTTTGAGACAGAGCCTCAAGCTATCCCCCTGGGTAGAGTGCTGTGGCATCACAGCTCACAGCAACCTCCAACTCCTGGGCTCAAGCGAGTCTCCTGCCTCCGCCTCCCAAGTAGCTGGAACCACAGGCGCCCGCCACAATGCCCAGCTATGTTTTTTTGGTCGCAGCCGTCATTGTTGTTTGGCCGGCCCGGGCTGGATTCGAACCCGCCACCTTAGGTGTATGTGTCTGGCACCTTAGCCACTTGAGCCACAGGCGCCGAGCCTAACTTTTTCTTTTAACATAATTTCAAAGTAACAGAAAAGTCAAATGGATGACGTATGAATGCCCATTGACTTGTCACCCAGACTCCCCATTTTGTCACTTTGCTTTATCCTTCTCTCCCTCTTCGTGTCTATGTATCTCTATCTATACCTACGTCTTGAACTGTTTAAGAATATGATGATACCAGGCATGATACCTTTCATCCCTAGATACTTTAATGTTCTTTCTTAAAGAACATTGGTGGCACACGTTGCTCGGTGGATAGGGCACTGGCCACATAGGCCAAGGTTGGTGGGTTCGAGCCTGGCCTGGGCCTGCTAAACAACAATGACAGCTGCAACCAAAAAATGGTGGGCATTGTGGCGGGTGCCTGTATTCCCAGCTACTCAGGAGGCTGAGGCAAGACAATGGATTAAGCCCAAGAGTTTGAGGTTGCTATGAGCTGTGATGCCACGGCACTTTACTGAGGGTGACATAGTAAAACTCTGTCTCAAAAAAAAAAAAAAAAGAAGAAGAAGAATATGACTTTAACTACAGTACAAGAATCAAAATCAGGAAATTAATATTGCCAAGAACTACATACCCTCCTTGGATTTTGCTGATTGTTCTAACAATGGCTTTTAGAACAACAAAAACACCAACATCCCAGACAAGCATGGCATTCAGTTGTCAAGTCACTTTAGTCTGCCTTTATCTGGGACAGTTCACCAATCTCTCTCTCTCTCTTTTTTTTTTTTTTTTTGAGACAGAGTCTCATTATGTCGCCCTCAGTAGAGTGCTGTGGCATCACAGCTCACAGCAACCTCAAACTCTTGGGCTTAGGTGATTCTCTTGCCTCAGCCTCCCAAGTAGCTGGGACTATAGGTGCCCGCCACAACACCCAGCTATTTTTTTTTGTTATAGTTGTCATTCTTGTTTAGCAGGTCCAGGCAGGGTATATGTGCCTGGTGCCCTAGCTGCTAAGTTACAGGTGCCAAGCCTGCAATCTCTTTTTCTTTCAGGACACTGATCGTGTTGAAGAGTTACTGGTTAGTTAGGCGGTAGGCTGTCCCTCAATTGGGTTTGTCTGGTGTTTTCATGGTGAAAAGATTCAGATTATTTACTTTTCTTAGGAATAAACAGTATATAAAAAAGATTCCATGTTGTTCTCAGTGTGTCCTATCAATAGGTGCTTGATGTTGATTCATCACTTCACTGGCAATGTTAGCTTTGATTTTAATTTTTTATTTTATTTATTTTGTTGTTGTTGTTGCAGTTTGGCCAGGGATGGACTCGAACCCACCACCCTCGGTATATAGGGCTGGCGCCCTACTCACTGAGCCACAGGTGCTGCCCTTATTTTATTTTTTTTTGAGACAGAGCCTCAAGCTATTGCCCTGGGTAGAGTGCTGTGGCATCACAGTATAGGCAACACCCTTATGGCAACATTCTGGCGCACTGAGCAGGGTCTTAGGCATAGGCCCTAATGTCAACATTCTGGCGCAGTGAGCAGGGTCTTAGGCATAGGCCCTAATGTCAACATTCTGGCCCAGCAAGTAGAGTGAGCAGGGCACTAGGGTGAGAAGGGTACGAAGGGTGTTCTTCATGAGGATGGCCTGGCCAGCTTCTTCAGCGAGACCCTATTTCAACACTCCAGACTAAGTAGCGTATGCCTAAGGTAAGACATGGAGGATTGAAACCAAAGAGGTAACGGTCGCATGGGTTCGCGAGACTCTTTGGATAAATAAAGGTAAAATGGGTAATAATCATTCCTGGGAGGAACAGTATGTTGCTTTGCTCAAAACTTTGCTGTAGGCTTGGCGCCTGTGGCTCAAGTGGCTAAGGCGCCAGCCACATACACCTAAGGTGGCGGATTCAAATCCAGCCCCTGGCCCGCCAAACAACAATGACGGCTGCAACTAAAAAAAAATAG